>NC_052350.1:27509047-27689596 GCF_009727055.1 Benincasa hispida
ATCCTCATGCCTAAATCTCGCTATAATTCTCCCTGATGAACTGCTTGCTTGTTCCTCACAAGTAGCTGTCTGCTTATGCACCAATTTCCTGTTATAACTTCAAAAATTCATAACTCAAAATCCAGAGCTCTTTTCAAGAAACTTCCTTCTACAAACTTGTTTAGATTTGAGTTAATTCCTTACCTTAAAATTTCAGCCCATAATTCCTCATAGTTTGGCTTGGAACTTCCAAAATTCACCTCGGGCCCTGATTAATCCATGATTCTACCTCTTCTGCAAATTCTCCACTTTTGTTCTTCTCTTCTTGCAATCTTCCTCCAGCAAGACAACCTTGAAAACTAGATTCTCCTAGCTTTCAAATGACACCAAATTAGCTAAATTTGCTCTTGTCAATTGCCAAAACCATGCTTTTGAAGTTTCACATCCCTTTTTAATCTTTCTGCCGCTTCCTGAGTTCAAAGAATTAATTGCCACATCACTCCACACTTAGTGCCTCCAGCAGACTAATGATTGAGTTTCTTCATTTGATATATTTTTTTCCTTCCCTTCCTTCATAATCCCTATAAACAACATGAATTTCTATTTAATAAATATGTAATATAACATTCCTTTGGCAAAACATGCTTGTCTAGGGAACCTAAGTTCGGGGGTTTACAATCATCTCCCCTTTAAAAGAAATTTCGTCCTCGAAATTTTACCTGATATGTCATTTGAAAAGTTGAGGGTATCTCTTCCTCATTTGCTCTTTAGGTTCCCAGGTTACTTCCTCGATCCTATGATTACGCCATAACACTTTCACCAAAGGAATCGTCTTAGTTCTAAGTACCTTATCTTTCCTGTCCAAAATCTCGATGGCCTCTTCCTCATAATATAAATCTTCTTTGAGCTACACCGGTTATGTTTCTAGTATGTGCATAGGATCAGGCACGTATTTCCTTAGCATCGACACATGAAATACGTCGTGTATACGAGCTAGCTCCATCGGCAATTGCAACCTATAAGTTGTTGGACCAACTCGTTCCACAATTTCATATGGTCCGATGTATCGTGGACTTAACTTCCCTTTTCTCCTAGACCGGAGAATTCCTTTCCAAGGGGATAGCCGAAAAATACCCGTTCTCCGACTTCAAATTCTAGTTCTCTTCTTCGTTTATCGGCGTAGCTCTTTTGTTCATCACGAGCCGCCTTAAGATTATCCCTGATAAGTTCCACATTCTTTGTTGTTTGTTGAACTAATTCTGGACCCAGCAATTGTCGTTCTCCGACTTCGTTCCAGCATACCGGAGTCCTACAAGATGCCCGTACAATGCTGTCGGGAGCCATTCCGATACTAGAATGGTAGCTATTGTTGTAGGAAAATTCAATCAACGATAAGTGTGTATCCCAACTTCCTTTGAATTGTAGTACACAAGCTCTTAACATATCTTCCAGTGTCTGTATAGTTCTTTCCGACTATCCATCTGTTTGCGGATGAAAAGCCGTACTGAAATGCAATTTAGTGCCCATAGCCTTCTGTAAACTAGGCCAAAATTTTGAAGTGAACCTTGAATCCTGATCCAACACTATTAACACTGGGGCTCCATATTGACTGATTATCCTATCCACATAAATCTTAGCTAGATGGTCTAGTGTAAAAGTAACTTTGACTGGTATGAACTTGGCCGTCTTAGTTAGTCTATCGACTATTACCCAAATGCCATCAAATCTTGAGGGTGTCTTAGGCAAACCAAAAAGGAAGTCCATTGCCACATGCTCCCACTTCCACTCAGGCACTGGAAGTGGATTGAGTAATCCTGCTGGTCTTTGTCTCTCAGGTTTTACTTATTGACAGACTATACATCGGTCCACATATTCTGCTATGTCTCTCTTCATCCCAGGCCATAAGTAAGATTTCTTCAAAGTTCTATACATCTTGGTGCTACCTGGATGCATGACATACGCGAAACTGTGTGCTTCCTCTAAAATGGCTTGTTTAAGCTGTAGCTTGTTAGGCACACACATTCTCCCCTCTTTTTCCAGCACACTGTCTGCTCCCAGATGGAAGTCAACCTTGATGCCTTTACTCACATAATCAGCAATCTTCTGCAAATCAGGGTCCTCCAACTGATCCCGCTTAAGGTTTTTTACTAAGTCGGCCTTATTTGAAAAGTAGCTATCAATCATCTTGATGGTTCTACTGATAAGGCGGTTCTGGAATTCCTGAACTCCTACAATAATGGCCTTGGGTCCCGAGGATTTTCTACTCAGTGCATCGCCACAACATTAGCCTTACCAGGGTTTTATTTGATGGAACAATTGTAATCTTTAATCAATTCAATCCATCTTCATTGTCTTAGATTCAACTCCTTTTGATCAAAGATATATTTTAAGCTTTTGTGATCTGTAAATATCTTGCAACGCTCTCCAAATAGGTAATGTCTCCACAACTTCAGAGCTAAAACAACTGCTGCCAATTCCAGATCATGCATGGGATAAATGCCCTCGTGTTTCTTAAGTTGACAAGAGGCATATGCAATCACCTTCCCATCCTACATCAACACACATCCCAATCCTTGTCCGGATGCGTCGCAATAAATCTCAAATTCCTTGCTTGGAATAGGCAAAGTAAGCACTGATGGTGATACTAGTTTTCGTTTCAGCTCCTGGAAACTATGTTCACACTCCAACGACTATTCAAACCTCAAGCCTTTCTTAGTCAGGTTCGTCAACGGAAGGGCTATCTTAGAGAAACCCTCCACAAACCTCCGATAATAACCTGCCAAACCTAGAAAACTGCATATTTCTGAAACGGTTGTGGGTCGTTCCTAATTAACTATTTCTTCCGTCTTCTAAGTATCTACACTAATGCCCTCTGTTGAAACAACATGCCCAAGAAATACTACCCGATCTAACCAAAAGTCGCATTTACTAAATTTAGCATACAACTGCCTATCTCGCAACGTCTGCAATACTATCCTCAGGTGGTTAATATAATCCTCTCTATTACCAGAATACACCAATATATCATCAATGAATACTATCACGAACTGGTCCAAGCAGGGATAAAATATCCTGTTCATGAGATCCATGAATACAACAGGGGCATTTGTCAATTCGAAAGGCATTACCCAGAATTCATAATGTCCATATCTTGTTCTAAATGCGGTTTTAGGATATCGACTTCTCTCACTTTCAGTTGATGATAACTCGATCTCAGTCTATCTTCGAAAACATTGTGGCTCATCTTAGCTGATCAAACAAATCATCAATGTGTGGTAACAGATATTTATTCTTAATTTTTACCTTATTCAGCTGCCTATAGTCGATACACAATCTAAGTGTACCGTCTTTCTTCCTCGAGAGAGAGTCTCCATTTCTAATTGCTTACCTGGAATAGGCAAGGTAAGCACTGGTGCTGATACTAGTCTCCATTTGAGCTCCTAGAAACTATGTTCACACTCCAACGACCATTCAAACCTCACACCTTTCTTGGTCAAGTTCGTCAATGGAAGGGCTATCTTAGAGAAACCCTCCACAAACCTCCAATAATAACCTGTCAAACCTAGGAAACTATGTATTTCTGAAACAGTCGTGGGTCGTTCCCAATTAACTATTGCTTTCGTCTTCTGGGTATTTACACTAATGCCCTCTACTGAAACAACATGCCCATGAAATACTACCAAATCTAACCAGAAATCGCATTTACTGAATTTAGCATACAACTGCCTATCTCGCAACGTCCGCAATACTATCCTCAAGTGGGTAATATGATCCTCCCTACTACTAGAATACACCAGTATATCATCAATGAATACTATCACGAACTAGTCCAAGTAGGGATGAAATATCCTGTTCATGAGATCCATGAATACCACAGGGGCATTTGTCAATCCAAAAAGCATTATCCAGAATTCATAATGTCCATATCTCATTCTAAATGCAGTTTTAAGGATATCAGCTTCTCTCACTTTCAGTTCATGATAACCCGATCTCAGGTCTATCTTCGAAAACACCATGGCTCCTCTTAGCTGATCAAAGAAATCATCAATATGTTGTAACATATATTCATTCTTAATCATTACCTTATTCAGCTGCCTATAGTCGATACACAATCTAAGTGTACCGTCTTTCTTCCTCACAAATAATACCAGAGCTTCCCAAGGCGATACAGTAGGTCGAATGTATCCCTTGTCAATTAACTCTTACAACTGAACTTTTAATTCTTTCAACTCAGTCAGCGCCATTCTATACGGTGCCTACGATATAGGAGTTGTTCCTGGAACTAAGTCAATAGTAAACTTCACCTCCCTGTCGAGTGGTAATCCTGTTAGTTCTTCAGGAAATACATCTCGAAATTCATTTACCACTGGGACATCTTCTGGGTTCAGCCTTTTCCCTTGAGCAACCATCACATGAGCCAGATAGGCTTTACATCCTTTGCTCAATAGCTTCCAAGCTTTCACTATCGATATCGAATTCCCCGTGACCAATTGTTTGCTTCCTGTCAGCATTGCATCCTGGCCATTTGATTTTCTAAGCACTACCTCCTTCTTGTAATAGTCTACTGAAGCATGATACTCACTTAGAAAATCCATCCCCAGGATAGCATCAAACTCCAATAGTTCTAAAGGAAGTAAATCAACATAGAAGTTCTGACCATTGATCAGTATGTCACAATGATTATAGCATCTATCTATTACTACCACATCTCCCAAAGGGGTAGAGATAATAACTCTCCAGGCATAGGTTTAACCAACCTATCTATACTAAGTGCATACATGCTAGATATAAATGACTGTGTGGCACCAGGATCAAATAAAACATAAGCATACTGCCCACATAACATAATATTATCGGTCACAATATCTGGAGACTTCGTTGCCTCCTGGTGTGTCACGACATACACTCGCCCCTGCTACTGGGGTCGACCTACGACATTCTTCTGCTTGACACCCCTTGACCCTTTGCCCCGATTTTTGACACTCTTTGGTTGGTTAACTGTCTGGGAGGTCGACTGTTGTGCTATTAGAACGTCTCTGTTCATCTGGGGACAGTCCCTCTTGAAATGCCTTGTTTGTCCGCATTGGAAACATGCACCTTTGCCATTATAGCATGCCCCAAAATGCCTCTTGCCACAACTAGGNGGAAACATGCACCTTTGCCATTATAGCATGCCCCAAAATGCCTCTTGCCACAACTAGGGCATGTCGGTCTCCTATCTGTGCTGGCTACCGACTTACTAACTCGTGGCATCTCTGATCGGCTAACTGCATCGGCCGAGGGTCTCGTTTTCCTTTTCTTGGATCCCTGCCAACTGGTTCCCCTGAAATGGTTTCCACTAGTCTGGTTGCCACTGGAGATCTAAATCCCCTGTTTCTAGGCTACCTACTATGGCCTCACTGCCTCTTGGCAATTGCTCAACATATGCCAAACTCTGCTCAACTCGTATTACTGTTTCTACTAACTGGTTAAAATATAGCCAATTAGTCGTAGACGTCACCGGAGTTCTGATTTCCTTCCTCAACCCTTGTTCAAATTTCCTGCATCTATGTCTTTCCTCAGCAATAATCAGTAGGGCATACTGTGATAACTCTGTAAATTTTTGCTCATATTCTGCCATCGACATCGTTCCTTGTGTTAATCTGAGGAACTCATCCCTTTTTGCATCTCGAAACTAGCTGGGGTAATAATTATCTTCAAAGGCCTTCCTGAACTCAGGCCATAACATCACATCTGTACTGACTCGTCTGGCGGATATCACTTTCCACCATTTCTCTGCTTCTTTCTGTAGTATAAAGGTGGCTAATCCCACTTTCTTGTCCTCTGGACAACTCATAACATTGAAACATTTTTCAACTACATCTAGCCATAACTCGGCTTCAGCTGGATCTGTTGTACCTTCAAATGTCACAGCCCCTAATGCTTTAAACCTCTCAATACCATATTTCTTTTCTAGGTCGGCTCGTGCAGAGCCCACACTGACTGCTAACCTCTACACTATCCTATCAAACACTGCATCTTCCAGCTGCGAATCTGCCCTTGCTTGGGGAGTACTAGACTCTCCCTCGGACATCGTCTCCTGACCCACTGGATCATTCACCTTCTTTTTGCCACTCGGTGGGTTCTACCCAACCTCCGGGCCCCTATTCGTAGGGTCAGTGTTCCTGCCACCTGTCTACTTATTCGGTCTGCCACGTTGCCTCGGCATTTTACCAAATACAATGTACACATGTTAAGGACTCACCCTTAGGGACTTAGACTTATGCATAAACTTCTCTCTCATTCCCTAAACCTTATGCTCTGATACCAACTTGTCACACCCTCTCCCAGATTACCCTTTTATTTTGGAAGAGGGTATGATCGTGGTAGCTACTAGCCCTACTGCCAGCACTCACCACCCAAGCCTTCTAATCTAGATACCAACCTATTCATTTTATTAGTAATATACGCAAACAGCTAACCTCCCCCTTAAGTTCTTACGAAGATTACATAATTACAAGCATACAACCAAGACATCACTTTTATAGAAAAATATTCACAGGTGGCCCAAACATTTCTACAGAAACCCTAGTCCCTGATAAAACATGTGTACATAAACGGATTATCAACCTAAGTCTTTTAATAAGCCAAGTTTTTCGGTGGCAAGCAATAGTAGGATCAACCTTGAGGAAACTGACCCCTACTTGAAAAGAGGAAACATAAAAATTCTGTGAGCTAAAAGCTCAGTGAGTGATTATAGAATCGTAAAGCAACAAGCGTAGCATCACTACAAACATGTAAATATACCAATGTGTAAACTCAAGCATTTGTCTCTATATGTAGCTGTAAACCATTCTCAGACATCATTAAACATTATTATTCCCTAGTTGAGAACGAGCCTGCACACTCTAGCTCCCAGACACTTCCATCTTCCATCGGTGCATATATTTGTGATCGGTTCTCTTTTTTTCAAAAAAACAGTGTGAAGTTGTAAGACTACCCTTAAAACTGCATTGAAATATATCGAAACTATCTCACCAGACCTCGAAAAGTTTCTATGTACCACTCGATTCTTGACATCTTGTACAAGAATGTGTAGGAATATTGCAACCATCTCTTCGACGTCCACACATCTTGTTGGTTCTAAACAACTAGTCGACCATAGCATATTACATAGAATCGTAAAGGTACATCTATCCGTTCGGGTGCTTTCACGACATGCCAAGTCACTCTCATAAATGAGGCAGAAGAAGGTCAACTACCTAATGCAGTGCCTAACATATGTCAGTTGTCTCTCTATCCTTTGATAGTTGTTGAATAATGTGGTTAGTATTATGAATAGCTGTATTTGAGAGTGCGAAATAATTCTCATGATCGAAAAGAGGTCTTCAACAATATCTATCTTTATAGGGAAAGGGATACACAAGTTATTCTTGGAAGGGTAAGGTATTTGGCGGATTATGTTTCATGATTAAGAAAGAATAGCAAACGATGTCAAGCGTCAGTACTGGGCATATTGGGTTATAGTTTAGTTTTATGGTGTTATTTCCCAATGTACCTATAATAATGTAAAAATACATATTTTCAAGGGCTTAGTGGGGTTTTTTTTCCTTCCTAAAGATAGGGTTAAAGGTATGTTAGTTAAGTCTTTTTAAGGGCTTAATGGGGTTTTTTTTTCTCTCTTTCTTATTCTTCTTATTTTCCCCCTAGATTGGCCTATGAACAATTTGTATCAGCTTCTAAAACATTGTTGTCATACTCCTAGTTCCTAGGACAACAAATATCACCGAAAGATGTGTTAAAATGATGTATATAGAAAAGATCTGCATTTTTCCATACTTTCAAAACTTGGTGAACCAATTGTATGAATATGGATATGTAATTTTTTTTAATTCTTATGTCACCGATTAGAAACTATATTTTTCAAAAATTAAACATTGGTTATAATACTAATACCACCGTTTCATTACAATTACATAATTTCAAAAAGAACATTAATTTTCAATTTTGATTGTGAAACGATAGTAAGACGTACTAAAATTAATCCTGAAACCAGCTTGATAATAACACACAAAAATGTATAGAATAGGTTCTTGTTGAAGCTGGAAGAAAAAGATTGAAATGAAATATTATTAGATGAAAAAAAATTACATTACAGTACTATTTCACCAATAATTCACCAAAAATTTGAGAAGTATCAGATAAAAAAATATAATGTCGCTAACAATTAATAAAAAACATATGAACTAGTATTCCAAAAAAAATGTGACCAACAATTAACAAGTAACATATTTCCATAAAAAAATGTCCCAACTTCAGTAGAAAAAGGGAGATACTCCGGACGTCAAAATAATAAACTTCAAACTGATTAGGAATGGTTTGTGCAATTAGTTTGGGCCCTACAAGAAACACAAAATAATGATAGTTAGATTAGAAATAAGATAAAATAAATTGAACTAAGGAGTAACAAACAACAACATAACTTTTTTTAAGGTTCAACACCAACACATTATATCAGAGAAGACAGTGGAGAAATATGAAAAGTATGAGGGGGGAAGTCGTCTATAAATAGAAGAGGGAAAAAGAGGTGGTTGTTTGAGAAAGTTGGGTGCATTTAAGTGCACCTAACCTCATTAATTAAAAAGTGAAATTAATTAAAATGAATGTCAACTCAAGTTTAAATAAAGTCGAATAGACTACAGTTAGGTGGTTCGGCCAGATTAAATACAAATATGACAGTAGAATGAATTTTCATATAAAATAGTGAGAGCCTCAGATAGAACATAACATAAGATAAATCTGTCCCTGGAAGAAATCCAACTAAAACAATGAACCAAATTATCATATCAAATTTTTGTAAAACTAAAAAGTAAGCTGAAAACAGTTTTTAATGAACCAAAAAAAAAAAAAATTTATGTAATATAACACAAAAAATCTATTAAACTAGCTACCAAATTTGAAATGAAAATCAGATTACAATGTATAAAGAAAAATAGATGTAAACAAAGGACAAGATAAATATGAAAGCATGAGGGAAGAAATCAAAAAATAGAAAAAAAAAAAAAATAGCAACAGAAAGAAAATGGAAGAAGAAAAAGGGGCAGCGAAATAAGAGATAAGATGAGGGAAGAAACCGAACCACGGAGAAGAGAGAAGATGAGGGAAGAAACCGAACAACGGGGCGTCAGAAGAAGAGAGAAGGAAAAATGGCGTAAAAAAACACCAAAAGATTCTTGGGGAATTCTGTGTTGGATGAAAGGAACTGAGAAATTGTTAGCAATGGCAGCTACCATGGGGAAACTTCAGAGAGTGACATTCCAAAGGTTTGACGATAAAAAAAAAAAAATCAGAGATTCCTAGGGGAGAATCGAAATGGCGGAAGATGAGGGAATAGATAAGGAAATGAAAATATAACTCATCAATTGTTAGGGTTAATATTGAGTGGGTAAAAACGGTGGGTTTAATAACCCACCGTTTTTCTTTATAGGCTTAACAAACAAGGGTAATAAATATCCATCCAACCCAACAACCCATACCCATTTACCAAACACCCCCTTAGAGAGATTTAAAGAAAGGAAAAAAAATAGAGAGCAATCTTATTTACTTTCAATCGGTGTGTAGATAATATCTACAACCTCTATTTATAGGGTTGAAAGAAAATGATTATGAGACCAACATAAATAGGAGATAAGAGAGTTTTGGGAGAAAGGAGGTTAGATGATTAATGTAGAACCAATATTTTTACTTAAATATTCATAACCAAAGAGTAACAATTGATTATCGATTATTATTTTTAATTAATATACACATTAAACTTGGATAAGTTTATACAATTTATACATTTAATAATAGACCCCATTGACATTTTTTTTTTGTGCATCATAGAACATTGATCTCTAATAAAAAAAAAATTATCAAAGATATTGCAATAATGAACCCAACCCCATTAGTTGGTTCGAATTAATTGTGTCATATATTTAGATTTTTGTCTTAAAAAAAGTAAAATAATAATATGTAAAAAAAAAATACTTAATTACTTTTAGATATTGAATTAAAATTAGCAACTCAAATTCAATTTATATTATGAATTTTTTCTTTCCAAAGTTTTCTAATATTATTTTAGAATAGATAATCCCAAATACTCACAATATTAGATAAAATTAAAATTAAAAAGTGTATATAATTGTATCGTAACTAAAAAAAACATAATTTTAAAAATGAACAATTAGTTTAGGTTGGTTTGGATTATTTTAAGTAAATCTAAGAACCAATCAAGCCCATAAATATTTCATTTATTTGAACCCAACCCAATCCAAATCATACGAGTTGGGTTGGGTTGATCAGAGTTTTCGGTCATTGTGAACAACCCTAGTATGGGTGACTTGTGAGAGAATTTTATGATGTTTATGGTTAAAATTAATAATTTGCGCCAAGTATAAATTGCAATCTATGTTATCTAAAAGACATTTAAGAGAAGAAACTTTTAATGTTTTTTGCCCATTTTATTTGATGGTTATAGGGGATATAATAAGCAATTTGATTTATAAAGAAGTTTAAACAATTGAAGTTGTCAAGCTGTCACAATGTCATCGCGATACAGAGCAACTAACATCCTTTGTTAAGAGTCTCTTTTGAGGTAAAAGGATTGTGTGTCACCACCAATCACTATGTGGTGTGATTAGTCACCCATTTTAAAAGATAAATTGGTCTATGAGTTCTAGGCTCAATTAAGTGCAGAGAAGGTATTGAAACACTACCACACTTGTTTGGAAAACATTAGTTTTGTTATCCAATTTATTTAATTAAAAGATTATCCTTATTTAAGAAAAAAATGTTTAAATTTTCTTAGAGAAGTCCCAACTTTTATTTCTCCACATTTAATAATAAAAATATGAATGAATAACTATGAGTGGCTCGAAGCCATTAGAAAAATTAAATCTTTTTATGAAATTTAATAAAATATGACTAATTGGATAGTTCTTAGATGTAGATGTTCCCTTATGGTCAATTTAGATACTTCAGTAGACAGAACTATCATTTACTTATAGTTAATTTTATTTAAAAATATATTGTCAAACTTTGTTCTTATCTTATAAATTTAAATTAAAAGAGAGGTAGTTAATTACACCTAAATGTCAAAATACAATTTTAAATAATGTCTCACTAAATCTCACAATAATTTTAATAATAAAGCAAAGTTGTGCTTTATGAGTGGAGGAATGTCAATCAAATTATTATCATGTTGATGTTTACCTAAAAAATTTGTGACATTTGATACTTTCAACTCCATCACAAGATTAACATGCTATTTATAAAAAAAATAATGTCTCATACGAATCATTTCCCATTCTTTAAATGTAAAATATGAATTGACCATTATGAGTGATATAAGTCCTTTAAATTGAAATTTTATTTGGAGAATTCAAATTTGATGTTGAAGGATAAATTTTGGACTAATCACAAATTGTCAAGTCAATTCCTAAATTAGTGGTGAAATTACAAATCATCAAATTTGAGACCATTTAAAAGCTAACATGATCCCAAATCGAAATTGAAGACATAGATTGACAGTTTCCAATTATGCCACTTGTTCTCATCATGGCTATTATATTGGATGAAATTAATTTGATCCAATTTGATATTATAGTTTGGGTTAAGATCCAACTGAGCCTAAAAATAAGCTTAATTTGGCCCAAATACCAATTAGGCCCAAATCCAATTAAATATGCCTAAGGGCAAGGTCTATGGATCAACCAAGCACAAGTCCACCAAGCCCACCTGAGAACTCTATTAATAGAGGAGCTCTCTTCATTTGAGGAGTTAGAAATTTTACACTCTAAAGGACCTAGAGAATTCTTCTAACAATTAGAAGACTCCTCAACTCCTAAAGATGACCACACTTGAAAACCGAAGTCCTTTGGAGATACAAATATTCTTCCATGACTCCAACTTCAAGAACATCCTCATGCTCCGCCATACATCAAGCATACACATTCAACCGAGAGAGAATCAGAGTATCAAGTACTAGAGATCGAACCACATCTGCATCAAATATACATGAACAAAAGTTTAATTATACGAAATATGTTTCTCTAGAAGCTCGTGCAAACACTGATTCCCCAAGAAGTTCATGAAGCCCAAAGGTCGATCATCCAAGAAGATCATCAAGCCTAAAGGTCGATCATCCAAGAAGATCAATCAACTTAAAGATTAAAGTTTATTTTCAAAACATCAAAGGATCATGTATTAGATATTGTACTCACTATATTGAAATTAATATAAATACAAAGTTTAAATTCCACAAAACAAGTTTCTCTAGAAACCTTGTGCGAACAAATTGACATGCCCAATAGGACATCTCTACCTCTCATCTCTCTCGTCATCAAATCAACAAATGGCACCAAAGAAAGTCATATCTAAAGCTACCGTCGCAAGTGACGTATACACATGACCTGTCACCTGGAGTCACTCAAAGAGGATCCTGCATGTGTAAGAACAAGGCTTTGTCATTATGGAGAAAATCTAGGAATAGCTGATGGAATTTCCTAAAGGTAACATCGACACCAGAGAAAATCCTTTGTTCGAAAACTCTGCTCCAGCTTCTGATCCATCAGAGAAAGAATCACACTTTGATGTAGTGCCTATCATGATGGCAGATGTAACAGCTGAGGCAGACATGGCAAGGATGGAGAGGAAGATAAATCTCTTAATGAAAGTTGTTAAGGAGTGAGACCATGAAATCTCTGCCTTGAGAGATTAAATATAGGCTTGAGAAACTGCTAAGATGAGTTAAACTCCAATTGCTAAAGCCAATGAAAAAGGGCATATTGTTTTGCAAGAAAATCAGTCGCAACAATCCACCTCTGTTGCCTCTTTATTAGTTCAACAACTGCAGGATATGTTTACAAACTCCATAAGGGCTCAATATGAAGGATCATCACAATCTTCTTTCATGTACTCCAAGTCGTACACCAAGAGAGTCAACAACCTGGGAATGCCAGCTGGGTATCAACCTCCAAAGTTCTAATAGTTTGATGGAAAGGGCAATCTAAAACAACATGTTGCTCACTTCATTGAAACCTGTAAAAATGCAAGAACCACAGGAGACCAGCTAGTCAAGAAATTCGTCCATACCTTGAAAGGAAATGCTTTCGATTGTTATACTAATCTAGAGTCAGAAGAGATTGACAGTTGGGAATAGTTGAAAAGAGAGTTCCTGAACTGCTTTTACAGCACCAAACACATCGTTAGTATTGTTATGATATGTATTTATGTTGTAATCATAATTAGTTTTCGTTTATTGTACTTTTATATCTCCTAGATTAGGGTTTCTTATATTCCCATATATATGTATCTTTAACCTGATCAAGTGAATAAAATAATTATTCTCTCTAAAACTATTATGTACATGATATCAGAGCAGTCAGGGTTTAGAATTTTCGTTTGACGGCTTTGTGGGTAGGGTTTGAATTTGGGTCATCACTTCGAGTGGCCTTTTGACGACACTGCCTACCTCAGGAGGAGCACAGTCGCCGTTTGCCTCGATTTTTCGTTGTCTTTCACCAAAAACAGCAGCGTGTGTGTCACATGCACCACCTGTTCGAGTTGCTCTGTCGCCACATGTCGACGCGTGGGAGCGTATGAAGCTTCTTCTCCACTTTCTGTCAGTTGGGTTCTTCTTGGCTCGCCATTTCTGATCATTTTGTGCATTTGGTTTCATCGAAATCCGCACGATTGCTAGTTATTTGGATAAAATACCTTTTTTATGCTTCAGGTTTGTTGTGTTTTGTTCAATTTGGAGCAGTTTTGTTTTTTTGTTTCACCTTTGACTTCAATTTTGGTTTGTTCTTTTCGCTTGTGAGATCTACAGACTATTTATTAGCCCACAATCAATGAAGTGAAGCATATGGTCATATCTAATGTAATTTCCCTAGCATCGAAGATAACTGAACACAAGTTAAATGGATCGAATTACTATGATTGGCATTGAACGAGTCAATTTTATTTCCTTAGTATAGATATGGATGATCATGTGATTGAGGAGCCACCAAAAGATGAAAAGAAAAAGGCTTGGCTTCGTGATGACGTTTAACTTTATCTTTAGATTAAGAATTCTATTGAAAGTGAGGTCGTTGGTTTGGTAGATTATTATGATTCTGTGGAAGAACTCTTACAATTCTTAGAATTTCTATGCTCTGAGAAAGAACATGTTCATAGAATGTTTGATTTCTATATGCAATTATTTCGAATTGAATAGAAAGCAGAATCCGTTACAAGTTACTTTATGAGACTTAAGAAGACAGTTGTTCAACTTGCTTTACTATTGCTGTTTAGTCCTTATGTTAAAGTTCCACAAGCTCAGCAAGAAAAAATGGCTTTTATGATATTGTTTAATGGACTTTCACCTGAGTTTGTAATGACTAAAACACAGATTCATTCTGATTCTAAAATTCCATCATTAGAGGAAGCCTTCAGTCATGTTCTTCGTATTGAGAGTTCTCAATCCAGTTCGCTTATTTCTCAACCTAATAGTGCTTTTATGAGTAAGAATAATAATACATCCTGCGATACTTCAAGGATGACCAACAATTTTTAAAAGCCTAGTTATGATAATAGAAGATTAGATTCTCTGGAGATCATTTGTCACTATTGTCGTAAGCTATAACATATGAAACGTGATTGTCAAAAATTGTTGTATAAGACTTAACGATCTCAACATGCTTAGATAGCTTCCACTAGTGATATGGTTGAGAAGTCTATTACCATCTCTGCCGATGACTTTGCTAAATTTTAAGTATTTCAGGAATCCTTGTAGGTATTTTCTTCATCAAATCCTATTGCCACCATTGTCAAGACAGGTACAAAATGTCTTCTTACATCATCTACCAAATGGGTCATAGACTCTGGGGCCACTGCTCATATGACAAGTAATTCTAACCTATTTTCTATGCCTCTTTCTCCTAACTCATCTCTCTGTCACTTTGGCAGATGGATCAACCTCTTCTTTTCGTGGATCCGACACCATTTCTCTCACTCCATCACTTTCTTTGTCCTCTATTTTACATTTGCCTCAATTATCTTTTAGCTTAATTTCTATTAGCTAGCTTACTCGCGACCTTAATTGTTTTCAGGATCTTATGATGAAAAAAATTATTGATAGAGGACATGAGTCGGGGGGTCTTTACATTTTTTTACAATCAAATACCGAGAGTTGTGACTTGTTCTGGAGTTACATCACCGTTTGACGTTCATTGTCGTTTGGGTCATCCATCGTTGTTTGTGTTGAAGAAACTTTATCCATAATTTCGTTCCTTATCATCTCTAAATTGTGATTCGTGTTAGTTTTTTAAATTTCATCGTCTTAGTTCTAGTCCTAGGGTTCATAAATGAGATATGCTTATTTTGAGTTAGTTCATTATGATATTTGGAATCTTTGTCCAGTTGTGTCCCAAACAGGTTTTCATTACTTTGTTACTTTTATTGATGATTATTCTCATATAACTTGGTTATACTTTATGAAAAATCATTCTGAGTTGTCCCATTTCTGTGCTTTTCATGTCAAGATTCAAAATCAATCTAATGTCTTTATCAAAACTTTGCAAACTAATAATGTTGGTGAATATTTCTTTCATGTATTCGGATCTTACTTGTGTGGTCATGGAATTATTCATCAATCCTCTTGTGCAGACACTCCATCTCAAAATGGAGTTGCTGAAGGAAAGAAGAGACACCTCCTTGAAACAACCCATGCCTTATCCTGTCAAATGCATGTTCAAAAGCATTTTTGGGCTGATGTTGTGTCTACTTCTTGCTTCTTGATTAATAGAATGCCTTCCTCTGTCCTAAATGGGGAGATTCCTTATCGTACTTTTTTTCCAACGAAATCTTTGTTTCCTATTGCTCATAAGATCTTTGGTTGTGTTTGGTTTGTTTGGGATATTTGTCCAAATTATACCAAATTAGATCCGAAATATTTGAAATGCATTTTCTTAGGCTATTTAGGTGTTCAAAAGGGTTATCATTGTTATTGTCATACTTTGAACAGGTATCTCGTATCTCTTGATGTTACATTCTTCGAAGATATACCCCTTAGTCCATCACCGTTGAATCCATGTCAAATAGAGGATGGAGATCTTTTTATCTATGAGATTACATCTTCTACACCATCTTTTTCTCCACCTTCCTTTGTGTCTCTTCCTCTAGTTAATCCCAAAGGAAACACAACCTGGTGGATCCCGAAGGAAACCACTACCTCTAGTGAATCCCGAAGAACACACAACCTCTAGTGGGTATCTAACTAACAGTGAGGATCACGACTTCAACATCACAAGTATCATAACATGGTTCTATAACATACATATACATCTCATCATCATAGTCCCATAACATACATATACATCTCATCATCCTTAGATTGAATAGAATCTCAAAGTATAAAATGTACTTAAATCATGCTAGCATTCAATCCTCTTTCGTACGTATCTAGTCTTTTAAATCCTCATATCAGCAGAGGCATACATAAACATCAAACCATCAACAATCCTCAGTAAATCATAACCATATTGCCTGGCACATGGGCAGTTCCAATAGTAAGGTTACTTACCTCGAAACGAAAATCCAAAACTTAAATCAAGCAACCACACACCAATAGCAACCCAAAATATCGATCCTAGCATAGAAACACTACCTTTAAATAAATCAACCCAAAAAACTAAAAATTAAATCATTAGGCTCAAATCCAGAATACCAAAAAATTATAACCACTCTCGATGAGTTAAAAATTTAAACGCCCAAAAGCTTACCCTAAACCATGACGGAACCGCCAACGAAATGACCTGCTAACCCGCAAGTTAATTCCTCACCGACCTCAAACTACAGTCGAAATATTACGGGAAAACGAGATTTTAGTTCAAAACTAAGTGCACATTAACAAATTGGTATCAACAATAAATGGGTATTCCAGAATCCTCAAGAAACTGCAACAAAGCTACTTGAATCTTACCTCAGCTAGCAAATATGTCTAAAATGAACGACCAAAATAAACAACGACTGTGAAAACAGATTGGGCTGGGACCTTCAGCGACAACTCGTCAAACATAAGCGATTGGTACTCGCACTTATCCTCGGCACAAAGATAGCAGCGTGCAGGTGAGGGGTGCGAGGGATGAGAGACACTCGACTTCCGATCTGAGCAATGCTAGCTAAGGCGTGAGGGGAAACGATGAGTGGTGGCTCGCGGACGCCTGCAGTTGGAGGGTGGCAAAAGAGCTAGACGGTCGCTGCTAGCAGATGAGACTGAGTTGACCTGCGTGTGAACGACGAGCCATGAACGAACGACCGACGAACTGATGGCGACTCGATTGAACGCACGTGGTGGCCGGTTAGAGAAGAGTAGTCGGACAAGGCTAGGGCACGAAGATGAAGATGAAGACGGGAGGGGGGGGGGGGAAGGGGTATGGTCATGCGTGAGAAGAAGAAGGGGAAGAGGAATTAAAAGAAAAATAAAGGAAATAAAATAAAATATCTTACCTTATTTTATTCTCTTTCTTCCAACTTTTAATCCTTTTTTTCCCTTAAAATTTTAAATTCAAAAGAATTTTAACTAACCCCCTTCTAAAATGAAATTAATTTTTGACATTAATTTCAAATTTAATTTGTGTGACATAAAAAGTTCAATTTCCATAATTTCCCTCTAATTGAACCATTAAATTTAAACACCCCTTTCTTAACAATTAAATCATAATAATTACATTTTGAATTTCCAATATTTCAAAAATTTCCCCATATAATAGAAAATATTGAAATTACATTAAGAACAAAAATTCGAGGTATTACATTCTTCCCTCTTTAAAGAACTTTCGTCCTCGAAAATTCATTCCCGAAAAAGTTCCGGGTACTGGGCCCTCATCTCATCCTCTCGCTCTCAAGTAGCATCCTCGAATAGGTGATTCTGCCACAAAACCTTTACAAGTGTTATTTCCTTATTGCGTAACATCTTCACTTCTCTGGCGAGAATCTGCATAGGCCTCTCTTCATAACTCAAGTTGCCTTCAATTGCAATGGCTCAAAGTCAACTACATGGGACAGATCTGTCACATACTTTCTCAGCATCGAAACATGGAAGACATTATGAATTGAAGAAAGTGATGGAGGCAATGCCAAATGGTAAGCTACAGGGCCAATTCGCACCAGGAACTCATAAGGTCCAATAAATCGTGGACTAAACTTTCCTTTCTTTCTGAACCTCAAATTACCTTTCATAGGTGCCACCTTTAAAAACACTTTATTACCGGTCTCAAATTCCAGGTCTTTACGTCTTACATCGGCATAGCTTTTCTGTCTCCTACTTCATCCCAACACATCTCAAATTCCAGGTCTTTACGTCTTACATCGACATAGCTGCAGGTCTCAAATTTTAGATCCTAACAACTTTCTTTCTCCTACTTCATCCCAACACACAGGAGACCTGTAGCTCTTTCCATAAAGGGCTTCAAAGGGCGACATCCTAATGGTAGACTGGTAGCTATTATTATAAGAAAATTCCATCAAATGCAGGTGAGAATCCTAACTCCCCGAAAACTCTATTGCACAGACGCACAACATATCTTCTAATATCTAATTCAATTGTTCTGCTTGCCCATCAGTCTAGGGGTGAAAAGTTGTATTGAAATCCAACCGAGTTCCCAATGCTGTCTGCAGACTCTTCCAGAAGTTGGATGTGAAACGGGGGTCTATATCTGACACAATGGACATAGGCACCCCGTGCAATCTCACTTCCTCTTTCATATATATATCTGTGCCCACTTGTTTACTGAGAAAGTAGACTTCCCTGGTATGAAGTGTGCTAACTTAGTGAGTATGTCTACTACAACCCAAATCATGGTGAAACCTTTTGTTGTTCGAGGAAATCCGACAATGAATTCCATAAATACCTTCTCCCACTTCCATTATGGCACACTTAATGGCTGTAACAAGCCTACTAGCTTTTGTCTCAGGGCTTTCCCCTGGTGGCACACCAGGCACTTACTGATGAACTCAACAATCTCTCTTTTCATGTCATTCCACCAGTATTAATGTTTCAAGTCCTGGTACATCTTGGTGTTGTCGGGATGGATTGAAAATAGGGAACTATGAGCCTCTAACAATAGCTCATTCTTAAGGTCACTATCCGCTAGCACGCACAAACATCCTTGATAGAGAAAACCACCTTTTGTTGATATAGAGAATTCACCCTCCTTGCCTGACTCCACTTATAAACTTTCTCTTCTAGATAAGGGTCACACCGATACGTATCAATAATTCTCTGCCTTAGACTTGGATACACTGACAACTGCGCTAACTGTGCCATGACTTTCCCCATTGCTACTGCAATCTCGGCCTGCTCTAGTTCCTTGAACAAATGAGTCTGTCTGGTAATAAGGGATGCTAAATGGGCTACCTTTCTGTTTAGGGCATCTGCCACTACATTCGCCTTCCCTGGGTGATACAAAAGTTCGCAGTCATAATCCTTCACCAGCTCTAACCACCTTCGTTGCCTCATGTTCAAATCCTTCTGAGTGAAGAAATACTTTAAACTTTTGTGGTCGGTGAAAATCTATATCTTCTCCCCATATAAATAATGCCTCCAAATTTTCAAAGTGAAAACCACTACTGCCAACTCAAAGTCGTTGGTAGGGTAATTTTGTTCATTGCTCTTCAGCTGACGAGAAGCATAAGTAACCACTCTACCTTACTGCATCAACATGCACCCAAATCCTTTCATGGAAGCATCACTATAGATAACGAAACCATTTGATCCATCTAGCACTGTAAGGACTGGAGCTAAAACCAACTTCTGCATGAGATCTTGGAAACTCTTCTCACAAGCCTCACTCTAAACGAAAGAGGCTCCCTTCCGGGTTAACTGAGTCAAAGGGGTGGCTATGCATGAAAAATCCTTCACAAATCGCCTGTAGTAGCCTACTAACCCCAAGAAACTACGTACCTCGCTGACTATGGTTAGGCGAGCCCAACTTGTAACTGTGGATCTTCTCAGGATCCACATAGACTTTTTCCTTCGATACCACATGCATTAGAAAGGACACCTACCTTAACCAAAATTCGCATTTAGAAAATTTGGTACAACTTATTTTCTCGCAACATTTCCAAAATTGTTCGTAAGTGTTCTGCATGCTGTGCCTCGGTCTTGGAATGAACCAAGATATCATCAATGAAAACTATCACAAAAGTGTCAAAGAATTCCTTGAACACCCTATTCATTAGGTCCATAAACACGATTGGAGCATTGGTCAGCCCTAACGACATCACAATGAATTCAAAATGCCCATACCTCGAATTGAAGGTTGTCTTGGGTATATCATTGTCCTTTATTCTTAACTGATGATATCCTGACCGGAGATAAATCTTAGAGAACACGGTAACCCCTTAGAACTGGTCGAACAAGTCATCAATCCTGGGAAGTGGATACATATTTTTTATGGTCACTTTATTAAATTCTCTATAGTCAATGCACAGGCGCAATGATCCATCATTTTTCTTTGCAAAAAGTACTGGTGCACCCCATGCAACTGAACTTTAAGTTCCCTCAACTCTGCTGGTACCATCCTATGTGGAGCTTTCGAAATGGGAGTTTTTCCTTGCTCCAACTCAATAGCAAAATCTATCTCCCACTGCGGAGGTAGTCCAGAAAGATCCTTTGGAAAAACATCTGGAAAGTCTCTTATTACTGGTTCTAAAGGCAAGGTGACTTTAGCCTCTCTAGTGTCAACCACATTGGCCATAATACCCCAGGTTCCTTGGTCAAACAGTCTATTGGCCTTCAGTGCTGAAATCACTTTGGGTAGGACCACAGTCCTAACCCTTTTAAACTTAAAACTGGCCTTTGTAGGAGGGCTAAAGATAACCTCCTTATGAGAGTAATCTATGTTGGCATGATTAGCAACTAGCCAATCCATGCCAGGTATCACATCAAAATCACGCATATTTAGAATTATCAAGGTCATGTCCAATGCATGATTTACTATCTCTACTTGTTATGCCTTTATCATTTTAGTAGCGAACATGATTTCTCTTGATGGAGTGGAAATTGATAGAGAATACTGTAAGGGTTCTGATCCTAACATGGCATGCTTCAAAAAGGTTGAGGATATGAACGAGTGTGAAGAACTAGAGTCAAACAAAACTAAAGCATGGTGCCCCAAGATGAGAAGCATACCTGTCACAACTGTGCCTGACTTTTCGGCCTCACGTCAAGTAGTAGAAAACAATCTACCCTGCTACTACTGATGGCTCGGGCCTCCCTGAAACGAGCTTTTAGGTTGGCCTCTAATCTTAGGCACATTCCTCCTTGGGCATTTCTCTACATATGCCCCTTCTGACCACACCGAAAACAAACTCCAGTACCGACCAGACAATGCTCCCAATGACGTCTACCACAGGTTATACAGATTATCTTCCTTGACAGTTACAGCTTGAGAGCCTGCTATCCCCACTGACGTGGAACATTAACTGCATTCTGGTTCCTTTGCTGAGGCACAAGAGCCCTTAGCTCAGCCTTCCTTTTATGACCTACAGAGGTCCCAATTCCGAGCGACTTCCTGTACTCTTCTCCCTTCTGGTAGTCAACATCAATCCTCAAGGTGGCCTGCAATTCCGCAACATATATTTTGAAGTCCAAGGCATGCACCATACCTCGCAATCCTCTCATCAGATCCTGGACGAACCTCTCTATCCTTGTTGCCTCAGTGGCTACCAGTTCAGAGGCAAAGTGGGACAGCTTAACAAATTCCTGCTCATATTTCTCCACTGACATAACCCCTTGTTTCAAATTCAATGACTCTGCCTGCTTGTTGTATCAGGTGTTGGTTGAGAAATATTTCTTGTAAAAACACTCCTTAAACTGCTCCTTGGTTGCAAGTCCTCCACTGGTATCAATCATTTTCTCCACTGAACACCACCAAATCTCTGCATTGCTAGTCAGCATAAAAACTGCACATTAGAGCTTGTGCTCTTTTGGGCACCTCATATAACGAAAAATCATCTCAATCAAGGATAACCACATCTGTGCTTTGGTAGGATCCCTCAACAATCCATCGAAGGGGCGAGGGTCAAACTTCCTGAAATCTCTTAAGTGCTTAGCTTCATGGGACAAACCCTGCATGATTTGACTCGACGACTGGGTCTGTTGCAATTGAATTAGTGGTACTTACTTCTTCTGAGCTTGGTTCTGGGCAGTCTGTCCTGCCATCATATTATGGATCAACTCTATATTCTTTCCATGACAAAGGATGCAACGGCTTCCCCAATTCTTGCCTCCATTGCTTTTTCATCGACTTGAGCCATAGGTGGATTTGAAGCTGTCAGAACGGTCTAACTTCCATCGGCTCCCTCTTCTTGCACCCCTAGAAGGGGAGGATCCTGTCATTGATGTTGCACTTGGGGGTCCCGAACCCCTCCTCTAACTGCCTTTCTTGGTCTGAGCTTAGGTGCCATGTCCTGTCATGAACTCACAAATCAACTTTTTTTCTCTGAATTCCTATAAAAAAAACAAACATTTTTACTAAAATGATACATTAGCTAATCTCATGTTTATACTAAAAACTTCCATTACTAGGACATACCTAGCATTGACAAGGAATCCATTACTGGGCCACAAGGACTATCTAGACTTACATTGTAAGTCAGTCTTCAGAACCCAAAACATGGGCTCCGATACCAACTGTAATGACTCAACTCCCTAGGACTCAAGCTAGGTCGTTACTAAACACATGCATGCATGGAACTTAAATCAACGCCCTTTTTATAGTGAAATAAATGCTAATCAAATAAGGTAAATGTAAAATACCTCAATTAAATTCAAATATTAAAGTCAAATAATAGGGTACCCATAAATCATAAATGATAATAAATAAGTCTGAAAACAAATCTCAACAGTAAGTTTCAAACATCATAACTGAAAGTTGAAAAACATGAAAAGAAATCTAAATATCATGAGCAGAAGCATAAAACTGGTCCTCAGTGGCTCATTCATGGATTTTGCTTGTCATTCACCGGCGCGTCCCTGCCTTTACCTGAAACATAAACATGAGAAAGGGTGAGTATAAATACTCAGTAAGTAGCCCCATTACTAGGGTGAGGCTAGGCATCTATGTCCTCTAGATGCCTACCTCTGGTGGGACATGAGCACTCCCCTAATCCTTATGGGACACACACATACATGGATATATGAATTTCATCCTACTGTAGTTAAGTATACCCACTAAAGAATCCCAAATTGAAGGGAACCTTGAGCGGAAGCAAGATCGTCCCAATTCCCATTTTTCATGGAATGTAAGTTTTTACAATAAACAAAGAACAAGATATGCATTTACATAAATTACAGCATGCTTTAACAAAAGAAAAACTTAAGAGTTTAAGAAACCCATATCTTGAAGACTATCTTCAAGAAACCCTCGAACAGAATACAAACACAACCACAATGGTTTCCTTGGTATTCTCAGGCAGAGAACCCAGGAGTGGTGGGCTCTGGCTATTTTGGAATGAGGGAAATTCGATTTGAGTAGAGAGAAGGACGAGTTAAGAACGTTTTTCAACAACTCAAAACTTACAGAACTCTTTCTATCTTTTTCACACTAAAAAATGATAAAGATCAAGTCAGTGGTTGAAGGAGAGTCTCTCCTATCTATAATTAAAATATCCACATATCCACTTACATGGGTGGAGAGAAAAGAGGGGAAAAGAGTTGTAACTCCCTCCCTCATTTAAAAACAATATATATATATATATATATATGTATGTATGTATGTATGTATGTATGTATATATATATATATATTATATGTATGTATGTATGTATGTATATATGTCTATATGTATGTATGTATATATATATGTATATATGTATGTATGTATATATATGTATATATGTATGTATGTATATATATATATGTATATATGTAGGTATGTATATATATATGTATGTATGTATGTATGTATGTATATATATATGTATGTATGTATGTATGTATGATAACTAACTTATCATTTGATATATATTAAATTATATGTTATATCAAATATAACATATAATCTATAGTTTTAATATTATATCATATACAATATAACCTATAGTTTCTTCTCTCTATTATATGGCATTTAATATAAATTACATTTATATTAAATATAATAATTATGAAGCTAATTCATATTAATAATATTTGAATTATATTCAAATATTTATTTCCTCTCACTAAAGCTATAATGTATCAAATACATTACAATAAATATATCATATATAATTAAAATAACTTAATTATAGCATATATAATTAAATCTCTCTATTAATTTAAACAATTCAAATTAATCCAAAAACTTATTCTCATTTAATCCTATTGAGTTACCAAGGGGACCTCATAGACATGTAGTTTGAAGCTCCAACATACATGAATAATTAATCAAAATTTTTAATTAAATTATTCACCATCCGTTAACTGTTAGGCATACCACTAAAGACTGACAACTACACTCTTCGCACTATAGATATATTTTTGTGTCCATTGGATATAACCAATCAACAGTACGATTACCCTTCACAAATTGCTCGTAAGTACAATTAGGCCAAAATATCGTTTTGCCCCTATAGTTACATCTAACTCCTTAAGTACCACTAATCCCTCTAATGAATCTGTCTCTTATACACATCTAGATGTGTATAAGAGACAGATATATGACTAAACTTCTCTCAGGCCAGGAGAGGGTGTGGCGCCACATTGTTCAAACCCTAGAATCAGCTCTTAAGGGAGCAATTTATCTACTCACCTTGACCTCGGGGAAGAAGTGAATTCCTTCTTGTGTATCTGTGTTCCCAGCTCCCTAATCAGACGAATCTCCAAAATGGTAGGCTTGTTGAGTCGGTGATTTGGCCACTCCCACCCATACAAATCAAAGGACTGCCCTCATAGGTAGGAGTTCACAACTCACTCAAGATTCAGGTCATGTTACCTATGGTCATACTGGTGCAATGTAAGTCTTTATTATGAACGGTGTTATATAATGAGTCTAAACATTTCGTGGTCTGGTCTTATACAAACTCCTTTGTATAGATTATCCCTTCTCACATATCTATACATGAATGATTAGGGTCAGATCATTTGTAGCACTTTACAACAATTGTAACACCTACAAAATGGGTCATACTCGTAGTGTCACCAGGATAAGAAACCTAACCTTATCCATCTACTACATACCATTTAGGTTATCACTTAAACATGATCCACCCGTATGTCTCTACATACATGTTTAAGATATAAGATAACCTTGGATGTTAGTTTATCGGTTTTTGGTTAATGCAACTAAAATATGAATAAAATATCATATATGTTATTAAATAGACAATGAGTTTGAATAAATTATCAAATATTTTATTAAATAAAGAATAAGTTTGTTCAATACATTTACAAACTATAGAACCTTACGAGATTTAGGACATCAACCCCAACACCCACTATCTCTAGTAAGTCCCATAGGACTCACAATCTCTAGTGAACCCGAAAGGAAACACCACCTCTAGTGATCCCGAAGGAAACACAACCTCTAGTAGATCCTGAAAGAAACCACCACCTCTAATGAATCCCGAAGGACACACAACCTCTAGTGAATCCCGAAGGAAACACAACCATTAGTGGATCCCGAAGAAAGCCACCACCTCTAGTGAATCCCGAAGCACACACAACCTCTAGTGGGTATCTAACTAATAGTGAGGACACTACGATTTCAACATCACAAGTATCATAACTTGGTTCTATAACATACATATACATCTCATCATCATAGTCCTATAACATACATATACGTCTCATCATCCTCAGATTGAACAAAATATCAAAGAATAAAATGTACTTAAATCATGCTAGCATTCAATCCTCTTTCATACGTAGCTAGTCTTTTAAATCCTCATATCAGCAAAAGGCATACATTAACATCAAACCATCAACAATCCTCAGTAAATCATAACCATATTGTCTGAGACATGGGTAGTTCCAGTAGTAAGGTTACTTACCTCGAAACGAAAATCCAAAACTTCAATCAAGCAACCACACACCAACAACAACCCGAAATAATGATCCTAGTAAAGAAACAAAACCTTTAAAAAAATCAACCCAAAAACTAAAAACTAAACAGTTAGGTCCAAATCCAGAATACCCAAAAATTATAACCACTCTTGATAAGTTCAAAATTTAAATGCCCAAAAGCTTACCCCAAACCGTGATAAATCGCCAAAGAAACGACCGGCTAACCCGCAATTTCATTCCACGCCGACATCAAACTACAGTCAAAATATTGCAGGCAGACAAGATTTTAGTCCAAAACTAAGTGGCCATTAATAAATTGGCACCAACAGTCAGTGGGTATTCCAGAATCCTAAAAAAACTGCAACAATACTACACAAATCTTACCTCAACCAACAAATCTATCCAAAATCGATTGCCAAAACAAACAACGGTTGTGAAAATGGACTGGCTGGGACCTGCGGTGGTGACTCGTCGAACAGAAACGGTTGGACCTCGAACCTGTGCTCAGCACGAAAAATAACAGCGTACAGGAGAGGGGCGTGAGGGACAACGAATGCTCAACTTTCGATATGGGCGACACTAGCTGAGGCGCGAGGGCAAACGGCGAGCGGCGACTTGCGGACGTATATGGCTAAAGGGTGACGAAAGAGCTGGACGGTCACTGCTAGCAGATGAGACCGAGCCGACTTGAGCACGAACGACGGCCTAGGAACAAACGGGCCACGAACTGGTGGCGGCTGGATTAGATGCGCATTGTGGCTGACTGGAGAAGAGGCAGTCATACGAGGCTAGGACGACGGGAAGAAGAAGATGAAACGGGGGGAGGGGAGGGGGAGGGGGTCATGCGTAGAAGAAGAAGGGGAAGGGGAATTAAAAGAAAAATAATGGAAATAAAATAAATAAAATATTTTATTTCGTTATATCTTATCTTATCTTAGCTTATTTTATTCTCTTTCTTCCAACTTCTAATCCCTTTTTCCCTTAAAATTTTCAATTCAAAAGAATTTTAATTGACACCCTTCCAAAATGAAATTAATTCTTGACATTAATTTCAAATTTAATTTGTGTGACATAAAAAGTCTAATTTCCATATTTTTCCTTTGATTAAACCATTAATTTGAAACACTCCTTTCTTAGAAATTAAATGAAAATAATTACATTTTGAATTTCCAAAATTTTAAAAATGTCCTCATATAATAGAAAATACTGAAATTACATTAAGAACAAAAATTTGGGGTGTTACATCTCTCAAGAAACTTCAAGGTTTATTTCACACCAAAGATTTGGGACCATTGAAGTATTTCTTGGGTATTGAAGTAATGAGAAGCAAGAAAGGTATTTACCTATCCCAACGGAAATACGTACTTGATTTATTGTCTGAGACAGGTAAACTATGAGTAAAACCATGTAGTACTCCGACGATACTAAATTTGCAACTTACAAAGGAAGGAGAATTGTTTAAAGATCCTAAGAGATATAGAAGATTAGTTGAAAAGTTGAACTATTTAACAGCGACACGACTTGACATTGCTTATTCTGTGAGTATTATGAGTTAGTTTATTTCTTCTTCAACTATGGATCATTGACCTACAATTGAACAAATCCTCTGTTATCTAAAAGTTGCACCTGGACATGAGATCTTATATAAAGATCATGGTCACACGAGGGTTGAATGTTTTTAGATGCTGATTGAGTTGGATCTCGAGAAGATAGGAGATCAACCTCTAGATATTGTGTTTTTGTAGGAGGAAACTTGGTGTCGTGGAAAAGTAAGAAACAAAATGCAGTTTCTGTTCGAGTGCTGAGTCAGAATATAGAGTGATAGCACAATCTGTGTGTGAAATAGCGTGGATACATCAACTTTTGTCTGAGATGGGCTATAGTGTTATTGTGCCAGTAAACTATGGTGTGATAATCCAACTGCTCTCCATATTGCATCCAACCTAGTATTTCATAACGAACTAAACATATCGAAGTGTGAGAAAATATAAGAAGGGTCGATAAACTGGAGAACAATTGGAAGATATCCTTACTAAAGTAGTAAACGAAGCAAGAATAAGCTATCCGTGTAACAAGCTGAGCATGACTGATATATTTTCTCTAGCTTGACGGGGAGTATTATGATATGTATTTATATGATAATTATAATTAGTTGTCCTTTATTGTAATTTTATATCTCCTAGATTAAAGTTTATTAATTGCCTATATATGTATCTTCCGTCTGATTAAGTGAATAAGATCATTATTCTCTCTAAAACTATTTAGTACAAGTATGATGGAGTTGACAAACACCAAGCAGCAAAAAGGATAACTAGTCATCAACTACATCAACCAATGGAGAGCTCTGAGTCTGGAATGCAAAGATAGACTCAATGAATTTTCCGCAGTGGAGATGTGTACCCAAGGTATGTACTGGAAATTTTTCTACATTCTATAAGGGATAAAGCCTCGTACATTCGAAGAGCTAGTGACTCACGGGCATGACATGGAGTTGAGCATTGTTGACAAAGGAACTAAGGATTTCTTGGTTCCTGAGGTAACGAAAGACAAGATTGAAACCAAGGGCCCTAAAAAGATTGTAAATAGTGCTACAAAAGAATCCATGGTCGTTCATGGAACCCCAATAAAATTTTCCTTTAAAGGAAAAGAAACAAAATTTGAAAGAAAACACAATAAGGGTGAGAAGCATCGCCCAACTCTTAAAAAAAGAAAGGAAAAGGTTTATCCATTCCCTAATTCTGATGTTGTAGATATGTTAGAGCGACTGTTAGAAAAATAACTCATTCAACTGTCAGAGTGCAAGCAACCAGAGTAGTTAGGGAAAATCAACGACCCTAACTATTGCAAGTATCGCCAAGTCATCAGTCACCCAGTTGAAAAGTGTTTCGTGCTGAAGGAGTTGATCCTAAAGTTAGCTCCTGAAAAGAATATTGAGCTAGAGTAGATGAAGTGGCTCAGACTAACCATGCAAGAGTTGCAGCGACTTCAAGTGTTTCAAAACCATCTGCGTCTTATGATCAAGGAGCAAACCTAATCCAGCTTGGGACCTTCGACCCCATAGTTGTTCGATTCCAACAAGAGATTTTGATGACAGATTCCCAAAATAAAGATTATTCTATTGATGATGAAGGTGAATGGTGGATCCTTGTGACTCGTCAAAAGAGAGGAAAGACGAGCTCCATCCAAAATGAGTGGAGCTTCCATCGAAATTATAGAAAAGGAAGCAAGACTCAGACAAAGAAAGGAAAAAATAAGGCATGGAAGCCTAAGCCTATTAAAGAAAAAGACGAGGGCTTCACTCAACATCAATGGTCGATACCTTTGGCAGAATTCCTTCCAAGAAATTTCCTCAATAATCATTTAGAGGAAGTATTTAAAGTTATTACATGTCATGCTATCAGTATAATGAAAGTTGACAACAATCATATAACTACTGTAAAAGCCGATTATTCAGAAGAAATCAAGCAAAGAGCTTCTATATTCGATCATATCAAGCCTTCAACTACTCAATATTAATTCTTCCAAAGGTTGAGTATGACCACAATAGAAGAAGGAAGCCAATGTCTAACGTCTATTTCCATTCAAACTTCATCATTAAAAAAGGTAAGTATTTCCACATCAAAGAAAGATTGACCTTCAACATCTGCTTTTTAGCATCTTAAAGTGACAAATGATCAACATAAAAGAAAGATGAAGAACTTGAAGGCAAAACCATTTCATGAAAAAAAAACAACAACGAGAAGATTCATAGTTGTGTCCCTTCACGCATGATGAGGAAGTTGTTTGTTGACATAAATATAGTAGGTTCCATAATGTTGAAGCCAAAACTCATCATATTGATGAATCCTATAAACGAAGAAGATGATTTAAGCCATGATGAAATAGGAGCTTTTGAAGTTTGAATGTAAAAACTCCTTATCGTAAGAGTATAAACTACATGGTGCTCTTGGCCCGCATAAGCTTAAAAAGTAAACAGCCGAAAAAAAAAACTTTTTTTTGAACTATGTTATAACTTGATCCTTGTTATTATAAAGGGTATGTAGGTAGCTTAAAGAAATTTAAATTTAGTCACATTATCAAATATATATATATATATAATGGAACTATGTTATGACTTGATCCTTGTTCATTAAAAAGGGTATGTAGGAAACTTAAAAGAAATTTTAAGCTCAATCAATCTAACATAAAGAGAAAGTGTGTGCCATGTAAGAGAGTTTCTTGACACTACATTACAATAAACAAATCCAATAATTAAAAGAGCTCAGAGTTGCAAAATTCTTGAAGCCAATGACGACCAACACACATGTAGCTAAACAAGGTAGATAAGGTTGAATCGTGGTACCCAATTATAGTCCTCTAGCTCCTGCTGCATAGCCTCTAACATTTGGTGTAGTACCTCTAATACTTTGACATCTTTTATAGGAAGAATAGGAGCAGTCTATCTGTTTGTGGTCCCTCGCATTTTAGAGACGTCGAGCTTATGTTAATTTAAAATATTTTCATTCTCAAAGATCAGCTTGTATATTTTGGCTCGTTCAATTTTGATATCTCCCAGCTTCGCTAGTAATTCTTCCTCTTCTTGCACGGCTCGAGAATCACACTCTAACAATTCTTTTCTCTTAGCAAGGGTACTCTTTCAACATACAATATCTTCTTCAGGTTAAATCTGGCCTTCTCTAGACATTGAATTTTATTTGTTGGAGTTACTTAGGAAGAAAATGATGATAGAAATTGGTTATATTTCTCTATCTTTCGAAAATATCATCCACGAGTTTTTTAAAAGGGGGAAGGTTGGCACCATAAAAATTGCTTCAGATATCTTGCAAGTTTCTTTTTCTAGACAAAAAATCTTTCCGGAAGGAGTACGCATGATTTTCTTATGTATAGTCTCTCGCATTGGTAAGATAGCGTGACATTGAGCATCATAAACTACGATGGCAGCACAAAATTCGAACACCTCAGAGGAAGCTAGAGGCATTGTTTTATTCATGTGTCTAGGGAATTCTTTGGTCACAAAAGGATGAACCGGAGTTGCAATTGTGTTAGCAGGGGCCCCGAAATTTCCAATAAGGGTAGGTGCACGTTCATAACCATTTGGACTCGCCAAAGCTTTTAAAGTTTCCCCAGGTTGTAAGACTTTTTGTACTAAAAGGAAGTTGGAACAACCAACCTCCTTGATTAGAGAATCCAAAACTTTGACATTCCCAACATCTACTTTCCTATTGGTGTGGTGGATGTCTCCAAAAGTAGCATAAATTCGAGAAGATTGTTTGACAGGTTTCACTGGCAATGCTTCAGAAGTACCAATATTTTCAATGGCTGAATCGATAACAAAGGGTCCCATTAAAGATTCTTCACTTCGTTGCTCTGCAAGTTCTTGAAGTGAGTTGTTCAGGGGTGACAGAAAAAATAGAGATAAAAAAAAAGAACCATATTATCGATAAAATGGGATATGAAGATTAAAAGAAAAGGGTCGATGTACCAGTAAGTTGGGAGCACTAAGGACCTCTAGATCGTTTTGATCCCTTTAAAAAAAGTCATTATCCAATGCCTTTGGCTTCTTGGAAAGCCTTTTCCAATGACTTTCACTGGTTCTGCTATGACTCTCCTCTCTAATTACTTTTGGAGATTCAGGGATTGGTGGCTGACGAAGCACGAAAATACTTTGAAGAGAATAGGCCTTGTTTAGTGACCAGTGCCATTCCTCCTTGTGCAAATCCTCCAGTGATATAACACGTTCTTTGGAGTGGCAATAAGAGGGATTCCCCCTATGTCATTAGGTAGATCTTGATAAAAGCAAAATTGTCTACCAAACTGGTAAGGACTATATGATTCAATGATTGAGGTTCCTCTACATTGGGACGATAGCTAGTATGATAGCATATTGGAAAATTTTGAAAAACTCGCTAAAAGATAGTTATTCATTGTCAGTCACGTCGTCATGTATATTCCTATCCTCGATGTTCATGTGCCATTGAATACTTGACCCTTTGTGAATCAAGTCTCGAGCGTCATACTCCTCAAAATAAATCGCCCCACTTTTGCCAAAAAAGTTGGTCATCTTTTGACCCCAAACATCCACAGGAACAAGGTAATGTGTGTTAAAGTAATGGGCAATCTGACCATGGACATAGTGCATGGGAAAACAGAAGTTCATGCGTTCAATTGGGTTTGAAGCTTCAGTTATCATCCCCATATGGTGATATATGTTTGTTGAGACTGGGACGATGAGGCTAAAGATATAACCACTGACCATTAAACTAGCGATCCTAAAGATGTTAGCACAAAGATAGACTCCTTTTTTAGGAAATACGAAGAGGCACAACCAACAAGACAAAAACGCTATTAGGTACGTCTTATCCCGAAAGTTGTCTTTTACCTTGTGAAAAACATGGTTTCTCTAGTTGACCATGCACGAAACGTGATTCCTATATTGATTGGATTATGGGTGGACTAAAAGAGAGAAGCCTCCTTTTGCTTTCTGCTAGGATGTTTATCATACTTTCGAGTACCAAGGAACCAAAGCAAAATTTAGGAGCTGATGGTTATCTGAGGATCACTTTAGGAGAATGTTCCATGTTTATTCTTTGAAGACATCGTACGATCCTTTCTTTGTGCATGAACTATCGAGTAGTACGCTCGAAAAAGATAGTCGTAAGTCTTTAGCAGATATCTTTCTCTCTTTCGAGAGTCGATTAGCTCTTTGAAGCTAGGAATAACTTCCTCGTAAAATTTTCCTTTAATGGGAAAACCCCCAAAGGAATATAGGTCTCATAAAGAGATTGATAGCTCACCCGCCATAATGTGAAGAGTGTTAGTGGAAGGGCATCAGACTTTGCAAAAGGCTTGGACAATATCACTATTGTGATCGTATGTGTACAGAAAACCATCACCACACCGAACAAACAAGTGTCATAAAGAAGACGCTCATTTCAACTAACTATGAACTCTAACAATTCCCAATAACAATCAATAAATGTGAAGTCTCCAGGTAACTTTGTTATGGTATTCCAACGAGTTTCATCTTCAATCAAACGATGCTTGGGAGTTAATACTCTATTAAAGTTAGAGGCCTCATCATGAGTGGTGGACTTTAAAGTCCATACATTTTTATCCAGAGCCAAGGATATATCTGTTGATAATTTAGGAGGAATCGTGCCATCGTCCAAATTTGGCCAAGCATCTGCAAAAGGACCATTTAGAGACTCCTCCACGAGAAGGCTAAGTTCATCTCTAGTAGTTTGGTCCCTATTCACAAGAATCACAAGATAAGTCTTTCTAGACCAGACAAAATATGCTCGACAAAGTAAACCATGGCCCTGTAAAACAAAAAAAAAATGGGTGAGTCTCAGCCCCATGATTTTTTTTAAAAAAAAGAGGGATGAAAGAATTAATGGATTCTGTCTTTGAAGTATTCTAGGCTATAATATGTGTGGAACACTTAGATGAAAGCCGGTAGAGCACTGAACTTGAAACTGATGGATTGCTCGAGTAAAAGACTGAAGCCAAACTAAAGGAATCCTCAGGTCGTGCAGTAAGATCGAAGCCAATAGAATGCTAAGATCAAAGCAAGTAGAGCACTAAGCTTGAAACTAACGAACTGTTGAGTCAAAGTCTAAAGCCAAAAGTGAAATCCTCAGGTCGCACACTAAGATCAAAGTCAATGGAACGTTGAAATCAAAGTCGGTAGAACATTGAGCTTGAAATTGGTTGAATGCTCGAGTCAAAGGCTGAAGCCAAAATCAATGGAATTCTCAGGTCGAGCACTGACACCCATGGGGACAAGCCAAAATGAAGAATGTAACCATGATCAACAGTATCTAAATAACAAATGACGCAAAGCTTGCTCACTGCATATAGATACATCAAGTTGTTTTGACAAGAAGAGATAAACATTCTATTTTGAAAACTAGAAAAGCATCTTTGAGCAGAATTTTGTTATATAAAAGAATAAAGTAGGGCTTTGTTAAGACTTAGCAAGGATAGAAGGAAATTGCGATGTCAAGTAATATGCCTAAGTATAACATTCGGAGCAACCAATTGATGCAAAAATAGAGGATAGGAATTGAGCATGATTGCCTTAGTAGAAGATATGCTTGAGGACAAACATATATCTAAATTTGGGGGTGTGATAACTTGTAGAAATACAAGTTATTTATGCCATCTTATCTAGATATTGCAGCCAAAAGTTAGTGAATATGTGCCGATTGTATGAAAATTAGCCTAGAATTACAATAATTGTAAATGATCGCAATTGCACCTACCAACACCATAAAGATGGAAGGTAGGGAGAATTTTACTCTGTTTTGCAGGAAACCAAGTCACCGCTTGCACTCAAGACTCAAGAAGAAATGATCAACGCATCTCTGTCACATTGCGCCTGTCAATCAACAATGAAGAGACAATTAATGCAATGACGACGTAATGCGATAGTCGATTCAGAAGCTGACTTTCAACCGCATGCGGTAATAAAAACAAACACCGCATGCGAACTCATAATCGAAAGATGCAGCTGAGCAACACAAAAGTGGAGGATTGAGACACGTGTTCAACTAACGGTTGTGCAGAATTGACGATTTGATTGCATAAAGAAGGAATAATATCCCTCTATTTTCGAAATTTCCATAACAACAAGTGGGGACCACAAATTCGGAGTCAAAGACCTACACTTATAAATACCCCATAGATTTTAGAGAAAACTTATGCTACTTGATACGAGGCTAATTGCTGCCAAAGTGTCGAGAGAAAAGGCTAAGCTAAGTTCTTAATTGAAGAAATCCAAGAAGAAGACGAGACAAGGCCGAGAGGTGAGTCTCAAATCTAATCTGCCAAATACTCGATCTGAAGCTCTGTGCGTAGATCCCTGCTATCAGTTGAGCAAGCCTAAGAGTGAAGCTCTTCCTAACGTCCGATCCATCCAATCCGGCAAGCAGATCTCTATCCAAATCAGTGCCGAGAAGTTGGCGCTATTTGTATTTGTTCTCTTTTCTTTGTTGTATTTCACTCTCTCTATCTCTTCATTCACACACTATGTATCAAATGCTTAATAGATATATTAAATGTTTTGATCGCTTTCATGTTCCATTCTCTGTCTATTTCCATTCCCTCGTTAATCACTTTCTCCATGATGTTTTCTTAATTCCCTGATGATTAATATGAATTAAACAAGTACTTAATCTGTGTTAAAGATATAAAATGCATTTAGTTAAGGCATGCTAGACGACATCTTCACCTGTGAGAGCAGAAGTGAAGCTGCCATTCTGGTCTATCGAGAGAAGGTCAGAAGAGTACATTAACTAAAGCAAGTAGTACTTCTAGACATAGAAGTAACCTTGCGTTCATTACATTCGTCTCTTTTTCACCACAGACATGTGGGAGCAAGACCAATCACTGAAAGGTGTACGCTAGGAGAAAAGAAGAAATCGTACGTATGGCTTCAACGCAATTAAGAAACTTGCACTGTTCATATTAGTTATCTTTCTCTTTCTGTTTTGTTCATAAGACTTGCCGCCGCATTCCACGTTCTTTGCATATTCTTCGCAGCCAGCCTTGAACCCAGCATCTTGTATCATGAAGCCTGTATCTTGTATCATCTAGCTTAGGTTTACTGTATTTTTATTTTATTATCACATTTTTACTGCTTTCCTTTACTTCACCGCAATTTATATACTTGTACAAAAAACTCTTTAAAAATTGAAAAACCTGGTTGCATATATCACGAACATACCAAAATAACCTAAAACAGTCCCTATGTTCGACCTCGGATCACACCGAGAAACTTGCGATGGAATTACACTTGGTTCCATCGTAAGGAAACTTGTGACAACGCATGGCATACTACGTGAACATTCATAATTAATGCATATCTAGAAGTAGTATCGCATCATTTCAAGCAGAGAACATCATACACATATCAGTGTGACAAGGAACACTAAAATCAATATGAAGCAATCATGCTTGAACTACCTCTCGTTCTGTTCATAGGTGTTAAAAAAAATAAAAAGAAAAAGAAAGCCCACCTTTTGCAAAGATATGAAGAAATCAGTGAGGTAAAAAAGTTACTCCTTCGAAGTGCAAGTTGCTAATAATTTTAACCCCTATAAAAAAAGGGCAAGTTAGTAAATTGAAAAAAAAATATTTAAAATGTAAAAAAAGGGTGACAAAAAAATTAAAAGAGATTTGTTAAAAGAAATTGAATCAAATGGAAATAATGAAAAGAACAAAAAAGAAAAAGGGAAAAGAAAAAAGAAAAAGAAAAGATAAAAGAAAAAAAAAGAAAAAGGAAAAAAAGGTTTAACCCTAATGCCCCATCCCCATCTTTTTTCTCCTAGTCTCTCACTTTTGTCTCTCTTGTTGGGGTTGATGCCCTAAAATCTTATGTTATGTAGTTTGTAAACAGTTTATACGAACGCTTGTGTTGTATAATATATGATATTTACTTCACATCTTGATTTTGCTCAGTTATTTGTTTTATTTGCTTTACCACAAACCAATAAACATAAAATCCCTGGTTAGTTGCATGTAACTTAAGCATGTATGTGGTGACATACAAGTGGATTATGTCTTGAGTAATAACCAAAATGGTCTATAGTATATGGATATAGGAGGGAAACCTTATCCTGGTAACACTACGAATGTGGCCCGCTTTGTGGAATAGTCACAAGTGTTGTGAATTGTCAAAGATGGTATGATCTTGATCATTCGTGTAGGGGACATGTGTGCGGGGGCGTCCTATACAAAGAGTTTGTATAAGACCTGACCACGAAGTGTTAACATCTTGTTATATAACACAGTTCATGATAGAGACTTCACTTGACTAGGATGACCATAGGTAACATGACTTCAATCTTGAGTGAGTTGGGAACTCCTGCCATTGAGGGCGGTCCTTTGATTTGTATGGGTGCGAGTGGCCAGGTCACCAATTCAAACCTACCATTTTGGGGATTCTTCTGATTTGGGAGCTGGAAACTCAACTACACAAGATGGAATTCACTCCTTCCCCCAGGTAGGGGAAAGTAGATAGATAGCTCCTTTAAGGGCTGATTCCAAGGCTTGAACGATGTGGCGCCACACACTTTCTCTTGGCCAAAGAGCTATTCACACATAGTTGGACTATGTTGTATTGTTCATTAGAGGAATCATTGGTACTTAAGGAGTGAGATGTAACTACAAGGGAAAAATGGTAAATTGAACCAGTTGTACTTACGAGCATCTGTGAAGGGTCATCGTACTTATGATAGGTTATATCCGATGAACACAGAAATATATCTGTGGTAATAAGAGTTCAACTGTTGGTCTTTAGTGGAATGGCTGGCAGTTAACATATGGTGGATCTCGTGGCTATAGAGTTTAGTTAGCTATTCACGTACCATTGGAGCTTCGAGCCATAGGTCTATAAGGTCACCTAGGTAGCTTGGATAAAGTCGAGAATCAGTTTTTGGGTCAGTTTGAAATATTCAAATTGACAAGAGGGAATTCGATTATATATATGATATAAATGAACTAGTTAATTATATATCATATAATTGATTAAATGTATGAAATACATTATTTTGGAGGAAATTAGATAAAAATATGATTTATATCAAGTAGAGGAGAAATTACTATAGTAGATATATTATATCAAACTATAGGTTAAAAATATAATATGATTATATTCATTTATTAGTTAATTGGTTAATTATGGGATAATTGGCCGAAAACTTCTCCTCAATCGCGTGTTAGTGGGAAATTCATTATTCGGTTATTGTAGCTGAAGAATAAAATGAAAATTTGTTTCATTTTGCAAGGAGTTTGTAAAAATTGGAAAAGGTGTGAAAACGTTTTGATCACTTAGCTGAGAGCCTATACGATAGCGCCCTATCGCTTAAATGATTGCACACCCTGCGTCTAAACGATCCCACACAGTCTCTAAACGATCGCTTAACATGCCGAGTTTTCTAAACTATCACTTACATTTACTAAACGATCACTTAGTAAAACCTACACGATCGTGTAGCTTTCTTTAAACGATAAACATCCACTATACGATAGCCTTCTCCCACTTGCTTATCGTTCTACACGATCATCCCTTTCCTCCTTCCTCTACCAAATTCAACAAAGACCACTCTTTGGATCCTCACTCCGAGAATACCAAAGGCTCTAAGTGGCGGTGTCGTCCCCACTCTTGCTTGCTCGTGCTTGTTCATTTGCTTCCGTTCGTGTAGACGACCGTACTACTGGTAGTCGACTGTTTGGTGGGCGATAAAGAACGTAGAGGTTTGCTTCCACTGGGTTGAGTTCGAAGTGAAGAAAGTCTTCAACTGGTGCGTATACTCAATCTCTTGTATTTTATTTATCAAAGCATGCCATTAATTAGTGTTAAATTGCACAACTGTTTATTAGAATGTGTATGTGGTAATACAGTCACAATGAAATAGGAAAGATCTGAACGTGCTTATGGATACTCTTCGTTAAGAGTTCCTTCAATTATCTCTACCACGACCCACCATCCACCTCCATTCCAACCATTATTGGTTGAACTATCGCCAGCCTGTTGTCGTCAGACTTCATGCATGCCAGTTTAAGAGTCGTTGGAACAACGTCGGATGCTTGTTGTGCACCATTCGTGGGTGGATTTCATTCGTTTGTATGCCATTCGTGGGTGGATCTCGTTAGTTAACTTATATATTGTGATTAATTTTTATTACTTCATTCGTTATTAACACATCATATTTATAAACCGTTTTTTAGTATTCTTTATTAATATTCTTTATTAACATATCATATTTGTATCTCATTTTTTTCACTTTTTGTATAATATATTGTTTATTAAAATATATTTTCTTATATTATTTAACTAAAATTAAAATTACTCATGTTGGAACTTAATTAATTATAAAAATGATTAAGTATTAGATTATAGTTAATATATGGCATTCATTAAATATATTTGTTGGAGAAGAAATTTCGTACATTCATAAAATGCCACGTGTCGTCCATTTGGTCATTTGATCACAATAATGGGCCCATCACCTTCAAAGACAGTAAAGCCTAGACCAGATAAATTTGGCTAACAATGACCGATTGGGCTTGGAATCGTAAATTGGATCGGACTGTGTATTTAAAATTTCTTGGGTCCAAAATTTGATTAAATTCAAGCCTACAATGGAGAATTTGGGCCAAAGAAAAGTGATTGGGCCTAAACCCAACTTTGGCTCAGACCCAGAAAGTAGTTGGGCCCAAGCCCAAAAGCCTAAAGCAAATGAGGCCCAAGCCCACGTAAAACCCATAGAAATATCTATAAATATAGACCTTGCCCTTTTATTTGGGGGTGGGGAGATGAAGATTGAAAACTCTGAAGAATAAAAGCTCTAAAGATTGAAGTTCTGTAGAATTGAAGTCTGAAGCTCTAAAGTTCCCAAGCTCAAAAGAACTGAAGCTCCAAAGTTCTCAAGCCCGAAAGACCAAAGCTCTAAGCACTCAAGTTTTGAAGACTAAAGCTCCCAAGCCCAAAAGATGTAAATAGTGAAGACTGGAAAGACTAAGGCTTCAAGCTTTTGAAGACTTCAGAACTAAACTTGCAAGAAGATTTGGAAGATTTAAACTTATTGTAACGTTCAAGAGAAAGAATCAAAGGAATATATTAGAGATTGTACCTTTATATACCACAAACTAATACAAATACAAAGTTCAAATTCAGCGAATTAAATTTCTCTGGAAAACCTATCGAACAATTTGGCATGGCCAATGGAACCTTGTCTACCTTTCATCTCTTTCTCTACAACACAATCTACCTAAAGAAGTCATGGAATCCAAAAAAAACGCTCCCAAAACTTCAAGCGATGTCCACAATAGACCAATTACTTGCAACTGCTCTAAGGGGATTCAACAATCTGAAGAGTTGCCTCCCTTCGAGATTGCGAGGAATATATGGGAACAAATTTCAAAACAACCGCAAGGTGGAATTGTCATTAAAGAAAGCCCTACAGTTAACAAGCATACTCCTCATTTTGATCAATCACGTGAATAAGCATCACATCTAAATATAATGTCAATCATGATGACCAACGTGGGAACAAGTGAAGAAAGGATGGCCGAATTAAAAAGGAAAGTTAACATGCTGATGAAAGTTGTCGAAGAAAAGGATTGTGAAATTACATCCCTTAAGAATCACATTGAGAGTCATAATGCTACTGAATCAAGTCATACACCCGTTGCCAGGAATGATGATAAGGGGAAGATTATTTTGCAAGAAGGTCAACCACAAAATTCGACGTCAGTTGCTTCGTTGTCTGTTAAGCAATTGCAAGAGATGATTGCCAACTCCATAAAGGCTCAATATGGTGGACCTACTCAAGTTTTTCACTTATATTCTAAGCCATATACGAAGAAGATCGACAATTTAAGAATACCAACTGGGTACCAACCACCCAAATTCCAACAGCTTGACGGGAAAGGCAACCAAAAAAACATGTTGTTCATTTCATTGAAACATATGAGAATGCTGGTACACGAGGAGATTTGATGGTTAAACAATTTGTTCGAACTCTGAAGGGAAATGCCTTTGACTAGTACACTGACCTTGAACCTGAAACTATTGATAGCTGGGAGCTTGAAAGAGAATTTCTCAACCGCTTTTATAGCATGAGGCGTATCGTTAGCATGATAGAGCTCACGACCACCAAACAACGAGAAGAGGAGTCGGTCATTGACTACATCAACCACTAGAGAGCATTAAGCCTTGATTGCAAAGATAGATTAACTAAACTATCAGCAGTGGAAATGTGCACTCAAGGAATGCACTAGGGACTACTTTACATTCTGCAAGGGATAAAACCCCGCACCTTTGAAGAGTTGGCGACCCAAGCTCATGATATGGAGCTAAGCATTGCTAATAGAGGAAGCAATGATTTACTGGTCCCAGAGGTAAAAATGAAAAGAAAGAAGTGAAAAGCATCCAAAAGGTATCAAAGGGTGCCACTAAAGAAGCCATGGTTGTCAATACGACCCCTTTGAAGTTCATATCCAAGGAGAAAAAGACTAAAAATGCCGAGATGGGGGAGAGAAAAAATTCCCCGACATTGAAAGAGAGACAAGAAAAAGTCTAACCGTTTCCAGACTCCAATCTGCCTGATATATTAGAGCAACTACTGGAAAATCAACTCATTGAAGTTCCCGAATGTAAACGACCTGCAGAAATCGAGAGAGTAAATGATCCCAATTACTGCAAGTATCATCGAGTTTTTAGTCATCCTATAGAAAAGTGTTTTGTACTAAAGGATTTAATTTTAAAGTTAGCTCAAGAGAAGAAAATTGAGCTGGACCTCAACGATGTGGCACAAACAAATCACACCATAGTAACGATTCATCTTGATACTCGACTACCTACAACAGGGAGTTTGATCCAATATGGATCTCTTTAGCTTGTCATTATATATTCTTCACCGGACCCCTCCCGAAAGACCGACTTCCAGAAAGTTGACTCCTGAAAAAAAGAGGAAAAGGTGGAAGATGCAGATGAGGGATGGACATTAGTAACTCGTGAAAGAGGCACGAACAAAATTTTGTTCAGAAAGAATCTCGTGTGTATCGAGACTATAAAAATAAAAGTAAGTCTCAAAGAAGAAAAAAAAGGAAGAATACGAGAAGATTTCGTTAAGTTATCGAAGAAAGCGAAGAGGTTCATCGACCTCGACAACCAAGAACCTTGAAAGGCTTTTTTCCAAAGAGTTTTCCAGTCGAACCAGTTTCATGTCACGTCATTAATACAACTCAAGATGATGACACGCCTTCAAAGTCTGCAGAAGCAATGGTCAAGCTAGAGAAACTACCTCCTTTCAGCATAAATGATCTGCTGTCACTCCCACGGGAGGCTGAGGATGCACTTGTCATAATATTAAAAGGAAATGAAATTCCAACTATTTCGGAAACCCAAACAAATACACGTGCTTCATGTTGTATATCGATATCATTCACCAATGAAGATTTACTAATCAAAGCTCCATAATAGACCTCTATTTGTGTCGAGATATGCTGGGAGTAGAAACTCAGTCGAATCCTCATCAATAATGGCTCGACTGTCAATATATTGCCAAAATCAACCATGAATGAATTGGGTATTTCAGTGGAGGAGTTGTCGGGTAGTAAACTGGTAATTCAAGGCTTCAATCAAGAAGCCCAAAGAATGATAAGCACAATTTGTCTAGAAATCACCATAGGGTTTCGCAAGCAAGCACCATATTTCATGTGATCGATGCAAGAACCACCTATTGGTTATTGCTAGGGTGTCCTTGGATTCATGAAAACGCACTCCACCAATGTTTTAAATTCTACCAACACGACATAAAAAAGGTTGATGTTGACTTGAAGCCACTCTCGGAGGCTGAATTTCACTTTATTAATGCAAAATTTTATCTAAAAAGCAATGAAAGAGGTTCTTGTGGCTAAAGGCACTTATAAGCCCGAGCAACAAGCGATCACAACAATGAAGTCAAATGAAGTAGATGCTTCCAGCAATTGAGGAAATGATGAACCAACCACCAAAATCAAATATGAGGTGTTAAAGAACAAAAAGAGGATTAGCCTACAAAAAAGGGTCTTAAACCCGCTTGTCCTACGTTATGTTCCTCTTTCTCGACGCAAGAAAGGCGAGTCACCATTTGCAGAATGCTCAAAAAGTCTAACAGTTGGAGACATTGGAATTTTGAAAGAAAACTTCACCACACCACTTATAAAGATGGATAATGGAGAAGTAGAAAAGGCCGAGAAAGAAAAGAAAATAACAATTCTTCCAGAAAAATGAACAAAAGCTGGCTTTGATCCAAAGGCATATAAGCTACTGGCAAAGGCAGGGTATGACTTTACAATTCACACCGAGCTTAAAAGTCTAAAAATGTTTGATGAAAGGTTCGGGCTTTCTCCGACTCAAAAGAAGCTTCAGAAATAGGGATATTCTATACCTATCTCAAGGTTTGAACATGGATATAAGTTCACAGAGCCAATTCACATAACTGGAAAGGGAAAAAAAAAGTAGCAGACACATGCCACATTACTATAGATGAAAGCCATGACTCTAAAGAGGACGCGAGAAGCAAAATTCAGAGGACTTCGATCTTTAGTCGCATTACCCCTTCAACAGCATGTCCTTCAATTTTTCAAAGATTAAGTACATCTGCTGTTGAAGATGAAAATCAACACTCAACCTCTGGCTCCACCCGATTTTTAGCCTTTCGGAGGCTCAATGCAAATTCGAATAAGATAAATAGTGTGTGTTCGACTCCGGCCATCCGGCTATCTGCTTTCGAAAGATTAAGTGTGACCACAACAAGAAGTCAAAAACGATATCCCATAGTGTTCTCAAGCAAAGCACGTGAGGCGAGAAGTGATGAAAAAAGTCGCAGCGCTGTTCCCTCAAGAATGAAAAGGAATGTGAAACCCAGATCTCATTTTCCCTACTTAAGTAGGTAATTAAGAGAATTAACTAAGTGTAAGTTAAATCCTATGTTTAAAAGAAAGAAATTTCTAAATTTTGAATAGATTTTCTTTGAGTAGCTTTGAAATAAGCCTTAAATAGTGAAAATTTGGCTAAATATAAAGTCAAAAGGAACCATGCGTGTGGTGTTAAGAAACATTAACGCATGAGGTAAGGCTAAGTTGGTAGAAGTTAAAAGAAGTTAAGCATTGAAGCTAAAGGCAACCATGCATTTGTGAGGTTAGACACATGTTGGTCGAGGTATTGGCAAGAGGCATTGCCAAAGGTTGCTCAAGCGTTGAGGCTGCGTGAGCGAGAGCGAGAGAACGAAATAATGAGTGCAAGGCACTAGACGGACGATCGTATAGCTATGTGCAGGTGCTGAGTGATACGCTAGACGATCGTGTAGCTTTAGGCGGTGCTAAATAAAGTAAAGTGATGCGCCAAAATGATGGAGTTACACGATAGGCGATGGCACTACGCAATCAACATAGGCATTAGACGATAAACGTGGAAGCTAAACGATAGTATTAAATGATGAGCGAGTGCTACATGATGAGTGTAGACGCTAGACGATACGTTAGATGTGGGCGCTGAGCGATAGACTACATGATGATGCTACATGATGAGCGTGAACGTTGAGCGATAAGCAGAGCGCTAGACAATGGGCGTTGCACGATAGACCAAACGCTGGGCAATGGCGCTACATGATATGCAGATGCGTTAGACGATGGTGTGATGCGATAAGGTGTTAGCGCTACACGATGGAGCTAAATGATAGGCGTAGCAGCTATACGATAGGCTATGCGCGAGTTCGTTGAGAGTAAGATAGCTGAGAGCGAGATCGTTGAGAGAGAGAGATCACTAAATGATTGGCCTACACGATGGGGCGTTAGTGCTATGCGATGGGATGCTGACACTAGACGATTGGCAACAACGAGAGGGCTGGTTTTTAAGCGATAGTGAGAGATTCATTAGACGATGGTGCTGTGCGATGAAGTGCAAAAGCTGCACGATGGACTAAACAATGGAGTGGTGCTGAGACTTGCGTTACGCAAGGCTGATGAGCTCACTCGGACAAATGGCTATACCGAGAGAAGGTTGAAACTTGAGTTAGTAAAAGCTGGATGAATAAACTTTCATGCAAAGAGAGTCTTATGCATGAGGAAGACAACTCAAGCAGGTGAGTGGCAAAGCATGGTACACACTCCAAAGTAGAAGGTGTCTTACATTGAGGCTTAGTAAAGATGAGAAGGATCGGTTCCTTTAGCCTATAAATACCACCACAAGATGTCTCTTCAATTCACAAGCCAAATCCTCTTCAAAGAATGTACAAAGATTGTTAGAAAGTATATTTGGAGAATACCATGCGTTGATCATGAAGGGCATGCGTTGGTAGCTCGTTGGTCAAGAAGTTCCAAGAGAGGGAGATGCGCAGACAGTGAAGTCTAAAAGTAGCATCAACTTGGGATGAGGAGTTCTCCTAGAATACTCGTGTGTTTTAAGTGATTTTAAAGCCACCTAAAATCTCTTAGAGTTTAGTTTTCAAGGTTGGGCTGTCGGAGAAGAAGCTCCAAGGAATCAGGCTGAAGAATGAAGAAATGACAGAAGGGTCGAACTGTCAGGTAAGCTTGAGCCAATCTTGATGTTTTGATGACTCCAGCTAAATCACGAAGAGTTCTGAGCTAAGGTTTTAAGGTAAGATTCCTGAGACATTTTAGAGCATGTTTGTAGAAAGAAGTATAGGCCTAGAACTATGAGTAATCGGAGCTTTAAGTTGAATCTAAAATTTAGGGTTCAAAAGAGGAGTCCGAGAAGACCAAGGAATTCTAGAGAAAGACTCCTATCTTACCAAGGTGAGTAGTACTTTCTAAATATTAAGCATATCTTTTAGAGTAAATTTTATATGCTGATATTGTGAATGAGTAATTAGCATGAGAATGAGATTATATGATCAGAATGGTCAGGGGGTCAATAGACCTAGTTCCTAAGCCCCGGGTGAAACCTCACACGATGGTTAGGGGACCGAGAGGTCTAGTTCTTGAGCCTGTGGGAGGAACCTTGTATGGGATGGTCAGAGGGCCAACAGGCCTAGCTTCTGAGCCCATAAGCGAGGAGCTATGTGCACATAGAAGATATAAGAAACAAAGAGAATGCAAGAGAGTAAGTGTTTATGACTAGCATCAGTTTAACTATCAACCGTGCGTGTAGATAGAGTTGATATCATACTCATTCAAAGCTAAGGTTTGAGTATTAACCTCGTGTATATGATATGCTTGTTATTTATGAGTTGAAGTAGACTCTAGAAGTTGCTTACCACTCACTGAGCTTTGTGAAGCTCATTTTTTTCTTTCATGTTTTTCTTTTCAGGTAGTGAAAGGTGAGGAGTTTCAGGGTGCTGCTAAGGTCAAGGTCTGCCACAAGCCACGATCACACTTCCAGGTTTTAGAGTTTTTGGTGTAATCTTTGTAGTTAAGTCTTCGAGTTGTATAAACATTACACTGTTGTAATAAAATGAGCTTAATCAATCAGTTTTTGTTTATCTCCTTGACTTAAAGTTTACTGAAAGTAAATATATTCAGATGAGCAGTAGGTATCGTAAAAGGGTGGTATTTGCAGTCCCTCACGTCTCTCCTCGGGCTCAGGAGGTGGGCTTGGGGTGGGGTGTGACAACTTGGTATCAAAGCAGAGGTATACGTAAAACCTAGGGAAAGGTTGAGATTGAGTTGATACTTGTTTAGTATCAAAGCATAAGTTTCTTGAAAACTGGAGGGTTGAGTTTAGAAAACCTAAGGATTGAGTTCAGTAAAACCAGAGGGAAGTGTGGTAGAGTTAAGGTTTAAAGAGAAACCTAGGAATTTAGTAAAAGTGAGACTAAAAGGAATAGCGGAAGTGGTAGGACCTAACAGGCAATCGGAGCTGGAACTTACAATGCCACCTGAATATCTATCGAGGAAGGTAAGTATGAATTTAATTATTCTCAATTAGAGTTTGAGATAGAAAAGTTATTTTGTAGATGGTTTGGTTCAATGACTAGCTTAGAGACAACTAAGAGAAGTATCATTGGACAAACTAAGGGAATTAATATCAGAGAATCACAGCGGAAGTGTTGTACTAGACAAGGTTATAAGAGTTTGCAATAGAGATTGTTGTGAAACCTTAAATCAGAGTAAGTCCGAGTAAATTTCAAGGACGAAATTTTCTTAAAGGGGAAGTAATTGTGAAACCTGGATCTCAATTTCCCTACTTAAGTAGGTAATTAAGAGAATTAACTAAGTGTAAGTTAAATCCTATGTTTAAAAGAAGGAAATTTCTAAGTGTTGAATAGATTTTCCTTGGGTAGCTTTGAAATAAGCCTTAATTAGCGAAAATTTGGCTAGATGTAAAGTCAAAAGGAACCATGCGTGTGGTGTTAGGAAACATTAACACATGAGGTGAGGCTAAGTTGGTAGAAGTTGAAAGGAGTTAAGCATTGAAGCTAAAGGCAACCATGCATTTGTGAGGTTGGACGCATGTTGGCCGAGTTATTGGCAAGAGGCATTGCCAAAGGTTGCTAAAGCGTGAGGCTGCATAAGCGAGAGCGAGAGAACAAGATAATGAGCGTAAGGCACTGGGCGGATGATCGTATAGCTACATACGAGTGCTGAGGGATGTGCTAGACGATCATGTAGCTTCAGGCGATGCTAAACGATGCGAAGTGATGCGCCAAAACGACGGAATTACGTGATAGGCAATGGCACTACGCGATCAGCATAGGCGCTAGACGATAACTGTGGAAGCTAAACGATAGCATTAAACGATGAGTGGGCGCTATGTCACACCCCACCCCGAGCTCGCACTCCTGAGCCTGAGGAGAGGCATGATATTAACTAATGCTACTTTGGTAACATACTAGTTTCCTTTTATAACCTTACTTACAACAGTAGTAGAAAAATATTACATGCTTTAATTAGAAACTAGTTTACAAACTCAAGTTACATTTACATGAAAGACATTATCCCGACAACCAATCTCATTTAATACTATTTATAGACTTGTGGCAGACCTTGATCAACACCGCAACCTGGACTCGTCAGCTACCTACAAGAGAAACACAAAGACAAACCATGAGCTTTACAAAGCTCAGTGAGTGGTAATACAAATACAAGTCTTTTACAAGCATTATCACGAGGTTCCAACGCAAACCTCCACCATACCATGAAGCTTTCACAAACCCACCTAAGTTGTCACACCCCACCCCGAGCTCGCACTCCTGAGCCCAAGGAGAGGCATGATATTAACTAATGCTACTTTAGTTAACATACTAGTTTCCTTTTATAACCCTACTTACAACAACAGCGGAAAAATATTACATGCTTTACTTAGTAACTAGTTTACAAATTCAAGTTGTATTACATGAAGGACACTACCCCGACTACCAATCCCATTTAATACTATTTCTAGACTTGTGGCAGACCTTGACCAACATCGCAACCTGGACTCATCAGCTACCTGCAAGAGAAACACAGAGACAAACCATGAGCTTTTACAAAGCTCAGTGAGTGGTAATACAAATACAAGTTTTTTACAATCATTATCACGAGGTTCCAACGCAAACCTCCACCATACCATGAAGCTTTCACAAACCCACCTACACACATGGTAGATAGTTAACATTTCATATCTAAAAATATCAACCTATGTGCACATAGTTCTCCCTTTCATGGGCTCAGAAGCTAGGCCCATCGACCCTCCGATCATCCCATTCAAGGTTTTCTGTCCCATAGGCTCAGGATCTAGACTCCTAGGTCCCCTGACCATCCTATAAGGATTGATTTTGGGCTCAGGCTCTAGGTCCACAGACCCCCTGATCATCCCAACATCGTACTCATCTCATAATATAAACTACAACATATCAATTCAAAATATGCTTAAAAGAGTAAAAGAAGTAACCACTCACAGTGATCTGTTGAGATCTTTCTTCCCAGTTCACCTGGTTTCCCTTGTTCCTCTGTTGGACCCCATTTTAGGTTTAACTTTAAGCTTAGATTACTCACTCTTTCTGACCTTAACTCAAGACATTCCCTTCTTAAAAAATGTGTGAAAATGTCTTTACTATAATACCTTAAAGTTTCGCCTTGAAATAGGGTTTAGCGAAGGAACAAGGGAAACCGGGTGAACTAGGAAGAAAGATCTCAACAGATCACTGTGAGTAGTTACTTCTTTTACTCATTTAAGCATATTTTGAATTGATATGTTATAGTTTATATTATGAGATGAGTACGATGTTTGGATGGTCAGGGAGTCTGTGGACCTAGAGCTTGAACCCAAAATCAATTCTCACAGGATGGTCAGGGGACAAGGATTCTAGTTCCTAAGCCTGTGGGACAGAAAACATTGAATGGGATGGTCAGAAGGCCGACAGGCCTAGCTTCTGAGCCCATGAAAGAGAGAACTATGTGCACATAGGTTGATATTTTTAGATATGAAATGTTAACCATCTACCGTGTGTGTAGGTGGGTTTGTGAAAGCTTCATGGTATAGTGGAGGTTTGCGTTGGAACCTCGTGATAATGCTTGTAAAAGACTTGTATTTGTATTACCACTCACTGAGCTTTGTAAAGCTCACTAAGTAAAGCATGTAATATTTTTCCGCTGCTGTTGTAAGTAAGGTTATAAAAGGAAACTAGTATGTTAACCAAAGTAGCATTAGTTAATATCATGCCTCTCCTCGAGCTTAGGAGTGCGAGCTCGGGGTGAGGTGTGACATGCTACACGATGAGCGTAGACGCTAAATGATGCATATGGTGCGGGCATTGAGCGATAGACTACACGATGACATTACACGATGAGCGTGAGTGCTACACGATAGGCAGAGTGCTAGACGATGGGCATTGCATGATAGACGTAAATGCTGCGCGATGGCGCTACACGATAAACGGACACGTTAGACGATCGCCATGATGTATTAGACGATAAGGTGTCAACGCTATATTACAAATGATAGTTTCAAAAATGTTTTAAAATTTTTTTAATTAAACATGATTATATTAATTACTAAAATTGAATAAATTAACGAATAAATTGATTAGAATAGTGATAATTGACCATAATTTGTATATTGATAATTTATATTATATTAATAAAAAAATGATTAGTTAATTTGTATATTGATAATTTATACTAAAATAATTAAAAATGATTAGATAATTTGTATATTGATAATTTATACTAAAATAATTAAAAATGATTAAATAATATAAAAATCATATTGAAGAGTATAAACAATTACTATATCAAAGATATGATTCAATTTAGATTATTAATAATAATTAATATGATTTTAACGATTGGATAACTTCCATTAAAAAAAAGCCATATTGTTTATTTGAATTTATAAAATCAAAATATCGAAGGTCAATTTGGGTATTACAGTTACGGGAAGAATCAAAAGCATCTAACATTTAAAAATTAATAAACAGTCTATTACACCAAAATTGATAACACAAAAAAATGTCAAACAGTGAAAAATTAATAAACAGTCAATAACACCAAAAAATGTTAAACAGTTCGTGTACACAATGAGGCACATCAAAAAACATACCACTGAAATCTTAATGAGGCACACAAAAAAAATACAACTAAAATGGAATATAGGGGAATACAAAAATAAAATAAAATAAAAATAACACATTAACCGCAAACTAATTGAATGTTCCTTGAATGTTCCATATTAGTTTGGACTGCATAACAAAAAAGAGAAGTTAGAAAAAAATCTACAAATACTTAAAATGTAGGAAGATAATTAGTTGGAATAGAGAAGTACCTATATAACTTTTATGAAGTAGTATTTGGATAGAGAGTCCACGGGTTGCTGGATCAAAACACAATGAGATACCCTACCACCTACCAAAGAATCAAAAGTTAGGAAGTTAAAAATATGAAAATAACATAACCAAAGAATAGAAAGTAGATAAGGAGAACCAAATTAAATAACTCATCAGATTGACAAACTAAATCTTAGACAACTCAGAATTAAATTCACATCATGTAAATGAACTCAAATCTAATAAGTTGGTAGAGTCATTAATAAAGTATGGGTAGTAGAAATATGCTAAAAAAATAATAATAAATGATGGTGGACAGTTTAATAAATGAAGTAATTAATGATGCATAATATTGAAAACGTGCAAAAAAAATAATAACTAGGACTAACACAATTCAGGGAATAAGGATTAAAACAACAAGATACAGAACTGAGAATTAGTAGGTAAATTAAACATAGCTAGAAAATCAAATACACAGAACAACAGAGAATGAAGGCATGGAAATGAAATTTTGAAGGGAAGGATAGAGAAGAAGACACAATTCAGGGCATTAAGAACAACAAGATATAAAACAGAGAATTAATAGGTAAATTAAACATGGCTGGAAAATTAAATACACAGAACAACAGAGAATGAAGGCATGAAAATGAAAATTTGAAGGGAAAGACAAAGAAGACACGAAAAGGGCATTAGGATTAGAACAACAAGATACAAAACAACGAATTAGTAGGTAAATTAAACATGGCTAGAAAATCAAATACAACAGAGAATGAAGGCATGAAAATGAAAATTTGAAGGGAAAGACAGAGAAGAAGACATAATAAGGGCATTAGGATTAGAACAACAAGATATAGAACAGAGAATTAGTAGGTAAATTAAACATGGCTGGAAAATCAAATACAAAGAACAACAGAGAATGAAAGCATGAAAATGAAAATTTAAAGGGAAAGACATAGAAGAGGACACAATATTAAAAATGAAACAAATCACATAATAAAGAATATACATAACAAAGGATCAAGGATGAAATACACAGAACATGAAATACATGAAATACATAGAACATGTTTAGAACATGAAATACATGAAATACACATAATATGTTTAGAAAATGAAATGTAGAGACATGAAATACATAAAACATGTTTAGAAAAATTAATCATGCCATGAAAATCAAATAAACAGAATATGGTTAGAAAATGAAATACACAAAACATGAAATACACAAAATATGTTTAAAACATGAAATACATGAAATACACAGAACATGAAATACATAGAACATGTTTAGAAAAATTAATCATGGCATGAAAATCAAATACACAGAACATAGGATCGAAGCATGAAATCGAAAATTTCAGGAGAAACAAAACAGAGACTCATCATTGGCTGATCTAGGATTTAGAAAACGAACCTGAACTGGACAATGTTCTCCCCCACTAATCTACAATTCCTTCAACCAGTCCCTACCATGCATTGAACGATCGACCTAAGCAACATCGAGGACCAAAAACAAGTTGTACAACGGGTTACGGGTGAACGGAGGACCGTTAAATCACCAAGGACATGGTTGAGGCCGAGATTGAAGCGGTAAAGGAAAAAGGGAAAACATTAGATCTGTGAGAAAACAACAGATTTATGAAGAAAACAATGAAAGCGGGTTGAGGACGAGATTAAGGAAAAGATTGAAGCGGTTGGGGTTTTAGACGATGGTTGAAAGAGACGTGAGAGGGAAAGGAGAGAAGGAAATCTGAGGGAAATGGAGGAGGGAAAGGGCAGATTTGAGATCGGAAGGATGATTTCTGAGAGGGATTTGCATGTGCAAAAGGGGAGACAAACAGATCTGTGAAATATGAAAGTGGAAAGATAAAACGTTGACATACGAAAGTAGGTTGACGATGATATTGAAGAGAAAATTGAAACGGCTAGGGTTTCAGACAATGGTTGAGAGAGAAGGGAAATGGGAGAAGGATATTTGTGGGAAATGGAGGAGGGATTCACCTGAGGAGGGAAATGTGAGAGGGAAAGGATAGATGAACAGAGGAGAGGGAGACATCCGAGAAAGGGATTCATTCGTCTGACGTGTGAGTGAGGAAAAGAGAGGGAGAGGCAGACATCTGAGAAGGGAGAGGGAGAGATGTCTGAATGAGGGAAAGAGGACATATGAAAACCACTCCAAATTCCCATTACTATTTGCAAACCAATTGGGCTAGATTTTTAAAATTGGTGATATATAAAAATGGGTTGTCACACCCCCTCCCAGATTACCCTTTTATTCTGGAAGAGGATATGATCGTGGTAGCTACTAGCCCTACTGCCAGCACTTACCACCCAAGCCTTTTAATCTACATACCAACCTATTCATCTTATTAGTAATATACGTAAACAGCTAACCTCCCTTAAGTTCTTACAAAGATTACATAATTATAAGCATACAACCAAGACATTACTTTTATAGAAAAATATTCACAAGTGGCCCAAACATTCTTACAGAAACCCTAATCCCTCACAAAGCATGTGTACATAAATAGATTATCAAACTATGTCTTTTAATAAGCCGAGTCTTTCGGTGGTAAGTAGCAGCAGGATCACCCTTGAGGAAACTGACCGTTACCTAAAAAGGGAAAACACAGAAATTCTGTGAGCTAAAAGCTCAGTGAGAGACTACAGAATCGTAAAACAACAAGCGTAGCATCACTATAAACATGTAATTATACCAATGAGTAAACTCAAGCAATTGTCTCTATATGTAGCTGTAAACCATTCTCAAACATCATTAAACATTATTATTCCCTAGTTGAGAACGAGCCTAAACGCTCTAGCTTCAATATTTTTATTACAGACCAAGAAACCCATACTTCGATCTCTCATTCATAACTGCCTACGTGCACGTGGCCACACTAAGTACTATCATATTTTAGGTACTTCTGCTCAGATACCTTCTTAAATTTGTCCTTCAGTATCGAACTACTATGATACCTTCTTATATGTCCTTCGGTATCAAATTGGCCAGATACCTTCTCAAATGTCCTTCGATATCAAATTGGCCAGGTACCTTCTCAAATGTCCTTCGGTACCTAATTGGTTAGATACCTTCTCAACATCCTTTGGTATCAAATGTGTATTTTGTAACATCAAATTAAGTTCCATTGCCTAGTATTTACACAAGAGTTGTTCCATTTCCACTCACTTACACAAGAACTCATTCTCTCATAGCCTTCCTCTAGGAAGCATATATCAAAATCAGAAACATAGCTTTTGTAATGGTTACACAACATACCTTGGCCTGTGTTACACATATACAAGCCAAAAAACATGCATTAAGTTATTCTCCAACCATTTGTTACTTGAGGAAGTATAAATACTTCATTAATGTCACTGTGCTTTACTTGATCATATATGCATGAGTATTAGAAACCTTAAGTTTACTGAATCACTCATCGTTCGTCAGGCTCTTATCGGTTTATACGCATCCCCTAACTCTTCTTGGCCTGTAAAGATATAATTCCCGATTAAACTACTTAGAATTCCTAGTAAAATATCTCAAATAATTCATTTATTAAAGGAACTTCCATCAATACAGACAGCTTTACTGGCGAGATCCCCCTAAGCAAGGTCAGCGAGATCCCCCTGAGCGATGCTAACGAGATCCTCTAGAGCGATGCTAGCGAGATCCTCTAGAGCGATGCTAGTGAGATCCTCTAGAGTGATACCAGCGAGATCCTTTAGAGCAATTCCAGTGAGATCCTCTAGAGCAAGATCAAACGTTTCCTGTGAAATTTTTAGCGATATTCACCTCAATTCCTTATGAAATTTCCCTCTAGAGCGAGATCCTCCTTACAAAATCAAAGAGATTTCCTTTATAAACAAGATGATTATGCCCAAATCTTGCTATACTTCTCCACGATGAACTGCTTGCTTGTTCCTTACAAGCAGTTGTTTGCTTATACGCCAATTCCCTATTATAACTTCAAAAATTCATAACTCAAAATCTAGAGCTCTTTTCAAGAAACTTCCTTCCATAAATTGTTTAGATTTGAGTTAAATTCCTTACCTTAAAATTTCAGCCCAGAATTCCTTATAGTTTGGCTTGGAACTTCCAAACATCACCTCAGGCCCTGATTAATCCATGGTTCTGCCTCTTCTGCAAATTCTCCACTTTTGTTCTTCTCCTCTTGCAATCTTTCTCCAGCAGGACAACTTTGAAAACTAGATTCTCCTAGCTTTCAAATGACACCAAATTCACTAAATTTTCTTTTGTCAATTTCCAAAACCATGCTTTTGAAGTTTCATTTCCCTTTTTAATCCTTCAGTCGCTTCCTAAGTTCAAAGAATAAATTACCACGTCACTCCACACCTAGTGCCTCCAGCCAGACTAATGATTGAGTTTTTTCATTTGATATATTTTCCTTTCCTTCCTTCATAATCCCTATAAACAACATGAATTTCTATTTAATAAATATGTAATATAACATTCCTTTGGCTAAACGTGCTTATCTAGGGAACCCAAGTTCGGGGTTTACAATCATCTCCCCCTTAAAGGAAATTTTGTCCTCAAAATTTTACCTGATATGCCATTTGAAAAGTTGAGGGTATCTTCTTCATTTGTTCTTCAAGTTCCCAGGTTGCTTCCTCGATCCCATGATTACGCCATAACACTTTCACCATAGGAATTATCTTATTTCTGAGTACCTGATCTTTCCTGTCCAAAATCTCGATGGCCTCTTTCTTGTAAGATAAATCTTCTTTGATCTATATCGGTTGTGTTGCTAGTATGTGCATAGGATCAGGCATCTATTTCCTTAGCATCGACACATGAAATACGTCGTGTATACGAGCTAGCTCCATTGGCAACTGCAGCCTATAAGCTGCTGGACCAACCCGTTCCACAAGTTCATATCTGTCTCTTATACACATCTAGATGTGTATAAGAGACAGGAACTGTACTGGTTGTGTTGCTAGTATGTGCATAGGATCAGGCATCTATTTCCTTAGCATCGACACATGAAATACGTCGTGTATACGAGCTAGCTCCATTGGCAACTGCAACCTATAAGCTGCTGGACCAACTCGTTCCACAATTTCATATGGTCCGATGTATCGTGGACTTAACTTCCCTTTTCTCCCAAACCAGAGAATTCCTTTCCATGGGGATAGTCGGAGAAATACCCGTTCTCCGACTTCAAATTCTAGTTCTCTTCTTCGTTTATTGGCGTAGCTCTTCTGTCCATCGCGAGCCGCCTTAAGATTATCCCTGATAAGTTTCACATTCTCTGTTGTTAGTTGAACTAATTATGGGCCCAGTAATTTCCGTTCTTCGACTTCGTTCCAACATACTAGAGTCCTGCAAGGTCGGTCGTACAATGCTTCATAGGGATCCATTTCGATACTAGAATGGTTGCTATTGTTGTAGATAAATTCAATCAACGATAATTATGTATCCCAACTTCCTTTGAATTTTACTACACAGGCTCTTAACATATCTTCCAGTGTCTGTATAGTTCTTTCCGACTATCCATCTGTTTGCGAATGAAAAGTCGTACCGAAATGCAATTTAGTGCCCATAGCCTTCTGTAAACTAGGCCAAAATTTTGAAGTGAACCTCGAGTCCCGATCCGACACTATCGACACTGGGGCTCCATATTGACTGATTATCCTATCCATATAAATCTTAGCTACACGATCTAGTGTAAAAGTAACTTTTACTTGTATGAACTTGGCCGTTTTAGTTAGTCTATCGACTATTACCTAAATGCCATCAAATCCTGAGGGTGTCTTAGGCAAACCAAAAAGAAAGTCCATTGTCACATGTTCCCACTTCCACTCAGGCAGTGGAAGTGGATTGAGTAATCCTGTTGGTCTTTGTCTTTCAGGTTTTACTTGTTGACAGACTATGCATCGGTCCACATGTTCTGCTATGTCTCTCTTCATCCCAGGCCACCAGTAAGATTTCTTCAAAGTTCTATACATCTTGGTGCTACTTGGATGCATGGCATAAGCGGAACTATATGCTTCCTCTAAAATGGCTTGTTTAAGCTGTAGCTTATTAGGCACACACATTCTCCCCTCCTTTTCTAGCACACTATCTGCTCCCAGTTGAAAGTCAACACTGATGCCCTTACTCACATCATCAGCAATCTTCTGCAAATCAGGGTCTTCCAACTGATCCCGTTTAAGGTTTTCTGCTAAGGTCGGCCTTATCTGAAAAGTAGGTATCATTCCTTCTGATGGTTCCACTGATAAGGTGGTTCTGGAATTCCTGAACTCCTGCAATAGAATTCCTCTTATTGAACCAATAATGGCCTTGGGTCTCGAGGATTTCTTACTCAATGCATCTGCCACAACATTAGCCTTACTGGGGTGGTATTCGATGGAACAGTCGTAATCTTTAATCAATTCAATCCATCTTCATTGTCTTAGATTCAACTCCTTTTGATCAAAGATATATTTTAAGCTTTTGTGATTTGTAAATATCTTGCAGCGCTCTCCAAATAAGTAATGTCTCCACAACTTCAGAGCTAAAACAACTGTTGCTAATTCCAGATCATGCGTGGGATAAATGCCTCGTGTTTCTTAAGTTGACGAGAGGCATATGCAATCACCTTCCCATCCTGCATCAACACACATCCCAATCCTTGTCGGGATGCATCGCAATAAATCTCAAGTTCCTTACCTAGAATAGGCAAGGTAAACACTGGTGCTGATACTAGTTTTTGTATCAGCTCCTGGAAACTATGTTCACACTCCAATGACCATTCAAATCTCATGCCTTTCTTGGTCAGGTTCGTCAATGGAAGGGCTATCTAAGAGAAACCCTCCACAAACTTTCATTAATAACCTGCCAACCCTAGGAAACTGCATACTTCTGAAACGGTTGTGGGTCGTTCCCAATTAACTATTGCTTTCGTCTTCTGGGTATCTACACTAATGCCCTCTACTGAAACAACATGCCTAAGAAATACTACCCAATCTAACCAAAAATCGCATTTAGTGAATTTAGCATACAACTGCCTATCTTGCAACGTCTGCAATACTATCCTCAGGTGGGTAATATGATCCTCCCTACTACCAGAATACACCAGTATATCATCAATGAATACTATCACGAACTGGTCCAAGTAGGGATGAAATATCCTGTTCATGAGATCTATGAATACCGCAAGGGCATCTTTCAACCGAAAGGCATTACCCAAAATTCATAATGTCCATATCTCGTTCTAAATGCGGTTTTAGGGATATCGGCTTCTCTCACTTTCAGTTGATGATAACCCGATCTCATGTCTATCTTCGAAAATATCGTGGCTCCTCTAAGCTGATCAAACAAATCATCAACGCATGGTAACAGATATTTATTCTTAATCATTACCTTATTCAGCTGCCTTTAGTCGATACACAATCTAAGTGTACCGTATTTCTTCCTCACAAACCATACCAGAGCTCCCCAAGGCAATACACTAGGTCGAATGTATCCCTTGTCAATTAACTCTTGCAACTGAACCTTTAATTCTTTCAACTTACTCAGCACCATTCTATATGGTGCCTGCGATATGGGAGTTGTTCCTGGAACTAAATCAATAGTAAACTCCATCTCCCTGTCAGGTGGTAATCCCGATAGTTCTTTAGGAAATACATCCTGAAATTCATTTACCATTGGGACATCTTCTGGGTTCAACTCTTTCCCTTGAGTAACCATCATATGAGCTAGATAGGCTTTACATCCCTTGCTCAATAGCTTCCGAGCTTTCACTGTCGATATCAAATTCCCCGCAACCAATCGTTTGCTTCCTATCAACATTGCATCTTGGCCATTTGATTTTCCGAGCACTACCCCCTTCTTGTAACAGTCTACTGAAGCATGATACTTACTTAGAAAATCCATCCCCATGATAGCATCAAACTCCAACAGTTCTAAAGGAAGTCAATCAGCATAGAAGTTTTAACCATTATTTAGTATCTCACAATGATTATAGCATCTATCTATTACTATCACATCTCCCAATGGGGTAGAGATAAATAACTCTTCAGGCATAGGTTTAACCAACCTATCTATACTAAGTGCATACATGCTAGATATAAATGAATGTGTGGCACCAGGATCAAATAAAACATAAGCAGACTGCCCACATACCATAACATTACCAGTCACAACATCTGGAGACTCCACTACCTCCTAGTGTGTCATGACATACACTCGCCTTTGCTACTAGGGTCGACCTACGACATTCTTCTGCTTAGCACCACATGACCCTTCGCCCCGATTTCGGCACTCTTTAGTTGGTTAACTGTCTGGGAGGTCGGCTGTTGTGTTGTTGGAACATCCCTGTTCATCTGGGGACAGTCCCTCTTGAAATGCCCTGTTTGTCCGCATTGGAAACATGCACCTTTGCCAATATAGCATGCCCCAAAATTCCTCTTGCCACAACTAGGGCATGTCGTACTTTTGTTTGTGTTGGCTACCGACTCACCAGCTCGTGGCATCTCTGATCGGCTAACTGCACCGGTCGAGGGTCTCGTTTTCCTTTTCTTGGATCCTTGCCAACTGGTTCCCCTGAAATGGCTTCTACTAGTCTGGGTTGCCACTGAAGATTAGAAACCCATGTCTCTAGGCCCTACTACGGCCTCACTGCCTCTTGGCAACTGCTCAACATCTGCCAAACTCAATTCGACTCGTATTGCTATTTCTACTAACTGGTTAAAATCTAGACAATCAGCCGTAGATGTCACCAGAGTTCTGATTTCCTTCCTCAAACCTTGCTCAAATTTCCTACATCTATCTCTTTCCTCAGCAATAATCGGCAAGGAATACTGTGATAACTCTGTAAATTTCTGCTCATATTCTGCCACCAACATCGTTCCCTGTGTTAATCTGAGGAACTCATCCCTTTTTGCATCCCAAAACGAGCTGAGGTAATACTTATCTTCAAAGGCCTTCCTGAACTCAGGCCATAACATCACATCTGTACTGGCTCGTCTGGCGGATATCACTTTCCACCATTTCTCTGCTCCTCTCTATAGTAAAAAGATGGCTAATCCCACTTTCTTGTCCTCTGGACAACTCATAACAATGAAACATTTTTCAACTACATCCAGCCACAACTCAACTTCAGCTGGATCTATTGTACCTTCAAATGTCACAGCCCCTAGGGCTTTAACCTTTCAATACCATATTTCTTTTATGGGTTGGCTCGTGTAGAGCCAACACTAGCTGCTAACCTCTGCAGTATCCTGTCAAACACTGCAACTTCTAGCTGTGAATCTGCCCTTGCTTGGGGAGTACTAGACTCTCCCTCAGACATCGTCTCCTGACCCACTGGATCATTCACCTTCTTTTTGCCACCCGATGGGTTCTCCTAAACCTCTGGGCCCCTATTGGTAGGGTTAGTACTCCTGCCACTTGTCTGCTTACTCGGTCGGCTACATTGCCTTGGCATTTTACCTAATACAATGTACACATGTTAGGACTCACACTTAGAGACTTAGACTTATGCATAAACTTCCCTCTCATTCCTAAAACCTTATACTCTGATACCAACTTATCACACCCCCTCTTAGATTAACCTTTTATTCTGGAAGAGGATATGACTGTGGTAGCTACTAGCCCTACTGCCAAAACTCACCACCCAAGCCTTCTAATCTACATACCAACCTATTCATCTTATTAGCAATATACACAAACAGCTAACCTCCCTTACGTTCTTATAAAGATTACATAATTACAAGCATATAGCCAAGACATTACTTTTATAGAAAAATATTCACAGGTGGCCCAAACATTCCTACAGAGACCTTAGTCCCTCACAAAACATGTGTACATAAACAGATTGTATACCTAAGTCTTTTAATAAGCCAAGTCTTTCGGTGGCAAGTAGCAGCAGGATCACCCTTGAGGAAACTGACCGCTACCTGAAAAGGGAAAACACAGAAATTTTGTGAGCTAAAAGCTCAGTGAGAGACTACAGAATCGTAAAGCAACAAGTGTAGCATCACTATAAACATGTAAATATACCAGTGAGTAAACTCAAGCAATTGTCTCTATATGTAGTTGTAAACCATTCTCAGACATCATTAAACATTATCATTCCCTAGTTGAGAACGTGCGTAAACGCTCTAGCTCCCAAACGTTTATTACCGACCAAGAAACCCATACTTCAATCTCTCATTCATAACTGCCTACGTGCACGTGGCCACTAAGTACCATCATATTTTAGGTACTTCCGCTCAGATACCTTCTCAAATTTGTCCTTCAGTATCAAACTACTATGATACCTTCTCTTATGTCCTTCGATATCAAATTGGCCAGATACCTTCTCAAATGTCCTTCGATATCAAATTGGCCAGGTACCTTCTCAAATGTCCTTCGGTACCTAATTGGTTAGATACCTTCTCAACGTCCTTCGGTATCAAATGTGTATTTTGTAACATCAAATTAAGTTTCATTGCCTAGTATTTACACAAGAGTTGTTCCATTGCCACTCACTTACACAAGAACTCATTCCCTTATAGTCTTCCTCTAGGAAGCATATATCAAAATCAGAAACATAGCTTTTGTAATGGTTACACAACATACCTTGGCCTGTGTTACACACATACAAGCCGGGAAACATGCATTAAGTTATTCTCTAACCATTTGTTGCTTGAGGAAGTATAAATACTTCATTAATATCACTGTGCTTTACTTGATCATATATGCATGAGTATTAGAAACCTTAAGTTTACTGAGTCACTCACAATTCGTCAGGCTCTTATTGGTTTATACGTTTTCCTTAGCTCTTTTGGCCTGGAAAGATATAATTCCCGATTAAACTACTTAGAATTCCTAGTAAAATATCTCAAATAATTCATTTATTAAAGGAACTTCCATCAATATAGACAACTTTACTAGCGAGATCCTCCTGAGCGAGGTCAGCGAGATCCCTCTGAGCAATGCTAACGAGATCCTTTAGAGCGATGCTAACGAGATCCTTATGCGCAAATCTCGCTATAATTCTCCACAATGAACTGCTTGTTTGTTCCTCACAAGCAGTTGTCTACTTATGCACAATTCCCTGTTATAACTTCAATACTTCATAACTCAAAATTCAGAGCTCTTTTCAAGAAACTTCCTTCTACAAACTTGTTTAGATTTGAGCTAAATTCCTCACCTTAAAATTTCAGCCCAGAATTCCTTATAGTTTGGCTTGGAACTTCCAAAATTCACCTCAGGCCCTGATTAATCCGTGGTTCTGCCTCTTCTGCAATTTCTCCACTTTTGTTCTTCTCCTCTTGCAATCTTTCTCTAACAGGACAACCTTGAATACTAGATTCTCCCAGATTTCAAATGGCACTAAATTCGCTAAATTTGCTTTTGTCAATTCCCAAAATCATGCGTTTGAAGTTTTACTTCCCTTTTTAATCCTTCTGTCGCTTCCTGAGTTCAAAGAATAAATTGCCATGTGATTCCACACTTAGTGCCTCCAGCCAGACTAATGATTGAGTTTTTTCATTGATATATTTTCTTTCCCTTCCTTCATAATCCCTATAAACAATATGAACTTCTATTTAATAAATATGTAATATAACATTCCTTTGGCTAAACATGCTTATCTAGGGAACCCAAGTTCGGGGTTTACACGGGCCCCTAAACATGGATATGATATAGGATCTCACTAAGTTTAAAACTCATATTGGGCCTCCAAACACACCTATATATTTTTTTTATATATATCCATAACTTAACTCCTTTTCCTTTTTTAAATTCCCACTTCAAATCTTTTCAAATCTAAAATTCTAAATCTTCCAAATTCTCCAAATCCTCAATTATCAAATCACATATCAAATTAATTCAAATAATCATCTTATCGATTGTCCTAATTATGCTCCAAACATCAAAGTTGAAAGGAAATAAGAACCAATATTTTTAAGACAATTAATTCAAATCTTCAGTCAATTAAATTCAAATTGACCTATAAAACTTGTCAATTATCTCAATTTGATTCCAAATACCAAAAACTAAATGGGTCGAACTAAGATCCACTAATTTGTCAAAATTAACTTAAATTTACCTTGAATTCAGGATGTTACATTTCCAAGGAGAAAAGGATGTGAAGATCTAAACCTTGAATAATTTTCTTTTTGTAATTCCCCTCCTTGAAACTGCACAGAATGAATGCAAATCTTCCTCGAATTGGCAAAATACCTCTCACGAAAGAAAAAGTCACAAATAGGAGACACCACCATTTGGGTTTCCTCGCATTCTTTGGACAAAGAATCAAGAATGTGTGGACTCTATAATCTGGTAGGGAGAAACGATTGTGGGAGAGAGGTTTCTTAAGGAAGAAGATGAAGAATGTAGAGAAAACTTTTCTCTTCTAAATGATCTATGCGTTAGATTAAAGCTTCTACAAAATGGATCTTCTCCCTCCCATTTGACATGAGAGTTAGTTGGTTGAATCAAATTAATATATAATTAAATAAATATTAATTACTTAATCAATTAATTATCATATATGTAATTTAGTTTGAATCATATTCAAATAATAACCTCTCACATAACCCATAGTTTTAAAATTAATCTCATTCATATTAATTATAAACTATAGTTTTAATATGAATCTCATTCACATTAATTTAATTTCATTCATATTAACTTTAAGCTATAGTATTATATGAATCTTATTCATATAATTAATATTTGAATCTTATTCAAATACTAGTTCCTCACATATTATAAAGTATAATTTTGAATCTTATTCAAAATTAACTTTATTTATAACGTATCTATATACATTATATTAATTGTATCTTATACAATTAATTTTCTTATTTAATTTGAACGATTCAAATTAATCCAAAACTAATTGGTTCTTGTTTTACCCTTAGTGAGATAACAATGGGATTTTATGGACCTATAGATTAGAAGCTCCAATGACACTAGATTAATTAATTAAACTCTTTAATTAAATTAATCAACATTCATTAATGGCAAGTCACTCTACTAAAGACCCACAGCTGCACTCTTCATACTGTAGATGTATTTCTATGTTCATGGATATAACTAATCAACAGTAAATCGACTCTTTACAAATCGCTTGTAACTACAACTGGGTCAAATTACCATTTTACTTATGTAGTTACATCTAACTCCTTAAGTACATTGATTTCTCTAATGAACAAATAGTTTATAGTCCAACTATAAATTAATCCCTCTCAGGCCAGTGAAAGGGTGAGGCCTCAATGTTTAAGACCTTTTCCATGAAGGCTTTTACATGGGTAAATCCTTATTTCTATCGATGAATCATGTGTGGACAAAAATTTCATTTTGTTAACAAGTTGTTGCATTGGCAGAAATAGTTTTTTTTCGATGCATAATGGGTGGACAAAAATGTGATTTCTACCCATAAAAGTTGTTACAAGGGCAGAAGGCTTTTCTACTCATGTGTTTACTTGTATGGGCCTTTATGTCGATGCAACGTCAAAATGCAGGGCAGAAGCTATGCCAACGGACTTCTGCCCACACTATCTGCCCATGCAAAAAAACAAAAAAAAAAAACAAGAAGAAGAAAAACGTCGACAAAGACTTTGCCCACACTTTTCTTAAGATCTGTCGACATCTTTTTGCATCAACGGAGAAAAAAATGTTGTAACAAATCTTATCTACATTTGTAATATATATAAAAATATTTATAAGGAGAAATCTTTTTAGACCAATTTTACCCTTCAATATGACTTTTTTCTTTGTCTTTGCTTTGATGTAATTTTTCATTCACACACATACAATTTTTATGGTCGTTTATGTGTTAACTTTCATTCCTTATTAAAATAGGACAATAATTTTATAAACAATATAACTTAATGCTATATGTTATAGAACATCAAAGACCTTTCGATCTCCACATTATTTGAGTATATATATATATATATAATATATATATATATATATATTTTCTTTCCTTCTTGTTCTTACAATTTTTTACAATTCCTATTTTATCCCTATTATATCTCTCGATAAAAATCTTCCTGATAGATACCTCATCAACCAACCCTTTCATCATCAATTGAAACCTTTCATCAAAAGAGCCTTCTGCAACGAGACTTCCATCTGACAACCACCCTATTTGTACCTTTTTAAAAAAAAAATTAATTTTTTATAGATTTTTTTTTGTCAGGCATAGTTTCATAAGTAACCTTTTCTAAACTATAAGAGATCAAAATCGATCCATACTGCACAATAAAATCTATGCCACCATTAAAAATAACAATTCCCGATTTTTTTCCCTCTCTTTTATTTTGTTGTAACAACCCAGATTTGTACGCATACACTACAGGAAATTAAATTATGAAATTTATTGGATGATAAATATAAATACCCTAACCTTAATTTAGGAAGCAAAGAAACAATTAAAAAATTAATAATAATAATAAAAATAAACAAAAATAAAAATAAAAGAAAATTCGAAAGAACGAAGGTGGAGAGAGCGAGACTCTAATTGAATGATAAATAAATAAATAAATAAGTAAATAAAAGAAAATTGCGGAGAGCGAGAATTGCACGGAGAAAACTGGAGAGAGCGAGATACTAAGAAGAGAGTGTACGATCGAAGAGAGAATTAGAGAGCGAGAAAACCCAGCGAGCGAGGCTAGCGAGAATTGAGGCTAGCGAGAGTAGAGAGAGCGAGATCCCTGGAGAGAGCGAGATGAAGGAAAATCGGAGAAGACAAATTTAGCGAGAAAGCTGGAGAGAGCGGGATTCCCAGTGAGAAAGCTGAGAGAGCGAGATTCCTAGCGAAAAAGCTGGAGAGAGCGAAATTCTGAGAGTAGGGAGAGCGAGATTTGGACGGAGCGATATTTAACAAAGCGAAAGTGGACAGAGCAAATTTCTAGCGAGAAAACTGGAGAGAACAGATTCTGAGAAAGAGTAAGCGAGAATTTGGATAGAAGCGCGAATATGTGTTAGAAATTTGGCCACGATATATAGATGATTATACATAGAAAACCTAAAATTGAATATCAAACAAAGTAATGATGACTAAAGGCAACGTTAGCCAAGATTAGGTGTCTTATAGAGCCTTAACCCTAATATATATCTAGTACTGATTCACAGAGCATACTTATATTCTCATTGATGACAAAACAAAACAATCCGTGTACGAGAGTTTAGTAAACTGTACTATAATAGGCTGAAAAAGATTTCTTCCTAATTATCTATAAAAGCCTTAAATCGTTTAGAAGAAATTTAAGACCTTCATGTCTCTAAGACAAATATCTCTAGTATACTACAAAGAATCGTGTGAAAGAATTTAGTGTGAAGGTAGGAAAGTTCTTGAGATTAAAAAGCTCGTAAGTCTGCTAAATTTCTTCCTAAATTTTCTTCTAGTTTAAAAAAGGAAAGCTCACTGATCAAATCATAAAGAAAAAAATAAGGAATAACTAGATCACTGAAGTAGTTATCTCACCCTCTCTTTAATGTTTCTATGGTAGTTACCTTATTATGTTGCATGTTATGTTAATGTTATATTGCATTACATGTTTAGAAACACGTTTTTCTACAAGGACCCCATGCATTTATGTTTCACGATTACGTTAAATCAAGTTTTAATTAGTGTAAGTTATACTTCCAATCTAATCTTAAGTTTATGTTAATGGTTGATGTTTGATGTGATTTGGCCCACTGACTGCATGACCCGCTAATCATCAGATGGGTTAGTTTTCGCTTAAGTCCTCATCTTCTATCAGGGCGAGAAATTTATACTTCCAGAGCTGGCAGGTATGTATGTTCACCACTCAAGGCTTAATCTTACGTTATGTTTATGGTAGAGACTAGCAGGTATGTATGGTTGTACCCCTCTAGTCCAATATTACGTTTATGCTAATGGTTGATGTTGGATGCGACTCTGCGTACAGACTGCATGACCCGCTAAACATCAGATGGGTTAGTTTCCGCTTAAGTCCTCATCTTCTTATCAGGGCGAGAAATTTATTCTTCCAGGCTAACAGGGCATTTATATGCACCCCCCCAGGCCTAATCTTCGTTATTTTATGCTAGGACTAGCAGTATGTATTGTTGCACCACTCTAGTCCTAATTACGTTTATGCTAATGGTTGATGTTGATGCGACTCTGGCTCTACAGATGCATGACCCGCTAAACATCATGATGGGTTAGTTTCCGCTTAAGTCTCATCTCTTATCAGGGGGAGAATTTATTCTTCAGGCTAACAGGCATGTATGATTGCCCCCCCAGGCCTAATCTTACTTATGTTTATGCTAACTAGCAGGTATGTATGGTTGCACCCCTCTAGTCCAATATTACGTTTATGCTAATGGTTGATGTTGGATGCGACTCTGGCTCTACTGATTACATACCTGCTAGTCATCAGATGGGTTAGTTTTCGCTTAGGTCCTCATCTTCCATCAGCGGAGAGATTTATGTTGGAAGCATAAACGACCACCACATGTATTATATATTTTCGGTCCCAACCATATGTTTCTCATGACATGTTGCTTTGATTGAGCATTTGGTCACTACCCTACGTGAGAACTACTTACTGGTATATTATATACTCATCCTATATTTTTACAGACTTTGTAGTAAGGACACAGCGTAGTTTGCATAATTGGACGTCGCTCAAATGGCCACACCATCAAACTCACTATTATAGCGCATATGCATTTTGTACCACCACGCTATTTTATGATCCTGGTGTTTTGATAAATAAACTTTTTTTAATAGTTTTCTATCTAATTAAAAATTTAATATTTCTTTGAAATTTTCACCAAACTCATCTCATAGATAGAAAAGTCTAAGTATGGCATGTCTAGCGTCGAATTCATAAGGTGTAAGGATCCGGTCGTTACATTTGTATTAAAATGTTTCATGATTGTGGAATTTTTACGTTGATTGATGGTCGGATTTTATGACTTATGTTTTGCAGGTGTTGAGAGGCGACAGATCTACGAATTGTTAATGTTTTTAAAAGTTATTGGAGTAAGGAATTGTTGTGTTTTCGTTTGTTTTCAAAGATACACATTTTCTTTTAGTTTAACAATTTTTATTTAGTTTATAGAATTTTTGTAGAAAGCGAAGAAATAAATATGGTTATATAGGATTTTCTAGCATTCTCACAGCAAAAAGCTAAAAAAATGGGCTATCAAGGGGATGATTTTATATATCTGTTTTGCCCTTATATTTTAGTAAATCATGTCCTCCTTTTGTCTATTGGAATGACCTTTTCAAGTGTATGTTTGATGAGCACTAATTGATGCATTATTGCAATGAGATGTGACTATTTGGAGGCCATGGTTACTGTAGGATTAGTATGCAACCTTATAAGGGGTGAATAGTGTTAATCAATCTAATTAGAAATTTTGCTTAATGTGGGTCCAATTAAAAAAATCAAATAATTATTTAATAAGTAATTTAAACAAGAATTATATGCAAAAAAATCAATCTAATCCAAAATAAGCAAGAAAAATTGAAACTCACACTTTTAAGCCCCTATTTAATTTTAGTAAAAGATTGTTAATGCACGTAGAAATTTAAGAATATCAATCAAAGTAAACAAAATATAACAATAGAACAATATTTGCAATTAATTTCATGTAATAAACTATAAAACACAATAATGCAAAACAATTAGTATAGGGAATAAAGGAAATTAATACCGGAGATTTTCATAGTGGTTCGGTCAAACTCACCTATATCTACTTTTTCAAGCGCCTCTTGAGATTTTGAATAAGGATCTCATGACTCTTCCCACGGAATAGTGTCAAACCGTTACACCACTCTTTTTGCAAGTTCAAGACAAAACTCAATCATTTCCACGGATAACGATCAAACCGTTACAACCATTTTTTTTTTCGGGATCAAGAATAACCTTTTATAAAAGTTTAAAAATGAAGAACAAGATGGAAAATACTCTCTTCAAGAGTGGATTCACAAATCTAGCTCACATTCTTTGTAAGCACAATCCATACAAATTAAAGTCCTCAAAATGGCTATGAAAAATACAAAATTTGAAGCCCAAAAATTACAAAGTGATACCCAAATACTCACACACACACACACACAAAATAAGTACATCACATGTCGTCCTGCTAATACAATAAAGAAACAAATATATATATTAAAACTCCCCAACGGTCATAAAGTATTAAATGCTTTATGACTTTTTTTTTTAACTAGGGACACTTGTCATAATTTTAGTCGCCAGATTTTTATTTGGTGATCATCCTCAATACTGCCATGGATCATTGCATAGATGTTCTACTTTTGCCACATCGGGCAAGTGTAATTTTTCGATTAATCTTGTTTTGGCTATATTTTTTTTCATTTGAGCTCCAATTTAAGTGATTTAAAAAATGTTGGAATCTTTATTCCGAGCGCTATGCATTGGATACTTTAAAACACTAAAATTGTTAGTAAATAAAAGAAGGTTTGTTATCATAATATATTAATTAATTAAAATTAATTAATTTGAGATTAAGGATAAAAAAACCAAGAATCTTTCCTTTTTAATGATGACAAACTAATCAAGAAAAATGAAATCCAAAATGTTGTATGATGTAAAATAGAAACTTTAATCACAATCAACACATATATAGTGAATATTTCAGTAACAACAATTCTCAATTCAAAAGCAACAAAGATATTCAATATCAACTTGCTTTCATTTTCTTATTACCTCTCTCCATTTTTTAATCAATAAAAAAAGACAATTAAGAAAAGCAACAAAAAGACATGAAAGCTTCTCCTAAAATCATGAACACATGCTTAGTATTTCTTCTCCTATCAAGTTGCCTTCTAAAAGTAAGCAACAACATTGTAAATTCACGAGACATCTCAAATAAACAACCAGACTCAAGATAATTATATTTAGGATCACAACATTTTTTCCCCTTCTAAAATCAATTGAGCACTCCCCCTTAATAAGGGCAAAAAAAACAATCAATATATATTTAACTTGATGGTAGATATATCAAACAAAATTTCAAATAAATTTTTTATTCCAACGACAATTACTCCCCCTAAAAGGATAAATAATTTTGCATATAAGAGGGGCACACATCTATGGGAATCAATTTCATGTTCATACATGAAATTCTCATAAAAAATTATTAGAAAATAAGCACCAATCGTTGAAAAAGAATTTAACAACTCTTCAAAATAACTTGCTCAAAACACATTCTTTTCAACATAGAACATAATATGCTCACATTGATCTTTATTCAACAATGTAAACCTTAGAATATGCATAATTTCATGCTTAAAAGGCATTTAATAAAAAATTAATCAATTTCAATCAAAAGAATAAACATATCTTAATCACAATGGCAATCTTTTGCAAAGCTTAATATTATTTTCCTCAATACTTCCCAAGAAAAACACAAGGATAAAGTTGTCATCTAATTGACTAAAAAACCAAAATATAAACAATAAAGACAAGTGCCAATAGATAGATATACAATCATTTCTTGTGGCATTAAAACCAATAATCAAAATATTTCACGAGATCTCAAATTTTAACCATTCAAAACTATTCAAGAGATATAATTTCCATAAATATACCAAAATAATAATTATCTCAAGAATAAAAAAAATAAAGGTTATGAAATAAGCTATTTTCCTTTGTTGAATTCAAGCAAGCCATACTAGTTGCTCCAATTTGAATTAATTCCTTATTTGAAGTCCAAGCAATAATTGCTTCTTGAATCACACCTACAAAGAAAGCCCATCCAAAAGATTTTGGTAACCATTTCTTGGGTCCTTCATTGTTAGTAGGCAAAGATTTTGAAACCAATTTAAACTTAATTCCAAACATTACTAGGATTCATTCTTGGCAAATAATAAATTTTATGACCAATTTTACCACAAGAATACATACAACATTAGGCAAAATTTTCTTTTTAAATAATTGATTTTGCATCTTATTTCTATTCAAGAAATTCTTTCTAGGAGTATTTTTCAATTTAAAACAATTTGGTCTAATATAACTTTTAACGTCACAATAATAGGGTTGGCAAAAAAAACCCACAGGGTCGGGGCCCCAGTCGGGTTCCCGTGGGCCCCGACCTAATCAGGTTGGAGAATTCCAAATTTTACCGAGGATGAGGTCAAACTGAGAAAAAATTTCGGGTCCCATCTAGGGAGGGGGCAGACATGGGACGGTATCCCCACCCCCGAACCGTCCCGATTAAACCCCGATGCCAATTTATTATATATATATATATGCATACAATTTTCATTTCTACCCAAACCCAAAAGCTAAAAATACAACTCCCAATTAATAATTCTACCCAAAAGCCCATAATTTAAATTCTAAGCCCAATCCCAATCTTTAATTTTTAAACCTAAAAACCCTAACCTAAAATTTCAATCTTCTTCTTCCTTCCTCTCTCTCCCTCACTGCCTCACCATGACAGATAGAGCCAAACAACCTCACCCTCATTGCCTTGCTCAAACTGTCGCTCACTGCCTCACCAACCACCGTTCCTCACCAACTTGTTGCTCACGCCACGGCTACACGGCTACGCCTTACGCTCTTGCTCATGCTGCCACACCACGGTCACAGCAAACTCGCAAGTCCCACTCCCATGCTCAATCATGACCAACTCCCACTCCCACGCTTATGTTCCTGCCATGGCCACGCCTAGCCTTTTGTTCTTCAAGTCGTTCATTGTTCAATCCGTTCATTCATGTACACGTCTATTGAATTTGTTTCCCACGGGGACCTCATTTCCCCGACAGAGAATCCCCGCTCCCATCCCTGCCTTTTGAAGGTAGGGAAAGGGTGAATTCCCTCCACGAGGACGAGGACGGAGGACCCTCCTGGCCTCGGCCTGGCCCCATTGCCAACTCTACACAATAATGACATGTAGGCACAAATTTTGATTTTACATGCAACTTTCTAGCATTTACATGTTTAGGCTCAAATTTAGCACTATGCATACATGTAGATTTTTCATGAACATCTTTAGATACAAATTTTGTTTTTTCAAATATATTTCTAGCCTCTTCATGCTTATTCATAAAATTCACATTATGAACATATTTTGATCTAGCATGAATTTGTTTATGCATGAATTTTGTTTTCTCATGAATGAAAACTTTTTCATGTTTTTGCACTAATTTAGATTCAACAAAATTAAAGACATTAGATAAAGCATCTTGAGACAAACAAGGGGCGAATTTAACAAAAGTAGATGAATCATTTTCATTCACATAGCACCATCCTCTTTCATCATTAAAAGATTTACCTATGTCAATAATTTTATCCAATTTTTGTGTACAACTAGTCTATTTCTTTATCCTTTTTTTAGCACATTCGGGCTCATTCACAAGGTTTGAATCTTTTTCTCTTAGAACTTTAACAAGTTCATTTCTATAAAAAAAACATCATGCTCAAGAAATTTAATTTTATCAACAAGAGAACAATGATCTTTTTCTAGAGAAATATTACTAGTTTCCAAATCAAAATTTCTATTTTTCAAACGAGCAATTTGATCTTTTAGTTCTATAAAGAGATTCAATTTTCTCATTTTTATTTCTCAAGTCATTCAATTTAATTTTCAATTCACATGATAAAAATTTGAGTTCATCATTCTCATTTCTAAGAAGCTTAATTCTATCATTCAGAACATTTTTCTCAACACAACACAACAAGCATCAATATTATTATGCAACAACTATGATTAGCTCCATTTTCATTTATCAAAGATTCATTCTCAATAGACAAAACCTTAAACTTCTTTGATAGTTTTAGATATTTAAAGCTAACTTTTTAAAATCAAGTTGTATATCTTCAAAAACATCATATAACTCATCATAGGAAAGAAATTTATTATTTACCTCATTTTCATCACTGGAATCTTCATTCGAGTGAGCCATTAAACACAAAGAAGATCCATCATATTTTTCTTTTTCTACTTTATGGACTTTTTCTTGATTTTGAGAATTATAATCTTCCTTCACATCAAATAAATCATTAGTGCTACAAGGAGAATTTTATAAGCTATACATATTATCAAAAAAATTCTAAATATCATATGCATATTCAAAATGTAAAATTTTGTCACAATTTTTTATCCAATGCAACAATATATGATATTTATGGCTTTGGCATTGAAAGTGAACAACTCATTATTCTATTCTGATTTAGCTAAATCATGCTCACAAATATATAAAACATTATATTGAAATCCTTGGCAAGCATAAATGTTTTCACTTTGTTTTTCCATACTTAATTTTTACTACTATCAAAGAATTGGGATCTATCAATAGAATGATCTTCTAAATTTATCATAACTCTAGTAGTTAAGCTTCCATATAATCTTCAAAATATTAATAAGATACTTTATATATCAAAATAATATTTGTAAAATAATTTATGTAGAAGAGCTCGTTGCACTAATATTAATTATAGGAGTGAGAAACTCAAACAATGGACATAAATCTAAAGTGATTTATGAAAATATTTATCACAAACAAGAGAGAGCAATCGACTCCGATACCAATTATAGGATCGGTATGGCACCCCTAGAGGGGATGATGAATAGGTTTAATCAAACTAATTAAAATATTTTACTAATGAGGGTCCAATTAAACAAATTAATATAATTTTGTTAATTAGTACTTTAAACAAGAATTATATACAAATAAATCCAATCCAAAATAATCAAGAAAAATTGAAGTTCATACTCTTAAGTACCCAATCTAATTTTAATAACAAGATTGATAATTAATGTAGAAATTTAAGAACTACCAATCAAAGTAAACCAATATAAACAATAAATTTGAAGAACAAGTATTGCAATTAATTTCATGTAATAAACTATAATACACAATAATTGCAAAATTTAATTAGTATAGAGATAGAGAAATTAATATCGGAGACTTTTTATAATGGTTCGGTCAAATTCGACCTATATCCACTTTCCCAAGTGCCTTTTGGGATTTTGAATAAGAATCTCATGACTGTTTTCACGGATTAGAGCCAAACTTCTATATCGCTCTTTTTACGAGTTCAAGAGCAAACTCAATCATTTCCACAGATAACGATTAAACCGTTACAATGACTCTTTTTCAGGATCAAGAACAACCTTTTATAAAAGTTTAAAAATTAAGAACAAAATAAAAAATACTCTCTTCAAGAATGGATATACAAATCTATCTCACAATCTTTGTAAGAACAATTCTTACAAATTAAAGCCTTCAAAGGGCAATGAAAAATACACAATCTGAAGCTCAAAATTCACAAACTGATGCCCAAATACTTTTAAAATATTGTTCACTTTTTACTGAATTTTCTCCTTTTTTTTCAAGAAACTTTTGGCTTCAAATAGGCGAAGATAAGAAATTATGACCGTTTGTGCCACTTGCATTCTGGATGGCGGAAAAAAATAAACATTAAAAATATAATAATATAATAAAAAAAATGTGTGCAGCTGTTAAAAGAGAAGGAAGAGGGAGAAGCACGCACGTGTTACCCTGTCAATGGATGGAAATAAAATAAATAAGCAAATATATATATATATGTATTAAAACTCCCCAAACAATCACAAGCATAAAATGCTTTGTGAATTTTTTTTTTTAAAACCAAGGACACTTGTCAAACTTTCAGAGACTCAGATTTTCTTTGGTCTTCAATACTGCCTCGTGTCGTTGTATAGATGGTCTAATTTTGCCACATCATTTGTCATGTTTATTTTTTCAAAACTAAAGTGTGATTATGTTCTTAATTTAAAAAAATATTTCACACATATACACACACATATTTTCAATATATATGTATATATATATCGTAGCTACCTATGTATATATTTTCGACTGAACTTAAATTTTTTTAAACTACCTACGTACTCTTTAAAATAATATGAATCAAGTTATAATGTAGTGAAGAAGAAGAAGAAGAAGAAGAAGAAGAAGAAGAAGAAGAAGAAGAAGAAGAAGAAGAAGAAGAAGAAGAAGAAGAAGAAGAAGAAGAAGAAGAAGAAGAAGAAGAAGAAGAAGAAGAAGAAGAAGAAGAATCAGTGATAGACAGTGATAGACAGTGATAGACCGTGATAGACTACTATCACCATCTATTAGTGAATAAGAATGGGAGGAAGAAGAAGCTACTAATAGATAATGAAATGAAAAAGCGCTAGTCAATGATAGTAGTCTATCGTTGTATATCAATAAATAAAAAAAAATAATTACTACTACTAGACACTAATAGGGTTCTATCACTATCTATCACTGTCTATCTGTGATAATGATAATAAAGAAGTGGTGAATATATTCATGATGATTATTTTGTAGTCCAAGTCTAACATTATCGAAGAAGAAGAAGAAGAGAAAGGGGAGAAGGAGAAGGAGGAAGAAGAGGAAGAGGTAGAAGAATATAGACATTCATAGTAGTCAAGAAGAGGAAGAGGAAGAATAAGAGAAAATAGAAGAAGGGGAAAAAGAAGAAGACAAAAAATAAGAAGAACAAGATAGACACTATGGTAGTCTATCACAGTCTATTAGTAATAGATAGTGATAGACTACTATAGACAGTGATAGACTACTATCATTATCTATCTGTAATGATGATGACGATGACGACGACAACGATAGTCATTGATAGTAGTATATCACTATCTATCAAAAAGAAGAAGAAGACGAATCAATGATAGATAGTGATAAATTATTATCACTATTCACTGATAGTAGTCTATCATTATCTATCATTGATAGACAATGATAGTAGTATATCACTATCTATCAAAAAGAAGAAGACAAATCAGTGATAGATAGTGATAAATTATTATCACTATCTATTAGTGAATAAGAAGAGGAATAATAATATAGTAGTAGTAGTAGTAGTAGTCGTGGTGGTAGTAGTCGTGGTGGTAGTCGTAGTCGTGGTCGTAGTAGTCGTAGTAGTGGTGGTAGTAGTGGTAGTAGTGGTGGTAGTAGTGGTAATAGTGGTAGTAGTGGTGGTCGTAGTAGTAGTAGTCGTAGTAGTGGTGGTCATAGTAGTAGTAGTGGTAGTCGTTGTGGTGGTGGTAGTAGTAGTGGTAGTCGTAGTAGTGGTGGTAGTAGTAGTAGTAGTCGTAGTAGTGGTGGTAATGGTAGTAGTAGTCGTAGTGGTAGTAGTAGTCGTAGTCGTAGTGGTAGTCATGGTAGTAGTCGTAGTCGTGGTAGTAGTGGTAGTAGTAGTAGTGGTAGTAGTAGTGGTAGTAGTAGTAGTAGTAGTAGTAGTCATAGTAGTAGTAGTAGTAAATTTTTGGCCAAGTTTGAAGTAAAAAAGAAACCATGCGTTTGGTGTTAGGAAGCACTAACGCATAAGGCTAAATTTGTAGAGGTTATAAGAGATTAAGCCTTGAAGCCAATAGTGGCCAAGTGAAGAAAAGCCATGCACTGGACAAGGCATGTGACAATCAAGTTTTGGAGGTTAGCATGCATGTGGCAAAATTAGGGCGAGCATGGGTGCTGGCGTTGGAGCTTGGGCGCTAGACGATCGCATAGCTGCTTGTAGCGCTAGACAATAGTACTAGACGATAGTGCTAAATGATGGGCTTGGGCGCTAGACGATAAGCGGACGTGTTAGATGATGGGCGTTGTTCTAGACGATAGGCATGAGTGCTAGACGATGGCCGTGATGCGTCAGACGGTGGGGTTAGCGCTATGCAATGAGTGACAACGAGAGATATGCAATGAGCGACAGCGAGATCGTTAGGTGATAAGCGATAGTGAGAGATCACTAGACGATGGATCTATGCAATGGGGCGTAAGCACTACGTGATGGGCGTAGGCGCTAGACGATGAGCGATAGCGAGAGGACTGGATGATGACCGACAACGAAAGGGCTGGATGATAAGCGACAGCGAGAGATTACTAGGTGATAAGCTATTCGATAAGTGCAAGAGCTACACGATGGACTAGATGATGGGTAAGTGTTTATCTGTTGCTAAAGCTTGCGATACACAAGGCTGATGCATTCACCCGAACAAGTGGCTAAACCGAGAAGAGGTTGAGCTTGAGTTAGTAGGAGGTGAACAAATAAAGTTGCATGCAAGGAAGACTTATGCATGAGGAAAACAACTCAAACTTCATGCAAGTAGGTGAGTGGCATGGAAGTAGGTGAATGGCATGAAAGTAGGTGGTGGCAAAGCATAGTGCAGACACTCTAAAAGTTTCTAAATGAGGAGGTGTCATCCGTTAGAAGACTTAAGAAATGATGAGGATCGATTCCTAAAGCCTATAAATACCACCACAAGTCTTCTCTTTAGTTTATAACACAAATCCTCTTCAAAGTATATTAAGAAGAGTGTTTGAGAGCAGATTCGGAGGAAGCCATGCGTTGATCAAGTGGTTCTAAGAGGAGGAGATGATGTTGGACAGTGAGGTCCTAAAGTAGCATCAACTTGGGATGTAAAGTTCTCCCAGAGTATTCATGCGTTTTAAGTGATTCTAAAGCCACTTGAAAGCTCAGAGAGTCTAGTTTTCAAGGCAGGGCTGTTAGGGAAGAAGCTCAAAGGAATCAAGCTGGAAAGTGAGGAAAAGATATAATGGTCGAGCTCTTAGGTATGCTTAAGCTAGTCTTGATGATTTGAGAATTCCAGCCAAACCACGAAGAGTTCTGAGCTAAGATTTTAAGGTAAGCTTCCCAAGACATTTTAGAACATGTTTGTAGAAGAAAGTGTCTCAAAATAAGGTATGGAACTATGAGTTATCTAAGCTTGTAAGTTGAATCTGGAATTTAGGGTTCAAAAGGGAGCCCGAGGAAACCAAGAAGCTTCTAGAGAGAAAGTTTCCTACCTTACCAAGGTGATGAAGGAAATCAAACATAAAGATTTCCATGAGCAGTAGAATGATCGTTCCAAATTCCATTCAAAATTGACCATACACAATTACAGTCAAGAAACGAAAACTTACAGGTCATGCACAATACGAAATTACAACATGCTTTACACTAAGATCAAGGGATAACAGATACATACCTTGGAAGACTCATTCGTCAAAATTCGATCACGAATGCTCGTCCAATCTCTAAGGCAGTAACACATGAACGCTCAAACATAATGATTTTCAAGATCACAAACCCAATGAACGCCTCCAAAACCTCGAACTCAGTCGAGTTGAGTGAGGACACCACCACAATGGCTACCTTGGTATTCTCGGTGTGAGAATCCAAAAGTGAACTATCGTATAGCTATGACCAACTGAGTGAACTATCGTATAGCTATGACCAACTGAGTGAACTATCGTATAGTTTCACTCCACGATCGTTTAGTCTTTCTTTCAACTATCGTTTAGTGAAAACAATTCTCACTTGATAGCGATCCGTGAGTTCTTTTCGAAAATAGAAACTCTCTCAAAATCTACTAAATTTAGGAAAACATTCTTCATTTTATCTCATGGTTACCATGAAACCACCAATAACCTCCCACTCAATTGGTTATTAGAGAAAAAGATATAATTATCCAATTATTATTATTATTAGAAATATATATGATAACCAACTTACCATATTATATTTATAACCTATAGTTTTAATATTTCATCTAATGAAACATATAAACCATAGCTCTTTTTCTATTTCATGGTACTTAATGTAAATCTCATTTACATTAATCATCCACTTGATGTATTTCATATATCACACCGATCATATAATATATAATCGAATTTTCTCTTGTCAATTTGAACATTTTAAATCAACACCAAGAACTGATTCTCAACTTGAATCCATTGAGCTACCAAGGGGACCTTATGGATCTGTAGCTTGAAGCTCCAACAGTATGTGAATAGCTGACTAAACTCTTTAGCCACGAGATCCACCATCCGTTAACTGCCAAGCACTCCACCAAAGATCGACAACTGCACTCTTCTAACTACAGATATATTTTGTGTTCATATTAACCAATCAACAGTGTGATAACCCTTCACAGATCGCTCGTAAGTACAGCTGGGCCAATAATCGTTATGTCCCTGTAGTTACATCTAACTCCTTAAGTACCATTGATCCCTCTAATGAACAGAAGTCATAGTCCTACTATGACTGAGTCCTTTCTTCCAAAGAGAAGTTGTGGCCACTATGTTCAAGAATCAGAATCAGCCCTTAAAGGAGTAATCTATCTACTTACCCCTCTTCGGGGAAGGAGTAAATTCCATCTTGTGTAACTGAGTTTCCAACTCCCAAATCAGATAAATCCCCAAAAAGGTAAGCATGTTGAGTTGGCAATCTGGCCACTCTCACCCATACTAATCAAAGGACCGCCCTCACAGGCAGAAGTTTTCAAAACACTTAGGATCAAGGTCATGTCACCTATGGTCATTTAGGTGAGATGTAAGTCTCAAGTATCAATGGCGTTATATAAAGAGACTAGTCATCTCGTGGTACGGTCTTATACAAACTCTTTGTATAGGACACCCCTACTCGCATGTCTCCACATTAATGGTTAGGATCTACCATCTGTAGTAGTTCACAACACTTGAAAACCTCTACAAAGTGGGTCGTATCCATAGTCACCAGGATCAGGTATCCCTCCTTAATCCTTATACTACAGACCTTTTTAGGTTATCACTTAAGGCATGATCCACTTGTATATCTCATATACATGCTTAAGTTTACATACAATAACCATGGAGTTTTTTTTTATTGGATATGAGTAAATGTCAAATAAAATAACTCTTATTTTATTCATAACAATGTGTACAGTTTACAAACTACGAGACTCCAGGAGAATTAGGACACCGACCCTAACAAGTGAGTGGTATTTTCTTTAAGTCTTAAGCATATCTTTTAGAGTATACGTATATGCTTATGTTATGAATGAATAATTAGAATGAGTATGAGATTATGTGATCGGGATGGTCAGGGGGTCAATAGACCTAGTTCCTGAGCCCGGAGTCTGTCTCTTATACACATCTAGATGTGTATAAGAGACAGGACCGGGATAGTTAGGGGGTCAATAGACCTAGTTCCTGAGCCCGGAGCAGAATCTCACGGGATGGTTAAGGGACCGAGAGATCTAGTTCCTGAGCCAATGAGAGGAACCTTATATGGGATGGTCAGAAGGCCAACAAGCCTAGCTTTTGAGCCGATAAGCAGGGATCTATGTGCACATAGGGAATGCAAGAGAGTAAGCATTTATGATTAGTATCAGTTTAGCTATCTACCGTGTGAGTAGATAGAGTTGAGAACAGACTCATTCGAGACTAAGGTTTGAGTATTAACCTCATAGTTGTGATATGCTTGTATTTTTTATGAGTTGAAATAAACTCTAGAAGTTGCTTACCACTCACTGAGCTTCTTGAAGCTCATTCTTTTCTTTCATGTTTTTCTTCCCTAGTAGTAAAGGTGTGGAGTTTCAAGGTGCTGCTAAGGTCAAGGTCTGCCACAGCCATAATTACACTTCCAGTTTTAGAGTTGTTGTTGTAAACTCTGTAGTTAAGTCTGGGAATTGTATAAACATTGTATTATTTGTAGTAAAATGAGTTTAGTCAAACAGTTGTTGTTTATATCTTTGACTTAGAGTTTTATGAGTGTAAAAATGTTCAGATGGGTAATAGGTATCATAAAAGGGTGGTATCTGCGGTCTGTCAGGCCTCCCCTCGAGCTCAGGAGGTGGGCTCAGGGCGGGGTGTGACAGAGAAGAAGCCAATGATAAAAGGAGGAGATAAGCCAAAGGGAAAGAGTGAAAGTGAACAAATTAAAGATATGCTTAAATTGTACAAAAACTATGGTTATACCTCTTATGGAGGTCCTAATTATCGTGTGTATAGTGTTGAGAAGGATCCTAAATTTTGTGTCATATCTTGAATGGTATCAATAAACTTTTAGATCGAGTACCAATTTTTTTGGGGGAAAATTAAATTTGCATATCTGAATTAGCATATAATATGTTATTTAACGATAACAAGCTTGGTAGTTTAAATTTCTCATTTCAATTTGAGTTATGATTGGATTGATACGTTTTGCCAAGTTAGTTTAAAATGAAAAAAAGCGCAAATTGCAAAAAACATCCCTAAATATGGTGGTAGTTGCAATATACCTTCAAACTTATATAATTGTAGAAATTGTAACAATTATATATGTTTGAGGGTTCAAATTTGGTCCAAATTCTATAATTGTTATAAGTTAGTGGGTCAAATTTTAATATTTGTATAACTTTGAAGACTCAGTTTTTACAATTGAAATTTTAAGTATGTAACTGCAACTACTATCACATTTTAGTGGTGATTTTTATGATTTGTAAAAAAATTAAAAAAAAAAAAAAACCTAGAACTAAAATTGGAATTTTGATCTTTAGATGATGAAAGAAGGGTCTTGTATAACCAAATAGGCTTCTTCCATCCAAACAAGGAAGAAAAATAAGGAGGGACACATTTTTAGCTTTTAGGAAGAAAGTTCTAAGGTCATAAATGCTAAATCGCTGAGCTTCTTCAATAGATTTAGTGGTTTTCATAACATTAAAGTAGCTAAGTTTTCTACAATATTAAAAAATTTCATAGCTACGTGGATATAATATACATTTGCATATAAACTCATTGATAGGATTTTTTTAATATGGTTTTTATATATTATTTTATTTCATGTTTATATGGCTTGATATTAATTTAAGTAACCTAATTTTGATACATAAAAAAGTTTTAGTGAAAATGTCAAAATGGTGTGTATATATATATATATATAATATATATATATACGCGGAATACTAAATTTCTTTGCCTAACTTATTACATATAAACAAAAAATGGTATGTGTGACATAAATGTACAGCAATTATTGGATTAAATCAATGCATCGTTAAGTGTAGACATGTCCATGAGGCGGGGACGGGGAAGGCATCCCCATCCTTCGCCCCCTATACCCTTCCTCGTCTCCGCTAATTTTTCCATGGGGATTCTACAAAGATCGAGTTCCCCGCGGGAAAAATTCCCCGCTTTTTCTCTTTTTTCAACTTTTTTTTAATTTTAATAGAATATATTTTTTTCAATGGAATTTTAATTGAAACATTTGCAATGCAATTTTATTTCAATGAAATATTATCAATATTCTATTAAAAACAATACATAGATAATTTCAAAATATGTAATTAAAATGATAATTTCTCATTATTTATAAAAGTTAAAATTCAATTATTAGAACATCCACCTATAATTATCCATATTTCTTATTAAAAATCAACTTAAACTTAAATAATTAAAAAATCCATCCATAATCATCATAACAAAATTAACAAAGTTTTCAATTACATCAAAAGGTTCACAAATCAGAAGTCAAGACAAAACAACATAAATTTTAAAGAAAAGCTATAAAATAGCCAAATCAAGCCATCAACAATTTTCATCCAACTTTGTAGAAGATGATTCTTGAAAAAAAAAAACAAATATTGTACAAATTAATATAAATCAATGTTAAAATAATAATAATAGTACACAAACTCATAACTTACATCATCTAGATCTCGATCCTCAAGAACATTTTCCAAAATTTAACATCTGTAGGAGTATGCTTATCTATTTAAGACATAGACAAAGGAAATTAGATCTTAAATTGTAAATAATACAAGTTTAATAAATAAATTAAACAATAATATTAACTCATAGCTTTAGCCCATAGCCAATCTTAAGTACACATCAAAACTTCTAATAAGTTTTCATGAATTTGCGAACGATGTGGACTTACATGTCTATCACTAATACTAAATGCAGATTTAGAAGCAACAATTGTGATGAGAACAGTTAGAATATCTTTTGCAATTTGATACAAAATAGAATACTTTACTCCATTCAACTTCCATCATTACAAAATATTAAAGTCATCCGATCGCAGTAGAAGAGACTCGTCTAAATAATGATTCAACTCTGATTTGATATTGTCAATATCATTTTCCACATTATTAACAAACTCTTCAAACTTGAGATATCGATCTTTCCTATTAACAAGAGAAGTTGAAGTACTACTTTCATCTCGCTTTGAAATCGAAGAAGTATTAATTGTAGATGTAGAATGTTGAGGTTCTTCTAATATACTTGAATTCGAACTAGAAAACTTCATCAAATCACAACAGAGATTTCTCACACATTTAATTTCAACAGTAAGATGATATCTATAGATTTGAGGAAAATAAAACTGGATCAATCTCATCTTAAACTTAAGATCTAATATTGAGCTATTGCCAATACACCATGAATCAAACTCCAATATTTTTCAAACTTAGCCATCATTCTAGATGCCATTACTTGTATCTCCTCAACATCAGAACTAAGCCACTTAAAAAGTTCCAACCTAATTTCACAAACTTCTTCAGAAAAGACATTGGAAGTTGGATAACTTGACCCAGAAAATAACTCAGACATCAAGTAAAAGGGTTCTAATCTATCACACATTTCTTTTGCAAAATTTCAATCAGTCTCTGAAGGAAGACAAGTGTATAGTGGTTCACGTTGTTTTAGACAAGGAAAACCATTATTGTATTCCAAAGCAATTTTGAGCATCAAGAATGTTGAATTCCATCTTGTTACACAATCAAGACTTAGTTTTTTAGTGCATGAAATTTGTAATTGACGTATTCCTCCTTCAAAATTTTCCTTCCTTTTTGGAGAAAGAGTCCAAAAATGAACAGTACCACTAATCTTTTCTATATCATCAGAAATTACAGCCAAATCATCTCTTACTATCAAATTTAGAATATGTGCACGATAACTCAATGCAATCATAGTGTCTTTAAATCTAATTTCCTTAATAAAATGTCAACCATTGTATCATTTGTTGCATAATAATCTACCGTTGCCGTGGATAGTTTACGATCTATATTCCAATCGAATATACACTCCATTAATGCTTCAGAAATTAACTATCCAGTGTGTAGATGTGGCACATGTACAAACCTAATATTATGTAATAATTTGTTAAAATGTAAATTGCATGCGGAGCCAAATAAATAGGAACCAAGAATCATCAATAAAATGAGTAGTGATTGTCACGTATCCCTTCTTTTGACTAGTCGCAATCTACATGTCCGTAGTAAGGGCAACCCTGCTTCTATTCTTTTCCAAAAACTTCATTTTTTTAATTCTCTCTTCTTCCTAAATTTTTGTATTATATCTCTCCTCATCGTGCTTCTCGAAATCATCTTAAACATCGGTTGAACACCACTCGAAAACTTTCTAAATCCTTTGTGTTCAACCATGTTTATAGGATATTTATTTAAAATTATAGCACAAGCAAGGCCTCTTCGAGAAGCTTCATAATCAAAGAGAGTTGAATTTAGCACTATCTTTCCCTCATGATTTTAGTGGGTCTCAAACATAATTGCCTAATGTCTAATTGTCTTTGTAAGGGACAAATGTTGAAATGATAATGTAAATTTTTTGTCCCATTTTTAAATTCTCCCAACTTTTTCCACAATAATACATATTGCTTTCATGATATCATTTATTTTTTTGTCTTTATAATGGTTCCATACTGCCGATGTCAACTTATTACGTTTTGGAAAATCCTCATTATCATCACCATCTAATGTAATAGGTGTATATTGATTATTATCACTTGAAACACTATTCATTGGGGTTGATTCACTCATGATCATAGATATTGGAGTTGAACCGCCTTGTTCTAACTCATTATTATTCGATAAAGTCATTTTCACCAACAAATAGTCAAATAATAACAATTACATATCATTGTAATTATGAAAAAAATTAATCAACGTGATTATCACTATTGTTATAAGAAATTATTCGATGAAACAAATAGATGTTGGAGAAACTAAAATGGGATGAAGATTCTCAAGCTAATTCTTCTTCAAAATATCAAAAATTCTTCCTCGAAAATTGATGCTGTCAAATTCTTGCTATTATCTTTTCATGTTTTTACTACTGTTTTGAGCTATTTTCTACTACTAACAACCATTTCCTACAAACCAAAGAGGATTAAAAAAACATGACAGCAACTCCCAAAATAAACTCATCGTGACAGATTAAATAGTTAGTGGAATTCGGACATACCTTGAATGGGAGGAGAAGACGATGGCTGGGCTTGAAGTGAATGAACCGCAAACTAATAGATCCGAGGACTGAGGGTGAGGGTGTGACACCAAAATCATGAAAGCTGAAATACAAAAACCACCGAAATCATGAAAGAACTGAGATGCCGACAGACATGAACCAAAATCGTGGGTGTGAGTCTGTGATGTCGGTGGAGTGGAACATGGAAGACACCGATATACTTGAAGATGCCGGTGGAGCGGAACGTGGCTGCGCTGGGTGAAGGACGCCAAGGCGTGACGACCGTCGAAGACTCAAACTCGAAGGAGCGGAGAGGTGAAATCGTGAGGCTAAGATGCGGCCGCTTGCTAAGTTCTGAGACTAAGAGTTAATAGGGTTTCATTTCAATAAGAAAAAGCTATATATATATATGAACAGAATAATATTTAAAATTAATACATTAATAATTATATAATTAATAATTATATAGTATATATATAATATTATTACTCGGGGCTGGGCAGGGGATTGGGGCAGGGTCGTGGATGGAGAATAAAATTCCCCATCCTCGGCCTTGGAAGGTAAATGAGGAAAAAAAATCTCCCATCCCTCCCCCTGGGATTCCCCGCCTTGTTTGGGCGGGTCCCCGCGGGGCCCTGGCTTCACAGGCTAAATGGACATCTCTAGTTAAGTGGGGTAGAGTCTTTTTTTTCCTCCCAATGAAAATATATATCATTAGGGTGGTGTAGGTTTTTTATTCTCTTTCTTTAATGTAATGTCTTAAAATATATATATTATTATAAATATTATGATAATAGATGTTCATTAGATGCTCAAATTTAGTGTCTATTGACCATGTGTCATACCCCATTTCTCCAAGTGTTGTCCATCTATCTCAAGATTAACACTATTAGTGTCCATGTAATCCACCCCTATTTGCCAAATTGCCTATAAATAGTGGTATTTGGTGGCTATTGTAAGACACACATAGATTAGTGAAAATTCCATGAGTTTTGGATAAAGTGGAGATTTTTTAATTTTTTAATTTCTATAATTTTCTTTATTTGTTCCATCTTTAGTTATATAGTTGTCTTAATTAATTTATTTACATATTATGTTGATATTATATTGTAATTAGAGGAGATGGAGCAAGGCCACCTCCCAAGGATTTTTACCTGAGACTATTGAGGGCAATTCATCTAGATATGTAGGTGATAATGGTGATTCACTTGGAGATATAGAGCATAATGGCACTAATGATACTGAATATCCATTACATATTACTTGTGATCACATCCAAGAGAAAGGAAAAAAAAAAAGAATAGGATCAAAAAGTAACTATTCGCACGAGATTTCAAGAGAAATGTATTTTGTGGAACTTGAACTTTGTATTTGTATTAATTTTGTGGAAAGTGAGTAAAATCTCTAATACATAATATTTTGATGCTTTCAAAATAAACTATAGTATTTAAGCTGGTTGATCTTCTTGAATGATCGACTTTTGGGCTTATTGATCTTCTTGGATGATTGGCCTTTGGGCTAGTTGATCTTCTTGGAAGATTAGTGTTCGCACGAGGCTTACGAACTTAAGTTGGTGTTAATGTTGAGGTTAATTTGATGTGATGTGGTTCAATCTCTAGTATTTGATCCTCTGATTCTCTCACAGTCAAATGTGTACGCTTGATTTGAGGAAGTGAAGCGCATGATGATCTTGGAGTTGAAGTCTTGGAAGAATGCTTGTATCTCCAAAGGACTTCAGTCTTCAAACGTGATCAGATTGCTTGTATCTTCAAAGGACTTCAGTCTTTAGAACTTTGGTATGTCTTCTGATCTTCAGAGCTTTAGTGTCTTCTTGTCACGCCCCCTCCCAAATTACCCTTTTATTCTGGAAGAGGATATGACCGTGGTAATTATTAGCCCTACTGCCAACACTCACCACCCAAGCCTACTAATCTAAATACCAACCTATTTAAAACATTAGTAATATACGCGTATAGCAAACCTCCCTTAAGGTTCTACAAAGATTACATAAATACATACATACAACCAAGACATTACATTTACAGAAAAATATTCACAGATGGCCCAAACATTCCTAAAGAAGCCCTAGTCCCTCTCAAAACATGTGTACATAAACAGATCATCAACCTAAGTCTTCTTAATAAGTCGAGTCTTTCAGTGGCAAGCAGCAGTAGCATCAACTTTGAGGAAACTGACCGCTATCTGAAAAAGGAAAACACAGAAATTCTTTGAGCTAAAAGCCCAGTGAGCGACTATAGAATCGTATAACATTAAGCATTACATCACTATAAACATGTAAATATACTAATGAGTAACTCAAGCAATTGTCTCTCAATGTAGTTTTAAACCATTCTTAGACATCATTAAACATCATTAATCCCTAGTTTAGAACGAGCCTGAAACCTGTCTCTTATACACATCTAGATGTGTATAAGAGACAGTCATTAAACATTATTATACCCTAGTTGAGAACGAGCCTAAACGCTCTAGCTCCCAACGTTTATTACCGGCCAAGAGACCATACTTCGGCCTCTCATTCATAACTGCCTACGTGCAAGTGGCCATACTAAGTACCATCATATCTTAGGTACTTCTGCTTGGATACCTTCTCAAACTTGTCCTTCAGTATCGAGCTACTAAGATACCTTCTCAAATGTCCTTCGGTATCAAGCTGGTCAGGTACCTTCTCAAATTTCCTTCGGTACCAAATTGGTCAGATACCTTCTCATATGTCCTTCGGTATCAAGTTGGTCAGGTACCTTCTCAAATGTCCTTCGGTACCAAGTTGGTCAGATACCTTCTCATATGTCCCTGTCTCTTATACACATCTAGATGTGTATAAGAGACAGATACTAAGTACCATCATATCTTAGGTACTTCTGCTTGGATACCTTCTCAAACTTGTCCTTCAGTATCGAGCTACTAAGATACCTTCTCAAATGTCCTTCGGTATCAAGTTGGTCAGGTACCTTCTCAAATTTCCTTCGGTACCAAATTGGTCAGATACCTTCTCATATGTCCTTCGGTATCAAGTTGGTCAGGTACCTTCTCAAATGTCTGTCTCTTATACACATCTAGATGTGTATAAGAGACAGCTATTACTATTCTCTAGTTGAGAACGAGCCTAAACACTCTAGCTCCCAACGTTTATTACCGGCCAAGAGACCCATACTTCGGCCTCTCATTCATAACTGCCTACGTGCACGTGGCCATACTCCTGTCTCTTATACACATCTAGATGTGTATAAGAGACAGTTACTAGTGAGATCGATACCAGCGAGATCCTCTAGAGCGAGATCAAGCTTTTCCTGGCAAATTTTCATCCTAGCGATACTCAGCCTAATTCCTAGCGAGATTTCCTTCTAGACCGAGATCCCTATCACAAAATCAACGAGATTTCCTTTATAAGTGAGATCCTCATTCCCATATCTCGCTATAACTCCCCATGGTGAACTGTTTGTTTGTTCTTCCCAAGCAATTCTCTGCTTATGCACCCATTCCTTGTTATAACTTCAAAAATTCATAACTCAAAATCCAGAGCTCTTTTCGAGAAACTTCCTTCTTCAAAATTATTTAGAATGGAGTTAACTTTCTTATCTTAAAATTTCAATCAAGAATTCCTTATAGTTTGGCTTGAATCCTCCAATCTTCACCTCGAGCCCTGATTAATCCAAGATTCTGCCTCCTCTATACTTTCTTCACTTCTTATTCTTCTCCTTGTGCAATCTTTCTCCGGAAAGACAACTTCGCAAACTAGATTCTCTCAATTTTCGAATGGCACTGATTTCACTAAATTTTCTCATGTCAATTGCCGAAACCATGCTTTTGAAGTTTTTCTTCCAAAAACTTCCCGCTGCCTCTAGAGTTCAAGGATTAACTGCCACGTCACCCCTCATTTAATATGTTTTTCCTTCCCTTCCATCATAATTTCTATAAATAAAAATGAATTACTACTTAATAAATATGCAATATAACATTCCTTTGGCTAAACATGCTTATCTAGGAAACCTAGAGTTCGGGGTTTACAATCATCCCCTCCTTAAAAGAAACTTCGTCCTCGAAATTTACCTGATATATCATTTGAAAAGTTGAGGATATCTCATCCTCATTTTCTCTTCAGGTTCCCAGGTAGCTTCCTCGATTCCATGATTATGCCATAGCACCTTCAACAAAGGAATTGTCTTATTTCTGAGTACCTGGTCTTTCCTGTCCAAAATCTCAATGGCCTCTTCCTCGTAAGATAAATCTTCTTTGAGCTGTACCGATTATGTTACTAGTATGTGCATAGGATCAGGCACATATTTCCTTAGCATTGACACATGAAATACATCGTGAATATAAGCTAGCTCCATCGGTAACTACAACCTATATGCTGCTGGACCAACCCGTTCCACAATTTCATATGGTCCGATGTATTGTGGACTTAACTTAAGAATTCCTTTCCATGGGGATAGCCGAAGAAATACCCGTTCTCCGTCTTCAAATTCTAGTTCTCTTCTTCGCTTATCGGCGTAGCTCTTCTGTCTATTGTGAGCCACCTTAAGATTATCTCTGAAAGTTTCACATTCTCTGTTGTTTGTTGAACTAATTCTGGACCCAATAATTGTCATTTTTCGACTTTGTTCCAGCATACTAGGGTCCTGCAAGGTCGGCCATACAATGCTTCATAGGGAGCCATTCCGATACAGAATGGTAGCTATTATTCTAGGCAAATTCAATCAACGATAAGTGTGTATCCCAACTTCCTCTGAATTGTAGTACACAAGCTCTTAGCATGTCTTCCAGTGTTTGTATAGTTCTTTCCGACGTTTCATCTGTTTGCGGATGAAAAGCCGTATTGAAATGCAATTTAGTGCCCATAGCCTTCTGTAAACTAGGCCAAAATTTTGAAGTGAACCTCGAGTCCCGGTCTGACACTATCGACAGTGAAGCTCCATATTGACTGATTATCCTATCCACATAAATCTTAGCTAGACGGTCTAGTGTAAAAGTAACTTTTACTGGTATAAACTTGGCTGTCTGGTTAGTCTATCGACTATTACCTAAATGCCATCAAATCCTGAGGGTGTCTTAGGCAATCCAAATAGAAAGTCCATTGTCACATGCTCCCACTTCCATTCATGCACTGGAAGTGGATTGAGTAATCCTGCTGGTTTTTGTCTCTCAGGTTTTACTTGTTGACAGATTATACATCGGTCCATATATTCTGCTATGTCTCTCTTCATCCCAGGCCACCAGTAAGATTTCTTCAAAGTTCTATACATTTTGGTGCTACCTGGATGCATAGCATAAGCGAAACTATGTGCTTCCTCTAGAATGGCTTGTTTAAGCTGTAGCTTGTTAGGCACACACATTCTCCCCTCTTTTTCTATTACATTGTCTGCTCCTATTTGAAAGTCAACTCTGATGCCCTTACTTACATCATCATCAGCAATCTTCTGAAGATTAGGGTCTTCCAACTAATCCTGCTTAAGTTTTTCTACTAAGGTAGGCCTTATTTAGAAAGTAGCTATCATTCCTCTTGAGATTCCACTGATAAGGCGGTTCTAGAATTCCTGAACTCCTGCAATAGCATACCTCTTATTGAACCAATAATGGCCTTGGGTCCCGAGGATTTCCTATTTAGTGCATCTGCTACAACATCAGCCTTACCAGGGTGGTACTCGATGGAACAGTCGTAATCTTTAATCAATTCAATCCATCTTCGTTGTCTTAGATTCAGCTCTTTTTTATCAAAGATATATTTTAAGCTTTTGTGATCTGTAAATATTTTGCAGCGCTCTCCAAATAGGTAATGTCTCCATAACTTCAGAGCCAAAACAACTGCTGCCAACTCCAGATCAAGCGTAGGATAAATGCTCTCGTGTTTCTTAAGTTGACGAGAGGCATATGAAATCACCTTCCCATCTTGCATCAACACACATCCCAATCCTTGTCAGGATGCATCACAATAAATCTCAAATTCCTTACCTGGAACAAGCAAGGTAAGCACTGGTGCTGATACTAATCTTTGTTTCAGCTCCTGAAAACTATGCTCACACTCCGACGACCATTCAAACCTCATGCCTTTCTTGGTCAGGTTCGTCAAGGAAGGGCTATCTTAGAGAAACCCTCCATAAATCTCCGATAATAACCTACCAAACCCAGGAAACTGCATATCTCTGAAACAGTCGTGGGTCGTTCCCAATTAACTATTGCTTCCGTCTTTTGGGCATCTACACTAATGCCCTCTGATGAAACAACATGCCCAAGAAATACCACCCAATCTAACCAAAAATCACATTTACTGAATTTAGCATACAACTGCCTATCTCGCAATGTCTTCAATACTATCCTTAGGTGGGTTGTACGATCCTCCCTACTACCAGAATACACCAGTATATCATCAATGAATACTATCATCAACTGGTCCAAGTAGGATGAAATATCCTGTTCATAAGATCCATGAATATCACAAGGGCATTTGTCAATCCGAATGGCATTACTAAAAATTCATAATGTCCATATCTTATTCTAAATGCGGTTTTAGGAACGTCAGTTTCCCTCAATTTCAGTTGATGATAACCCAATCTCAGGTCTATCTTTGAAAACACTGTGGCTCCTCTTAGCTGATCAAACAAATCGTCAATGCGTGGTAACGAATATTTGTTCCTAATCGTTACCTTATTCAGCTGCCTATAATCGATACACAATCTAAGTGTACCGTCTTTCTTCCTTACAAACAATACCGGAACTCCCCAAGGCGATGCACTAGGTCAAATGTATCCCTTGTCAATTAACTCTTGCAGCTGAATCTTTAATTCTTTTAACTCAGTCGACGCCATTCTATACGATGCCTACGATATAGAAGTTGTTCCTGGAATTAAGTCAATAGTAAACTCCACCTCCCTGTCGAGTGGTAATCCCGATAGTTCTTCAGGAAATACATCCCGAAACTCATTTACCACTGGGACATATTCTGGGTTCAGCTTTTTCCCTTGAGCAACCACTACATGAGCCAGATAGGCTTTACATGTCACACCCCACACCAGATTACCCTCCTAATCTGGATGAAATGGTGACTGTAGTAGTTACCACCCCTTTTGCTAGCACTTACTACCTATCTTACCTGTTAAATATTGCTCAAACCCTGTATACATACAAATTAACTCAGAACTTAACACATTTACATTACAGGTTCTCGCAGCATTGATCATACATGGATATTACAACCTAGTGAGCCCCATCAAGAATACTAGTCACTAGAAAGACACATGTGTACTAACTAACATAGGTCTTCAATTACGCTTCCTTCAACCTATTTCTTTAAGTGGCAGAATAGCAGCAGAATAGTCTTTTGGGAACTGATCACTACCTGAAAGAAAACATTTGAAAACGTGAGCTAGAAGCCCAGTGAATGACGTAATAAAAGTATAAATCTCATGCTCAAAACCGAAAGCTTGAAAACATAATATTGAAACTAAAATTTTCTAAGCAAACGTGTACATAAAACCTTTGAAACCACCATCAAACATCATTATTCCTTAGCTGAGAATGAGCATACATCGGTCTAGCTCCCAACGTCTGTTATCGGCTAAGAGACCCATACTTCGGCCTCTCATTCAAACCTGCCTATGTGCTCATGGAGTTTTCTATGTACCGCCAACACCTTAGGTACATTTATTTAAATACCTTCCTTACCTTTGGTATCCGACTCACTCAAGCTATCGAGTTCTCGAAAAGCATTTAAAGAATAGTTCTTAAATATAGCATAGAAAACTCTTTAAGATACTTTCCCTACCTTCAGTATCTCTTTCAGTATATTTAGGAATACTAACGTATGTACTTTGACAATCTTAGGTACTTAAAGCATAGTACATCAAGCTTCATACAACCTTAGCTTTAACCCTAATGCATGCTTCATACTTTGCAAAATAAGTTGGCTTAAATCATGTTGAACTAGCTTGTAAAACTATTAGCATGCGTTAGATATGGAAAACGTACTTGGAAAAATCATACATCAGTAACATCGTGCGTTGATAAACATTCATAAGCATTAGCAATTCCAAACTAACCTTCTAGCCTAGGAGAAGATATGACTGCCCTTATCCTTAGTTGAGAGTGAACTATTAGATCTAACCCTCAATGTCAACCTTAGTCGGGGAGAACCCTTTTGCTCAATCCCTCGACATCGTATTACCTACATGCACGTGGTTATAACTGAGTACCGTCATACCTTAGGTACTTGACTAGGATACCTTCTCGTTGTCCTTCGGTATCCTTAGGATACCTTCTCATTGTCCTTCAGTATCCTTAGGATACCTTCTCATTTTCCTTCAGTATCCGTCATATACCTAGTCATAAACATTTAGTTGAAAGGATACCTTCACATTGTCCTTCAGTATCCGTCATATAATTAATCATAAACATTTAGTTGAACACTAAGGCTTAGTGCTCAAATCATCATACTAATTCATCCATCATACTAGTTCACCATAAAATGGAGTTACTTAAACATGCTGAAAGTATTTGGACAAGATAACATATTTAAATCATGTCAATTCCATGGGACACATGCTTTACTTAGCATGAGAAACAGTTTCACAAATATGTTGCTTGGCACTTCATTTAAACACCTAGCATGAGAAATATCTTCAAATAAATCATAGTTTCTAAATCATTAAAACAATAAGTCATCACATCGTCACTCACAGCTCGTTGGCCTCTTAACGAGTTATATGCCTCTCCTAGCTCTTCTTGGCCTGAAAGGACATAATTCCCAGTTAAACTACTTAGAATTCTTAGCAAAATACCTCAAATAGTTCAATGCAACTTTCATCAAAGACAACCTTACTAGCGAGATTCCCTTCATAAGCGAGATCCTCCTTCTCCACATGAGTTGTTTGCTTGTTCTTCCCAAGCAGCTGTCTGTTTATGCACATATTCTCTGTTACAAATTCAAAAATTCATAACTCAAAATCCAGCCCTCTTTTGAAGAAAATTCCCTCTAATAATATGTTTAGAATTAAGTTTGCAACATTACCTTAAAATTTCAGCTCAAAATTCCTCGTCGTTTAATCTAGAGATTCAAAACTTCATCATTGGCCCCAATTCAAGCAGTTGCCTACTTATTCAACAACTTCCAGTTCAAAATTCAAAATTATATAACTCGATTTCCAGGCCTCATCTTAAAAAGTTTCATTGTACAAAGTTGTTTATAACTGAGTTAACAATATTATCTCCAATGTTTAGCTCATAACGCTTCGTAATTCATCATGGAGCTTCAATTCTTCACTGATGGCCTAGATTCACCTGAGAAACAAACCCTTCGTCTTTATTTTTCCCTTCCGGCCTTATTCCGGTAAGTTTTCCTTCCAGCCGTATAGCCACAGAAAATAAACACACAGAGCTTTCGAATGCCACTGAAATTACACAAATAGCCTAAGTAGTTTGTCCAAACCAACCCAATGAATTCGACCTTCTTGCTTATATTACTGCCCAAAATCCAGCATGAACCCTCCTTGTGCCACCTGGCCCACTATTGGTGATGACAGGCTAACTTCATTCATAATATTACTTTAGCACTACACCTCATTAGATGGCATGGTCTCATTCATATGCTTATTATGCATTCCATCATCAAGCATGACCTTCCTTAGCCTAGCCGAGTTTTGTCCTACTTCTACACTTAACCACCCAAGAGCCTATTTCTTCTTGCTTCCATCTTCTACCCTTCCTAAGACATGGCTTCATTTAGCTCATTACAACACATCACATTACTTACTCTTACTTAAAGTAAGTAGGGTTCGGGTTTTACATTACATCCCTTGTTCAACAGCTTCCAAGCTTTCACTGTCAATATCAGATTCCCTGTGGCTAATCTTTTGATTCCTGTCAGCATCATATCCTGGCCATTTGATTTTCTGAGCACTACCTCTTTCTTGTAACAGTCTACTGAAGCACGATACTTAGAAAATCTATCCCAGGATAGCATCAAACTCCAATAGTTATAAGGGAAGTAAATCAACATAGAAGTTCTGACCATTGATCAGTACCTCACAATGATTATAACGTCTATCTACTATTACCACATCTTCCAAAGGGGTAGAGATAAATAACTCTTCAGGCATAGATTCAACCAACCTATCTATACTAGATGCATACATGCTAGATATAAATGAATGTGTGGCACCATGATCAAATAAAATATAAGCAGACTATCCACATATATAACTTTACAGGTCACAACATCTGGAGACTCCGCTGCCTCCTGATGTGTCACGACATACACTCACCCCTGCTGCTGGGGTCGACCTACGACATTCTTCTGCTTGGTTGGTTAACTGTCTGGGAGGTTGGCTATTGTGCTATTGGGACGTCCCTGTTCACCTGGGGACAGTCCCTCTTGAAATTCCCTGTTTGTTCACATTGAAAACATACACCTCTGCCATTATAGCATGCCCCAAAATGTTTCTTGCCACAACTAAGGCATGTCGATATCTTGTCTGTGCTGGCTACGTCTCACCAGCTCGTGGCATCTCTGATCGGCTAATTGCACCGGCCGAGGGTCTCATTTTTCTTTTCTTGGATCCCTGCCAACTGGTTCCCTTGAATTGGCTTCCACTAGTCTGAGTTGCAACTGGAGGTCGGGATTCCCTGTCTCTAGGCCCTACCACTGTCTCACTGCCTCTTGGCAACTACTCATCATCTGCCAAAATTCACTCAACTCGTGGTGCTATTTCTACTAACTGGTTAAAATCTAGCCAATTAGCCGTAGACGTCACCGGAGTTCGATTTCCTTCCTCAAACCTTGTTCAAATTTCCTACATCTATCTCTTTCCTCAACAATAATCGGCAGAGCATACTGTGATAACTTTGTAAATTTCTGCTCATATTCCACCACTTACATCGTTCCCTGTGTTAATCTAAGGAACTCATCCCTTTTTACATCCCAGAATGAGTTGGGGTAATACTTGTCTTCAAAGACCTTCTTGAACTCAAGCCATAACATTACATCTGTACTGGATCATCTGACGGATATCACTTTCCACCGTTTTCTTTCTGTAGTAGAAAGGTGGCTAACCCTACTTTCCTGTCCTCTGGACAACTCATAACATTGAAACATTTTTCTACTACATCCAGCCACAACTCGGCTTCAGCCGGATCTGTTGTACCTTCAAATGTCACAACCCCTAGAGCTTTAAACCTCTCAATTCCATATTTCTTCTCTGGGTCAGCTCGTACAGAGCTCACACTGGCTGCTAATCTCTGCATTATCTTGTCAAAAACTACATCTTCTAGCTGAGAATCTGCCCTTGCCTGGGGGGTACTAGACTCTCCTTTAGACATCATTTCCTGACCCACTGGATCATTCACCTTCTTTTTGCCACCCGGTGGGTTCTCTCCAACCTCTGGGCCCTTATTGATAGGGTCAGTATTCCTGCCACCTATCTGCTTACTCGGCCTGCCATGTTGCCTCGACATTTCACCTAATACAATGTACACATGTTAGGGACTCACACTTAGGGACTTAGACTTATACATGAACTTCCCCTCTCATTCCCAAAATCTTATGCTCTGATACCAACTTGTTACACCCTCCAAGATTACCCTTTTATTCTGGAAGAGGATATGACCGTGGTAGTTCTTAGCCCTACTGCCAGCACCCACAACCCAAGCCTACTAATCTAAATACCAACCTGTTTAAAACATTAGTAATATACGCATACAGCAAACCTCCCTTAAAGTTCTACAAAGATTACATAAATACATACATACAGCCAAGATATTACATTTACAGAAAAATATTCACAGATGACCTAAACATTCCTAAAGAAGCCCTAGTCCCTTTCAAAACATGTGTACATAAACAGATCATCAACCTAAGTCTTCTTAATAAGTCGAGTCTTTCGGTGGCAAGCAGCAGCAGGATCAAATTTGAGAAAATTGACCACTACCTGAAAAGGGAGAACACAGAAATTCTGTAAGCTAAAAGCCTAGTGAGCGACTATAGAATCGTATAACATCAAGCATTACATCACTATAAACATGTAAATATACTAATGAGTAACTCAAGCAATTGTCTCTAAATATAGCTTTAAACCATTCTTAGACATCATTAAACATCATTAATCCCTAGTTGAGAACGAGCCTAAACACTATAGCTCCCAACGTTTATTACTGGCCAAGAGACCCATATTTCGGCCTCTCATTCATAGCTGCCTACGTGCACGTGGCCATACTAAGTACCATCATATCTTAGGTACTTCTGCTTGGATACCTTCTCAAACTTGTCCTTCAGTATCGAGCTACTAAGATACCTTCTCAAATGTCCTTCGGTATCAAGTTGGTCAGGTACCTTCTCAAATGTCCTTCGGTACCAAGTTGGTCAGATACCTTCTCATATGTCCTTCGGTATCAAGTTGATCAGGTACCTTCTCAAATGTTCTTCGGTACTGGGGTATTTTGTAGCATCAAATTAAGTTCCATTGCCTACCATCTACACAAGAACTCATTCTCCCATAGCCTTCCTCTAAGAAGCATATTTCAACATTAGAAACTTAACTTTTGTAATGACTACATGACATACCTTGGCTTGTGTTACATATATACAAGTCGGGAAACATGCATTAAGTTATTCTCCAACCATTTGTTGTTTGAGGGATTATAAATTCATCATTAATGTTACTGTAACTTACTTGATCTTATATGCATAAGTATTTGAGACATTAATTCACTTAGTCACTCACCGCTCGTCAGGTTCCTAACGGTTTATACGCCTCTCCTAGCTTCTCTTGGCCTGAAAGGACATAAATCTCGGTTAAACTACTTAGAATTCTTTAGTAAAATACCTCAAATAATTCATTTATTAAAGGAACTTTCATCAACCAAAGACAGCTTTACTGGCGAGATCCTCATGAGCGAGATCCCCCTCATGAGCGAGATCCTCTTCATGAGCGAGGTTTTCATGAGCAAGATCCTCATGGGCGAGATCAGCAAGATCCTCATGAGTGAGATCAGTGAGATCCCCATGAGCGAGATCAGCGAGATCCTTAAGAGGAGATCAACGAGATTCTCAAGAGTGAGATTAATCTTTTCCTAGCAAATTTTCATCCTAGCGATACTCAGCCCAATTCCTAGCGAGATTTTCTTCTAGAGCGAGAACCTTATCATAAAATCAGCGAGACTTTCTTTATAAGTGAGATCCTAATTCCATATCTCGCTATAACTCCCCACGGTGAACTGTTTGTTTGTTCTTCCCAACAACTGTCTGCTTATGCACCCATTCCCTATTATAACTTCAAAAATTCATAACTCAAAATCCAGAGCTCTTTTCAAGAAACTTCCTTCTACAAACTTGTTTAGAATGGAGTTATCTTTCTTCTTAATATTTCAGCCGAGAATTCCTTATAGTTTGGCCTGGAACCTCCAATCTTCATCTTGGACCCTAATTAACCCAAGATTCTGCCTCCTCTATATTTTTTTCACTTCTTGTTCTTCTCCTTTACAATCTTTCTCCGGCAAGACAACCTCGCAAACTAGATTCTCTCAGTTTTCGAATGGCATAGATTTCACTAAATTTGCTCATGCCAATTGTCGAAACCATGCTTTTGAAGTTCTTCTTCCAAAAACTTCCCGCCGCCTCTAGAGTTCACATCACCCCTCATTTAATACATTTTTCCTTCCCTTCCATCATAATTTCTATAAATAAACATGAATTGCTACTTAATAAATATGCAATATAACATTTCTTTGGCTAATCATGCTTATCTAGGAAACCTAAAGTTCGGGGTTTACACTTCTGATCCTCAAAGCTTTGGAGGAGTTATATTCTTCAGATCTTTGGAGCTTCAGACTTTAGATCTTCAGAGAGATTTTGCCTTCAAGTCCCTCCAACCTCCCCCCAAATGAGGAGATAAGACCTCTATTTATAGAGGTTTCTCATGGGCCTTACATAGGCTTGGGTCTAATTACTTTATTGGGCCCAAATTGGGTTTGGGCTAAAGATAGGCTAGGGCTCATTTGTTGTTGGGTCGAAATACTGGGCTTGAGCTTAATCTTTAATTTTTAATCCAAAATTTCTCCATGGATTTGAATTAGGTTGGGCTCGAGCGACTTTAATTATTTTACCCAATCTATCTTATAATTTTTCTGATAGGCTCGGGCTTTCATTGATGATGTGGTAACTCGTGATTTGCCGAAATTTCTCATTCAACAAATGCCTCTTTTCGAGATTTATGCACATTTAAACGGTGGATGAATCTCGAAAAATATAATTTGAAAACAAAGTATTCTTTTGACTTTTTAATTTGATGTATCATCTTGATCAAGATATGAGAATTTAGCTCAAAATTTTGATTTGACGTTTGCTTGACACATTTTAGGCCATATAAATAAAAAGATGAACTTTAGTTCCTAGCTTTCTTATTTAAGAGTAAACTTTTATTTAAACTTGAGTATAAAATTTATGTTCCACTTTAATTGTAATTGAATTTTGAGTAATATCCCAAATATTACAATTTTTTTTTAGATTTCAGAATATACTAAATTCTTGATGCAAATTTGAAGTAGAATTTTGACTTCGTCTTTCTCTTTCCTTCAACTTTGATTTCGTGAAACTTGAAGTACAACATATTTTGATCTGAGGCAACATTTATATTATGCCAAAGTTTTGACATTGGGGTAAAATTTGGTTAGTACGCTAAATCTTGGCTTGAATTTGGAATATGATTTTAATTTTATTCCAATTTTGATTTGGCATCAGTATTAAGTTTGGAGTGTATCAAATTTTGAATATAATTTGAACTCACTCCAAAAATATGGTTTATATTAGAATTCAACTATCCACTTATACAAAAAGGAGTATAGAAAACTTTGAGAGAAGAATTCTACCCCAATTTTGGCTTTTAATTTAATTAGAAAAATGATTTTTGTTTTGTTATTTAAATTTGAGATCTTTGGTGGTTGTGATTTGATTCCCTTTTGTTATATAAATAGGGATGTCTATATCGGTATCAATATCTCAAATGAAGAGGAAATTCTTCAGCCATTTTTCAACCAACAAGTATTTTTTTTTCTTTTTTTGAATTTCTTCCACTACTTTTTCTCAATCTTCTTCTTCCTTTTTTCTTTTTTTTTTTCAATTTCATCAGTAAAATTTCAACCCCTTTTTTCCTTTCACCTCTTCTTTTTGTTTTAAGATGTTCATTTTCTCTTTTCATTTTCTCCATTTGTTTCTATGCTTTTAATCGATCTTTGAATGTTTTTCTTTTTATTTGAGTGAAATTTCACAGACGTCGTGGCTTGCCTGAATTTTGGAGGATTTATTGAGAAAGATTTTATCTCTGTTTAGAATTAAACTCCTTGTTGGTTGTAGTTATTTCTTATCCACTATCTATAAATAGGAATGGGCACAACCGAAATTCTCCAATTCTTCAAGCCATTGAAACATTTGATCTTTATTGAAAAAGAAATTCCTCCCTCTTTGTTGCCACTATGGGTCACTGTTTTCTTTTTTCCTTTTTTTTATGGCTTCAAAGCTTGTTGTCGAGAAAATCATTCACCTCTCGTATTTTTTTCCTTCTTCTTCGGCATCAATGTGCAGCCTCTTCCTTTTGTTTTAGAGTCTTCTTTGGTTTCTTTACTGAAAGTGAAACTCACCCCTTTGCTCTTGTTTATTTATTTATTTATTTTTCTTCTACTTCTTCACCCCTTTTCTTACACTTCTATGGTTGATTGTCTCCTTGAGACCCACTAGTACTACGTTGTACTTGATGTGTGGTCACTAGCGACATCAACTTTTGCTTCTACCAGATTTCTTTACCGCAAGTTTCACATGGTGTCGAGATGATGCATGCGAAAGGAAGAGAATAGAGAATTTTTTTTTTTTTTTTGAGGTGCCTGGAAATGAAAGAAATTGAGAGAGATTTAGAGGGAGAGACAAAGAGAAATGGTGATTCTTAGGGGGTTTTTCCCCATTTTTTTTAACAAAGTTTGTTATATATATATATATATATATATGTATTTCATATTTTCAATTTTTTTTCAGGTTTCTTCATTTTTTTCACCTTTTTTTTCCAATTTTTTTTTTCTTTCACAAATTTTTTTCTTCTTTTTTTTCACAATTTTTTTCTTTTTTTTCTTTTTTACCATCTCTTTGCTTGCATCACTTTTTTTTTACTTCATCTTTTTTCAATAATAACTCGTTTTCTTTTTCTTTATGTGAGTTAGAACAATTGTGCCATAATATTTTGGAGATGAAGCGAAATCGCACCAATATCTTGGAGATGAAGCGAAGCCACACCAATATCTTGGAGATGAAGCGAAACCGCACCAATATAAGCGAAGCCGCGCTTGACTTATGAAGATAAAGTGAAACTGCACTTGACTTGTGAAGATGAAGCGAAGTCGTGCTTGACTTGTGAAGATGAAGCGAAGCCACGCTTTGACTTGTGAAGATGAAGCGAAGCTGCACTTTGACTTGTGAAGATGAAGCGAAGCCGCGCCTTGACTTGTGAAGATGAAGCAAAGTCGCGCTAGACTTTGGAGATGAAATGAGTCGTGCTAGACATTAAAGATGAAGTGAGCCATGCCAGACTTTGGAGATGAAGTGAAGCCAAGACACGACTTTGGAGATGGTGACATTGAAGATGGAGTCGAGCCATGCACACCGACCATGAACTTGAAGATTGAGTCGAGCCATATACACCGACATTGAACTTGTAGATGGAGCAGAGCCATGCAACCTTGAGCTTGAAGATGGAGTAGAGCCACGCATACCGACCTTGAACTTAAAGATGGAGCGGAGCCAAACACATCGACCTTGAACTTGAAGATGGAAGCAGAGCCATACACACCAATCTTAAACTTGAAGATGGAAGCGGAGCCATACACACCGATCTTAAACTTAAAGATGGAAGTAGAGCCATGCACATCGATCTTGAACTTGAAGATGGAAGCAGGCTGTCACACCCGCCCCGAGCCTGCCTCCTGAGCTCGAGGGAAGGCATGAGGGACCACAGATACCACCCTTTCGTGATACCTACTGCCCATTTGAACCTCTTAACTCTCAGTAAACTTTAAGTCAAGGAGATAAAAGCCAATTAATTAAGTAGGCCCATTTTATTACAATAATGTAATGTTTATACAACTCCAAGACTTGTCTACAAAGTTTATTACAACAAATCTTAAAACCCCGGAAGTATAACTATGGCTTATGGTGAACCTTGACCTTAGCAGCACCCTGGAACTCCTCACCTTTCGCTATTTAGGAAGAAATACATGAAATAATAGATAGACTGGTAAGCAACTTCTAGATTCTATTTCAACTGATAAATAACAAGCATAACATATATACGAGGTTAATACTTAAACCTCAGCTTTGAATGAGTTTGGTCTCAACTTCTATCTTCATGCACGGTAGATAGTTAACTATTACTAAATCATAAACGCTTACTCTCTTGTGTTCCCTTTGTTCCCTATGTGCACATAGCTCCCCACTCATGGGCTCAGAGGCTAGGCTCTTTGGCCCTCTGACCATCCCATACAAGATTCCTCCCACAGGCTCAGGAACTAGACCTCTCGGTCCCCTGACCATCCCGAAGGTTCCATTTAGGCTCAGGAACTAAATCAATTGACCCATTGACCATCCCGATCATATATTCTCATTTTCATGCTATTTACTCATTCGTAACATAAGCATATACAATTTACTCTAAAAGATATGCTTAATACTTAAAGAAAAATTACCACTCACCTTGGTAAGGATAGGAATCTTCCTTTCTAGAAGTTCCTTGATCACCTCGGCTCCCTTTTGAACCCTAAGATCCTAATTCAAATTTAAGCTCAGATTACTTATAGTTATAAGCCTTATCTCGAGATACTTCCTTCTACAAACATGCTCTAAAATGTCTCAGAAAGCTTACCTTAAAATCTTGCTCAAAACCTCTCGTGGTTTGGCCGGAATTATCAAAACATCAAGACTGGCCCAAGCTTACCTGACAGCTCGACCCCTCTGTTTTTTCTTCACTCTTCAGCTTGATTCCTTGAAGTTTCTTCTCCGACAGCCCTACCCTGAAAACTAGACTCTCAAATCTTGCAGGTGGCTTTAAAATCACTCCAAACACACTAGTATTCTGGGAGAAATCCTCAATCCAAAATTGATGCTATTTCCAGACTTCACTGTCTGACAGCATCTCCTCCTCTTGGAACTCCATGACCGACGCATGATCCTACACCCAACGCATGGTCTCCTCTAAGTCCACTTTCTAACACTCTTCTTTACACTCTTTGAAGAGGATTTGGCTTGTGAATGGAAGATACATCTGTAGTGGTATTTATAGGCCAAAGGAAACGATCCTTATCATCTTTATCAATTCTCAACACAAGACACCTCCTACTTTGGGGTGTTTGCACCATATTTTTCCACCATTTACTCCCTTGAAATTCACCTACTCTCATGCCACACACCTACTTGTGTTGTCTTCCTCATGCATAAGACTTCCTTTGCATCAAACTTCATTTGTCCAGCTTCTACTAACTCAAGCTTCAACCACCTCTTGGTATAGCCAGTTGTCCAGATGAGTTCATCAACCTTGCGTAACGCTAGCCTTAGCACCGCTCCATCATGCAGTTCTTGCATCTATCGCTTAGATCCAACGCCCCATTTTGTAGCTAAATTGTTTAGTAAACGATCTCGCTCTCAATGATCTCACGTATAGCCCATCGCTTAGTTGCCGCGCCTATCGTTTAGCTCCATTGTTTAGCACCGACGCCTTATCGTCTAACGCATCTGCTCATCGCTTAGCATCCATCACCCATCGTCCGCGTCTATCGCATAATGCCCATGCTTATCGTCATGCCCATCGTCTAGCGCCCACGCCCATCGCGTAGCGCCATTGTGTAGTATATTGCTTAGCGCCCGCGCATCATTTAATGCTTAACGCTATCATTTAACACTGTCGTCTAGTGTTATCGCCCAACTTCTATGCTTATCGTCTAGCACTTCCACTGATCATGTAGTGCTTAATGCGTATTGTATAGCCCGATCATCTAGTACGTCACTTCTCATCGTTTAACGGCGTACACATCTTCATGATCATTTAGCACATCGCTGAGCTCCATGCATTTGCTATACGATCGCCTACCTCATCGTGTAGCGTTGCTCATTTGTTACACGATCGTCTGCCTAGCGCCTTGAGCTCAACATCTCGCTCTCTCCGCTCTTGCTCACGCATTCTCAATGCTTGAGCAACTTAGGCAATGCCTCTTGCTAATGCCTCGGCCAACATGATAAAGAGAACTACCTCAATCACGTATGAGACACCCTCTTTATTCTAGGTGAACCCCCACAACGATAATAAGAATAACCCCCAATAAACAAAATGATAACAACCCCAAGAAAGATAAATAGATTGGGCTTGGAAGATTGATCGATGATCAAGAAGAAAGGAGAACTTGTTCCTAACTTCAAGATTTCGAACTCTCCACAATCTAATTGATCAAACTTGATTGAAAGTTCTAGTACATGCATTCTAAACACAAGAATACAAAGAAAAAGCATAAAGCTTGAGAGAATAAACTATAATAAATTTCATTCAAATTCCAAGTGTTGTTTCAAATGATAAAATTACATAGGTATTCATACAAATTGAAAAGACAACTTGAAAGGGCATGACCTTTCACTCAATTAACTAGATTCAACAAAAACTCTTCAACTACATACATGAACCTCCATAAATGTAAATATATTATTATAAATTGATACATTAAATATTAAATATGTGAATGAATCTGAATTTCCAAATTCATTATGACTTTTGGTGGCTTTGATTCTTGAAGGGTTGCAACTCTTCATATTTGGAAGCTTGACTTGGAAGAAAAGCTTTTAATACTCTAGCTCCAATCATTGCCAATTATTTGCTTATCACTTATAAACGCATGGTTGCCTTTCTACTCATCTTATGCATTCAATGTTTCCCAACGTGTGGTACTATTTGGCTTCACACTTAGCCAAATTTCTCACTAATTAAGGCTTGACTCGAAACTTTTTAAGGAAACTTATTCAAACACTTAGAATTTTCCTTCTCTCCAACATAGGATTTAACTTTCACTTAGTTAATTCCTTTAATTACTTACATAAGTAGAAAAAATGAAAATCTGGGTTCACATTTACTTCCCCCTTAAGAAAATTTCGTCCTCGAAATTTTCTCAAACTTATGGATCTTGTAAAAAATGCCTTGCACAAGTAATGGATCTTGAAAGACTATTTTCACATCTCCCTGACCAAATCCTCCCACATTAGGATTTCCTATTGAAAATAGAGATAAGCCAAAGGGAAAGAGTGAAAGTGAACAAATTAAAGAGATGCTTAAATTGTACAAAAGCTATGGTTATACTTCTTATGGAGGTCCTAATTATCGTGTGTATAATGTTGAGGAGAATCCTAATTTTTATGTCATATCTTGAATGGTATCAATAAATTTTTAGATTCAGTACCAATTTTTGTGGGGGCAAATTAAATCTGTATATCTCAATTAGCATATAATATGTTAGTTAACGATAACAAGCTCGACAGTTTAAATTTCTCATTTCAATTTGAGCTATGATTGGATTAATACGTTCTGCCAAATTAGTTTAAAAGGAAAAAAGGGAAAATTGCAAAAATCAACCCTAAATATGATGGTAATAGTAATATACTTTCAAACTTATACAATTGTAGAAATTGTAATAATTATATAAGTTTGAGTGTTCAAATTTTGTCCCAATTCTACAATTATTGTAAGTTAGTGGGACAAATTTTAATATTTGAATAAGTTTGTGAACTCAGGTTTTACAATTGAAATTTTAAGTGTGTAACTGCAACTACTATCACATTTTAGTGGTGATTTTTATGATTGTAAAAAAGATTTTAAAAAATAAAAACTATAACTAAAATGGGAATTTTGATCTTTAGAGGATGAAAGAAGGGCCTTGGTATAATCAAATAGGCTTCTTCCATCCAAACAAGGAAGAAGAATAAGGAAGGACACATTTTTTACTTTTAGGAAGAAAGTTCTAAGGTTATAAATGCTAATTTGCTAAGCTTATTCAACAGATTTAATCGTTTTCATAACATTAAAGTAGTTAAGTTTTGTACAATATTAAAAAATTTCATAGCTACGTGGATATAATATACCTTTGCATATAAACTCGTTGATAGGATTTTTTAATATGATTTCTATATATTATTTTATTTCAAGTTTATATTGCATGACATTAATTTAAGTAACCTAATTTTGATACCAAAAATGGTTGGTGAATAGTCAAAATGGTGTATAATATATATATATATATATACTAAATTTTTCTAGTTAACTTATTACATATAAACAAAAAATGGTATGTGTGACATATATATATACACATTGTAAATCATTAAGGTGGTGTAGGTTTTTTATTCTTTTTCTTTAATGTACTGTTTTAAAAAATATATATTATTATAAATATTATGATAATAGATGCTCAAGTTTGGTGTCTATTGATTATATGTCATACCTCATTTCTCCAAGTGTTATCCATATACCTCAAGATTAACACTATTTGTGTCCATGTAATCCACCTTCTACTTGCCAAATTGCCTATAAATAGTGCATTTGGTAGGTTTTGTATGACACATATAGATTGGTGGAAATTCCATGAATTTTGGATAAAGTGGAGATTTTTTCATTTCTTACTTCCTATAATTTTCTTTATTAATTTCATAATTAGTTATTTTACTTTATTTATTTATATATTATGTTGATATTATATTGCAATTATAGGAGATGGAGCATGGCCACCTCCTGAGGATTTTTACCTGAGACTATTGAGGGTAATTTATGTAGATATGTAGGTGATAATGATGATTCATCTTGATATATAGAGCATAACGACACTAATGATACTGAATATCCATTACTATTACTGGTGAACACATCCAAGAGAAAGGAAAAAAAAAGAAAAAGAATAGGATAAAAAAGTAACGTTGCTAATAAACTTTGTAATCAATTGAAGCGTGTGTGTGAAACAATCGATAATAGGAGAAGAGATCTCCTAGATTATAGCCTTCTTGAAGTGATGAATGCTTTACGAGATATACGTAGAATTATGAAAGGTGATGAGCTTTTTATGAAAGTTGTAGACATTTTTACATAAAGAGAAAATAGGGAATCCTAATTGAAAAAAATAGATACATTCAATGATATTTCAATTTGTCACCAGTGTCATAATAATACCGCTCTTATTTGTATTGTAAAAAATAAAGAAATAAAGAAGAGGTAAAATAGTTTTCCTCACAATATCCATACTATGACTAGTAATGTGATATAAGTCATTCACAAAATACGGTAGAAAAAGAATATAAACAAAAACAAGGCAAAATTTTTTGTTGGAAACGGCAGGACCTCAGAACGACGAACAGTAAATTGTCAAGGCACGACGGTCAAGTGAAGGGCAAAACCTGTAAAAACAGAAACTCGTTATAGGCTGAGTCTTGGAGCTCGCTCTCCTTAAGACGTTTCGCGGCTCTGCCCAAGTATGCAAACAGGTCTGAAAAATGCCACGTCATTCTCAGGATAAAATAGTAAAATGAAACCCGATCGAAAATGCACCGTTACCGACCAGAACATACACCCTTTCTAAAGTCACTGCTCGAAAAACTGAGATGGAGAAGGAGAGGGAAAATTGAATTGGGAAATGAAGAAATGAATTCTATCTGTCTAACTGCTGAAGGCCATGCCTTTTTATAGGCCTTCAGTGTCGAACTGTAGGGAGCGAAAAAAGCTCTCTGCCTCAAAACGTGCGCGGATGAATGGATGGTCAGACGAATCGAGCGGACGAATGCGGATGGAACAAAACGGATAGTTTCCTCATTTTTCCGGTTAAAAGAAATAAAATTAAATAAAAAATAAAAACAAAATAATATTTTTATTAAAATTAATCATCACATACACGCGCGCGCCTCGCCACGCCTGACTGGATGGCGGAAGCGGCACATGTGTGGGACGTCCACCGAACTTACATTGGTCTATCTTCTCACTCCCTCCAAAACATGAGTACCTCTTGAGGCCCAAACCCAAAACACAAGATTGAAGTACACAAAAGAGACTTTCAACACCAAATTTTCTAATGTGGGATTCTCCAACCAAAAAAGTTGGTTCCCTCTAGTTTTGAAAGTTAAATTTTCACCTAACAATCCCCCACTTGAAAATTTAAACAAAAAAAGAAAAAGAGAGAAAAGATTTCCATCGAGCAGTTTCAGTTTATACAACACTATGCATAAGCAAAGGTGTCTTACGACTTAAACTTTTACATAGTGTTGATGATTCAGAATATACTAGAGTAACCCTTGGTTTTGAACTCTATCTCTAATAGCATCTCACACAGAGTGTTATTAGGGTATAGTACGAAAGCCTGTGCTTTAAGGCCTAGCACGTGAATCCCGGTTTAGTGAATGCTCTATAGAGTTTGCCTAAAAACTCCATAGGAAGCGACCCTCACTTCCACATTCACACATATGAGTCTATCAAGAGTACTCCTATAGCTTGGTACCCCACTTGTCATCAAGTATAGATCTCATTAAGAACTGAGTTCAACCTTTCTTACACTTCAGGATATCATGCTCAGACTTTAAGTCATAGGAATGAAACCCTGTGTTTGGTTTAGCATGATTCACTATATATCACTCGTGATCAGTTATTACCTGTTGAACCTATTTCTTGGGATCTCCAGTCTACAGGTTGGGTTTTCCTCACTGTGATTCATCTTTCTATAGGCATGAGTCTCATCCTTTCTGAGGTTTTGAAAACCAGACCTTTCGTCAAAGGATCTGCCAAATTTTCATCAGTCTGTATGTGATTCACTCTAACTGCACCAGTAGTGAAAAACTCTCTAATGGTACTGTAAAGAGCCTTGTAGCAAACTCTCTAATGGTATTGTGCTTCCATTATAGTAACAGTTTTGAACTTTTACACTTGTTGCAGTACTATTGCAATGGATCAATATGGCTAGTACCGGCTTTTTCCATAAAGGAATCTCTGATAGCAGACTTTTAAACCAACCTACTTCTTCACTAGTTGTTGTTGGTGCTATCATTTCTAACTCCATCGTAGATTGGGCTAAAATAGTTTGTTTCTTGGACTTCCAAAAGACAGCTCCGCCAATTATGTTAAAGATATAGCCATTTGTAGCCTTTGACTCATCTGATAGAGAGTTCCAATCAACATCATTGAATCCTTCCAGGACAACAGGAAACTTTTGATAATGTAATCCCAGGTTTTGGGTTTTCTTCAAGTATCTCATTACCCTTTCTATGGCAATCCAATGCTCTTTACTAGATCTACTTGTTAACCTGCAAAGTAATCCTGCAGTATAAACTATGTTAGGCCTAGTGCAGTCGGCAGCGTATCTAAGATTGCCTATGATTCTCACATACTCAGATTGATTAACACTATCACTAGTGTTCTTGAACAACTTGACACTAGGTTCATAAAAAGTACAGGCTGGTTTACACTTAAAGTAATTATATTTCTTTAGAATCTTTTCTATATAGTGAGATTGATCCAAAGAAATTCCCTTTTCAGACCTATTTACTTTTATACCTAAGATTACACTAGCTTCTCCTAAGTCTTTCATGTCGAAGTTCGCACTCAATATTGATTTTACATCATTTATGACGTGCAAGTTCAATCCAAAGATCAATAAATCATCTGCATATAGACACAAGATAGTGCAAAGGTTATTATCAAACTTATAGTAGATGCATTTGTCACTTTCATTAACCTTGAAACCTTTAGATAGGATAAGGTTGTCAAATTTTTCATGCCATTGCTTAGGAGCTTGTTTTAGTCCATAGAGAGATTTGTCTAATTTACACATTTTATTTTCTTGACCATGGACAAAAAAGCCCTCAGGTTGTTCCATGTAAATCTTTTCTTCAAGTTCACCAATTAGGAAAGCGTTTTTTACATCCATATGATGTACTACGAGGTTATAAAGGGCAGCGAGAGAGAACAGGACACGAATAGAGTTAATTCTAGTGACAGAGGAGAAGGTGTCAAAGAAATTTATGTTTTCTCTTTGTCTACATCCCTTTGCTACTAACCTGGCTTTAAATTTATCGATAGTCCCATCAGGTCTAAGTTTCCTACTCAAGATCCATTTGCACCCTATTGCCTTACACCCTAGGGTAGATCTACTAAGTGCCAAGTCCTATTTGACTCAAGTGAGTCCATCTCATCATTTATGGCTTCTTGCCATAGGTTGGCATCTACTGAGGACAGGGCAGCTCTCAGATCTTTAGGATCTTCTTCTACATTGTAGGTCAGGAAGTCATTTCCAAAATCTTTAGCGGTTCTAGCTCTTTTGCTTCTTCTAGGTTATGGGTCAATTTCCTCTTTATGGTTTGGATTTCTAACTAGGGTTATAATACTTGATCCAAAGCCCCCACTATTCCTTGATTTAAAGGGAAATCTATCTTCAAAGAAGTCGGCATCATTTGACTCAATGATCACCCCACCAATAAGACGTGGCTCCTGGACTAAGTAAAATAGCAACTATTAGCTCAACTAAAGTTCTATTTTTCCTTTCGGCTTTTCCGTTCATTTCAGGAGAATAAGGTACGGTCTTTTTGTGCATTATTCCATGTAAGTTAAAAAACTCATTAAAAATGTCTGAGTCGTACTCGGTTCCCCTATCATTATGAAGTCTTTTAACCTTTCTATTTAACTGATTCTCTATTTCATAAACGAAAAGTTTGAAGGCATCAAAAGCATCACTTTTGTTTTTCAGCAAGTATACAAAAGTAAATCAGAGCAGTCATCAATAAAAGTAATGAAATATCTTTTATTATTCCTAGTCAATATGTCATCAAATTCACAAACATCAGAATGAATCAAATCTAGAGGCTCAGAATTCCTAAATACAGATTTATGCGAAGTTTTAGTAATTTGAGCCTGACTACAATACTTGCATTTATCAAAATCATTTGTGCATAATTTAGATATCATTTCCAGCCTAATCATGTTACTAATTAAATTCTTATTCACATGACAGAGTCTAGTATGCCAAATATTCATAGAACACAACATGTACACAGAAGATTTCATTTTATTAAGGACTAAATTTAATTTGAACATTCCCTCAATTGCATACCCTCTCCCTACAAATACATTATTTTTGGTAAGGGTATATAGGCTTGCCCATATAGTTTGAGTAAACCCGGCTTTGTTGAGGAAATAGCTTGAAACCAAATTCTTTCTTATCTTCGGAGTGTGCAGAACATCCTTCAATGTGAGGGTCTTCCCAGAGGTAAACTTTAGTTCCACCTCGCCAGTTCTAACAACTTTCATGGAGTGGTGATCTCCCAACAGAATATTCTTATCCTTAGTTTCAGTATAAGTTTTAAATAGACTAAGGTCGTAACAGACATGGCGCGTAGCACTAATGTCTATCCAACACCCTTCACAACCACCGATCACATTTACTTTTGTGATCATGGCGACTAACAATTCTTCTGTCAGGTTCACCTGACCAACAGGTCGACGCTTGTTCCTACAGTTCCTAGCCATGTGCCCAGGTTTATTACAATTAAAGCAGAGGAACTGTACCGTTTCTCCTGGAGGGGGCTTCTATTTCTTCTGTTGGTTCTGGTTGCTAGAGCCACGGCTCTGACCTTTCCTCTTTGTCCCCTTAGATTTTTTGTCAGGTTTTACCACGGCAGACGCGGGTTTCCCAGGTACTGTGTACACCTCCTCCCTCTGGTCTTGCTTTCGAGCTTCCTCCTTGATCCTTAGCCAGTTATAAGACTCTCCAATAATAACTCCTTGGTCTTATGCCTCAATGTGTTCTTAAAGTCCTTCCACAAAGGGGGCAGTTTATCAATAATAACCGCAACTAGGAATTATTCGTCTAGAGGCATACCTTCAGTAATTATCTCGTGGGCTATCTTCTGGAGTTCATAGAATTGGGCCTCCACGGATTTTTCATCCGTCATTTAGAACTTGAGATAACGGCTAACAGCATATTTCTTCGACTCGGCCTCCTTGGTGTTATACTTCTTTTGTAAGGCATCCCAAACCTCCTTAGTTGTTTTCATTATACTGTAGTAGTCATATAGAGAATCAGTCAAACCATTTAAAATGAAATTCTTACAGAGAAAGTATTTCTCCTTCTAGTCAGTAGCTTCTTTTATCTGTTGTTCAGTTGGTTCTTCTAAAGGGACGATCAGTTTAGCTCTAGTACAGGTTTCGACAACTTTCTTGACAGTGAGAAAGAATAGCATCTTTTTCTTCCACCACTTAAAGTTCGCTCTTTCGAACTGGAATGGACGGTTGAGGTTAAATATCATAACATCATTGTTGCTAGTGAGAGCCATTGATGATATAGCGAAACGTCATAAAATTGTTGGAAACGGCAGAACCCTCAGAACAACTAGTAGTAACCGTCAAGGCACGACGGTCAAGCGAAGGACAAAACCTGCAAAACAGAAATTTATTATAGGCTAAGTCGCGAAGCTCGCTCTCTTTAAGACGTTTCGCAGCTCTACCCAAGTGTGCAAACAGGTCTGAAAAATGCCACGTCGTCTATAGGATAAAACAGCCAAATGAAACCCGATCGGAAATGCACCGTTATCGGCCGAAAAGTACACCCTTTCTAAAGTCATTGCTCGGAAAGGAGAGATGAAAGAGGAGAGGAAAAATAAATTGGGAAATGAAGAAATGAATTCTGTCTGTCGAACTGCTAAAGGTCGTGCCTTTTATAGGCCTTCAACGTTGAACCGTAAGGAGCGAAAAAAGCTCTCCGCCTCAGAACGTGTGTGGATGGAACGAGATGGGCGAACGAATGCGAACAGAATGGAATGGACCGTTTCCTCATTTTTCGGTTAAAAAATAAAAATAAAAATAATATTTTTACTAAAATTAATCATCACACACACATGCGTGCCTTGCCACGCCCAACCGACCAGACGGTGGCGACACGTGTTGGACGTCCACCGAACCTATATTGATCTATCTCCTCACTCCCTCCAAAACATGGGTACCCCTTGGGGTCCAAACCCAAAATACAAGATTGGAGTACATAAAGGAGACTTCCAACACCAAATTTTCTAATGTGGGATTCTCCAACCAAAAAAGTTGGTTCCCTCTAGTTTTGAAAGTTAAATTTTCACCCAACATTTTTTCATAATTTTTTTATCATAATTAAATTATAGAATTGCCAACAAGAATTTAGTTTTTTTTTACGAACTTGATGTTGATAAATCTGCAAATTTAGAAATTCATTTTGGATAATTGAACCTTCTCAAACTGTTTCTTTTTAAGAACTAAAAAGATTTGTGCCAAAATAACATATGCAAAAAAGAAAAAAAGGCCTTGGACATGTAACAGATCTTGAAGAATTATTTTCGCATCTCCCTGACCAAATCCTCCCACATCATTAGGATTCCCTATTGAAAATTGAGATTAGCCAAAGGGAAAAAATGAAAGCGAACAAATTGAAGAGGTGCTTAAATTGTACAAAAGCTATGGTTATACTTCTTATGGAGGTCCTAATTATCGTGTATATAGTGTTGAAGAGAATCCTAATTTTTGTGTCATATCTTAAATGGTATTAATAAATTTTTAGATTGAGTACCAATTTTCTTGGGGACAAATTAAATTTTCATATCTCAATTAGCATATAATATGTTATTTAACAATAACAAGCTCGATAGTTTAAATTTCTCATTTCAATTTGAGCTATGATTGGATTGATACATTCTGTCAAATTAGTTTAAAATGAAAAAAATGGCAAATTGCAAAAATCATCCATAAATATGGTGGTAGTTGCAATATACCTTCAAACCTATAGAATTGTAGAAATTAAAACAATTATATAAGTTTGAGGGTTTAAATTTGGTCCAAATTCCACAATTATTGTAAGTTAGTGGATCAAATTTTAATTTTTGTATAAGTTTGAGGACTCAGTTTTTTCAATTGAAATTTTAAGTGTGTAACTGCAACTACTATCACATTTTAGTGGTGATTTTTATGATTTGTAGAATTTTTTAAAAAAACTATAACTAAAATTGGAATTTTGATCTTTAGACGATGAAAGAATGACCTTGGTATAATTAAACAGGCTTCTTCCATCCAAACAAGGAAGAAGAAGAGGGACACATTTTTGGCTTTTATGAAGTTAGTTCTAAAGCCATAAATGCTAATTTGCTGAGCTTCTCCAATAGATTTAATGGTTTTCATAACTTAAAGTAGCTAAGTTTTGTACAATATAAAATTTTGTATAGCTATGTGGATATAATATACTTTTGCATATAAACTCATTGATAGGATTTTTTAATATGGTTTCTATATATTATTTTATTTCGTGTTTATATTACTTGATATTAATTTGAGTAACCTAATTTTGATACCAAAAAAAGGTTGGTGAATAGACAAAATGGTGTATATAATATATATATATATATATATATATACATATATGCAAAATACTAAATTTCTCTACCTAACTTATTACATATAAACAAAAAATGATGTGTGGCATAAATATATAGTAATTATTGGACTAAATAAACACATTCTTAAGTTGGGTAGAGCTTTTTTTCCCCAACGGAAATTGTAAATCATTAAGGTGGTGTAGGTTTTTTATTCTCTTCCTTTAATGTAATGTTCTAAAATATAGATATTATTATAAATATTATGATAATTGATGCCCAGTAGATGCTCAAGCTTAGTGTCTATTTACTATGTGTCATACCCCCATTTCTCCAAGTGTTGTCCATGTGCCTCAAGATTAACACTATTAGTGTCCATGTAATCCACCCCCTACTTGCCAAATTGCCTATAAATAGTGGCATTTGATGGGTTTTGTAAGACATACATAGATTGGTGGAAATTCCATGAATTTTGGATAAAGTAGAGATTTTTTTTATTTTTTAATTTCTTATTTTCTATAATTTTCTTTATGTATTCCATATTTAGTTATTTAGTTATTTTATTTGATTTATTTATATATTATGCTGATTTTATATTGCAGTTACAAGAGATGGAGCATGGCTTCATCCCAAGGATTTTTACCTAAGACTATTGAAGGCAATTCATCTAGATATGTAGGTGATAATAATAATTCATCTGGAGATATAGAGCATAATGACACTAATGATATTGAATATCCATTACATATTATTGGTGATCACATCCAAGATAAAGGAAAAAGAAAAAAAAAGAAAAAGAATAGGATAAAAAAATAACGTTGCTAATAAACTTTGTAATCAATTGGAGCGTGTATGTGAAACAACCGATAATAGGAGAAGATATCTCCTAGGCTGTAGCATTCTTGAAGTGATGAATGCTTTACAAGACATACTTGGAATTGTGAAAGGTGATGAGCTCTTTATGAAAGCTATAGACATTTTTACATAAAGAGAAAATAGGAAAATGTTTATAGCATTATAAGAGCCCGAGCTTCAAGTTGCATGGCTTGAGCTAAAGAAAGTTTTACCCTAGATACTAAGGAAATATTTGTTTAGATACTGTGACTTAAAAATCATTTAGATAATTACTGTATTTGAATATTACCTTTGTTATGAATGTTTTATCATCAAATTTTGTTTCTAATTCCGTCTTTTAATTTTTTTATGCTTTTCAGATGTCATCTAATTGTTACAATATTGATAGCAATGATTTTTTTGATGAAATCGATATTGAATATGAACTCGATCAATTAGTAAATGTAGGATGTGGTGCTGTAGTGCATCATTTCGTGATGCATGTTTGTAAATAGCCTTGTAGGACATCTTTTCATACTGGTTAAAAATTTGTTTGGAGAAATTGAACGGTCATGGGAATAGATGTCACCAACAATTTAAGATGTAAAAACATATATTTAAGAAGTTGTAAGTAGTACTTGAAAAACAATATACTTCAGTAAAGCCAAATGTATGCCTTTGTAGGAGGCTCTTGCAATGTTTTTTATTACATTAGGTCACGGTTTCACGAATAAAATGGTTCAAGAGAGATTTCAGCAATCAGGTGAGACTGTATCAAGGTGGTTTAATATAGTGTTAGATATTATTTATCGTATGGCCATAGATGTAATTAAGCTAACAGATTCACAATTCAAATCTACTTATGATAAAATTAAAAATGACACTCGATATTGGTCATACTTCAAAAATTGTATTGGGGTAATCGATGATACTCATATATGAAGAGACTTGAAGTCCAAAGACAGAAGCAAGATCATTTCTCAATTTTCAAATTTACATTGAAAAATAAAATTCACAACCCTATTATGCATTCTTAACAAATTACAGCATGCTTAGAATAAACAATACAAATAATGAATTGGGTATAGCTTCTGTTCGTGTTCCATGGTGGGTTCGTGACCAATCGAGAAAGAATTTGTGAAAAAGTGGTTCTTCAAAAGGTTAGGGGCCATTTGGTTTATGGTTTAATAGATGTCTGGGAATAAAGCATATCTGGAAATAAGATACCTGGGAATAAGATATTTGGGAATCAAAGATGGTTGTGTTTGGTTGTGCATGGGAATGCTATCAGAAATTTACAAACAAAAATTATGTTTGTATTTAATTTATAAAAGTAAGCATGAAAATCTTTTATAATTGTAATAGATTAATAAATTAACCAATAAACAACATTCAATATGTCGATAAAAAAATTTAATTAATTATGAATCAATAATAATTTTAATTATAAATATTTGAAAAATGAGTATTTATAATTAAAAATTAACCAATTAATATATTTAATGAACATTATACTAATTATAATCTAATACATAATCATTTTGATAATTAATTAATTTCAACATTAGTAATTTTAATTTTTAATTAAATAATATAAGTATATATATATTTTAATAAACAATATATTTTGTGAAAAGTAAAAAAAAAAGATATATTAATAAATAATACTAAATCTTTTTTTTAAATATGATAGGCTAACGATAAATGAAGTAATAAAAATTAATAACAATACATAACTAACAGATCAATAATGATTACATCTTCATAACAAATGATCAAATTAAAATTAATCTCAATAAATAATTATTTGGTTATTAAAAAAAACAATAAATTAATATTATAGAAATAGAATTTTTGTACTAAATAAATTTAACAAATCCTAGTTTACTAATTAAATATATTTAAGATCTTGTTGGTTAATAAATTATTAATTTATATAAAAAAATTAATTGCATTTATTTAATAAATTTTTGTTATAAAAATAAGTTAAGTAAATATTTAATAGATTATTAAATATTTATATTATCTATATTGAATTAATATTAATTAATTTAGTTAATTAGTTAAGTAATTAATATTAATTATTAATTTAAGATATTGTTGGCTAATAAATTATTAATTTATATAAAAAAGTAATTGCATTAATTTAATAAAATTTTATTATAAAAATAAGTTAAGTAAATATTTAATAGATTATTAAATATTTATATTATCTATATTGAATTAATATTAATTAGTTAACTAATTAACTATATTTAAAGTGAAATTATATATAAAATAAAGACAAATGAAGAAGGAAAAAAAGAAAACTCACCATTTTGCTAAGGAATAGAAAACCTTTTTTGGTGGGATATGAGAATGTCAACTTATTCTCAGACAAATGGTTGAAAAATGTGAAACAAACATGAGATTTTGATGTCTGTCCCAATTTCTATGCAGAAACCCTCCAACCAAACGACCCCTTAGGGTTGAGAATCATAAGAGTTTATGGACTCTGTGAATTAATTTGGTAGTGAGGGAGAGGAAGGATTCTTTAGAGAAAAAATTTTATGGATCGTTCTGAAAGAGCAAAAACATACATAGTCTCTGTATTATTCTTGGGACGAAGAAGAAGATCCTCATAACCCCCATCTCCCACGTCCATCGTCAAAGAGAAACAAGAGGAGGGAGTTAATACAAAAAGGATTTAATAAAATATTTAATGTATATATATATATATATGATACCACCTTATCATATAGTATATATTAAACTATATATTATATCGAATATAACATATAACCTATAGTTTTTATATTGTATCAAATACAATATAACCTATAATTTAAATTTTATTAATCATTTATGATATTTTATATAAATCAAATTTATATTAAACTTAATTATATGAATCTAATCCATACAATTAATATTTGAATCATATTCAAATATTTATTTCCTTCAAAATAAACTTTATTTTATAATGTATCAAATACATTATACTAACTATATAATTTATAACTAAATTAAATTAATTATATCATATATAATTAGTTCGCTTAATTAATTTGAACAATTCAAATTAATCCAAAATTAAATTGATTCTTAATTATCACAGTTGAGCTACAGAGAGAACTTTATGGACCTGTAGAGTTAAGCTCTAGTGGTACTTGATCAATTAATTAAACCACTTTAATTAAATTAATCAACTTCTATTAACTACGAGTCACTCCATTAAAGACCAACAACTACACTCTTCGCACTACAAATATATTTATTGTCCATTGGATATAACCAATCAATAGTGTGATGACCCTTCACAAATTGCTCGTAAGTATAGCTGGGCCAAAATTACCATTTTCCCCTATAGTTACATCTAACTCCTTAAGTACCATTGATCCTTTTAATGAACTATAAGTCATAGTCCAACTGACCAAACCCCTCTCAGGCCAAGAGAGGATATGATGCCACATTGTTCAAGCTCTAGAATCATTCCTTAAGGGTGCAAGTTATCTACTTACTCCGACATTAAGGAATGAGTGAATTTTGTCTTATATAGATGTGTTCCCGTTCCCCAAAATGGTAGGCATATTGAGTCAGCGAACTGGCCACTCTCACCCATGCAAATCAAATGACCGCCTTAATAGGTAAGAGTTCACAACTCACGCAGGATTCAAGTCATGTCACCTATGGTCATCCTGGTGAAATGTAAATCTACTATTAACGGTGTTATATAATGAGACTATTCATTTTGTGGTTCAGTCTTATACAAACCATTTTGTATAGGACACTCTCATTCACATGTATCGGCATGAATGATCAGGATCATAACATTTATAGAACTTTATAACATTTTTAACATCTACAAAGCAGGCTGTATTCGTGGTGTCATCGGGATAAGGTACCTAGTCTTATCCATCTACTACAGACCCTTCCGTTATCTAAACACAATCCACCTTTATGTCTCTACATACATGTTTAAACTTCAAAAGATAATCTTGGATGTTTGTTTATTAGTTTTGTGGGTTAATACTACTAAATGTCGAATAAAATACTTCAAATTTTATTAAATAAATAAATTACATGTACAATACAATAACAAACTATAGGACCCACGAGATTTACGGCATCAACCCCAACAATATGCAGGTTGTAGCACCTAAAGGAAAGCATATACCGTATATTGATTGAAAAAGTATTACCACCCGAAACATTATGGGAGTTTGTGATTTTAACATGTGTTTTACATTTGTCTAAGCTGGATGGAAGGGTGCAACTCATGATGCTCGAATCTTTGTAGAAGCATTAAGAAGACCACGTTTAGGATTTTCATATCCACCTAAGGTTAGTATGCAATAATAAATACATTAGTGTTTATTATATTTTTTTAAGTATTTTTTTATTAACAAACATTTATTTGATTTTTTAAAGAAAATATTATCTTGTAGATTCCGGTTATCCACAAATGAAAGGATATTTAGGTCCTTATAGAGATGAGTGATAACATTTTGCTGATTTTTGACGTGGAAGGCAACCAAGAGGCATGGAGGAAGTATTTAATCATAGAAATTCCTCATTAAGATGCACAACTAAGAGAACATATGGTGTTTGGAAGAATATGTAAAACCCAAACCCTAATTACTTCAAGTAAGAGTAAATAATGTGATGTCTTCTAATGAGCTAAATGAAGTCATGCCTTAGGAAGGGTAGAAGAAGGAAGCAAGAAGAAATAGGCTCTTGGGTAGCTAAGTGTAATAAGCATATGAATGAGACCATGCCATCTAATAAGGTATAATGCTGAAGTAATATTGTGAGTGAAGTTAGAAAAAGGAGTTTTACTAAATCCTAGCCTTCATTACCAATAGTGGACCAAGTGGCACAAGGAGGGTTCATGCTGGATTTTGGGCAGTAATATAAGCAAGAAGGTCAAATTCATTAGGTTGGTTTGGACAAACTACTTAGGCTACTTGTGTAATTCCAGTGACATTTGAAAGCTCTGTGTGTCTATTTTCTGTGGCTGGGCTATGGAAGGAAAACTCACTGGAATAAGGCCGAAGGGGCAAAATAAAAATAAAGGGTTCGTTTCTCAGGTGAATCTAGGCCATCAGTGAAGAATTTAAGCTCCAGGACGAATTACGAAGCGTTTTGAGCTAAATATTTGAGATAATATTGTTAACTCAGTTATGAACAACTTTGTAGAATGGAACTTTTTAAGATGAGGCCTGGAAATCGAGTTATATAATTTTGAAGTTTGAACTGGAAGTTGTTGAACAAGTAGGTAGCTGCTTGAATTGGGGCCAACGATGAAGTTTTGAATCTCCAGATTAAATGACGAGAAATTTTGAGCTTAAATTTGCTAACTCAATTCTAAACATGTTTGTAGAAGGAAGTTTCTACAAAAGAGGTCTGGATTTTAAGTTATGAATTTTTAAATTATAATAGAGAATCTGTGCATAAGTAGACAACTGCTTGGGATGAACAAGCAAATAGCTCACTGTGAAGATTATAGCGAGATTTTGTGATGAGAATCTTGTTAATGAAGGAAATCTCGCTAATTTTGTGATGAGAATCTCGCTCTAGAAGGGAATCTCGCTAGAAATTAGGCTGAATCTTGCTAGAAATTAGGCTGAGTATTACTGGGATCGCTGGTAAGGTGAGTATCGTTGGTATCACTGGTATCGCTTGTAAGGGAGTATCGCTAGGAAAAGCTTGATCTCACTCATGAGGATCTCGCTCATGAAGAGAATCTCGCTTATGAGGATCTCGCTCATGAGGACAATCTCACTAAGCTATCTTTGATGATGAAAGTTGCATTAGTAAATGAACTATTTGAGGTATTTTGCTAAGAATTCTAAGTAGTTTAACCGAAAATTATGTCCTTTCAAGCCAAGAAGAGCTAGAAGAGGCATATAAACTGTTAAGAGGCCAACGAGCTGTGAGTGACCATGTGATGATTTACTATTTTAATGATTTAGAAACTAAGAATTCTCGAAGATATTTTCCATGCTAAGTGTTTAAATGAATTGCTAAGCAATATATTTGTGAAACTGTTTCTCATGCTAAGTAAAGCATGTTTTCCATGGAATTGACATGATTTAGATATATTATCTTGTCCAAATACTTTCAGTATGTTTAAATAACTCTATTTTTATGATGAACTAGTATGATGGATGAACTAGTATGATGATTTGAGCACTAAGCTTTAGTATTCAACTAAATGTCTATGATTAGTTATATGACGGATACTGAAGGACAATGAGAAGGTAGCCTTTCAACTAAATATTTATGACTAGTTATATTGGAAACTGAAGGACAATAAGAAGGTATCCTTTCAACTAAATGTTTATGACTAGTTATATGACGGATACTGAAGGACAATGGGAATGTATCCTTTCAACTAAATATTTATGACTAGTTATATGACGGCTACTGAAGGATAATGAGAAGGTATCCTAAGGATGCAGAAGGACAATGAGAAGGTGTCCTAAGGATACTAAAAGTCAATGAGAAGGTATCCTAGTCAAGTACCTAAGGTATGACGGTACTCAATTATAACTACATGCACGTAGGTAATACGACGTCAAGGGATTGAGCAAAAGGGTTCTCCTCGATTAAGGTTGGCATTGAGAGTTAGATTTGATAGTTGACTCTCAACTAAGGATAAAGGTAGTCATATCTTCTTCTAGGCTAGAAGGATAGTTTGGAATTGCTAATGCTTATGAATGTTTATCAACACATGATGTTACTAATGTATGAATTTTCCAAGTATGTTTCCCATATCTAACGCATGTTAATAGTTTTACAAGCTAGTTCAACATGATTTAAGCAATTTTGCAAAGTATGAAGCATGCGTTAGGGTTAAAGCTAAAGTCATATGAAGCTTGATGGACTATGCTTTAAATACCTAAGCTTGTCAAAGTACATGCGTTAGTATTCCTAAATATACTGAAAGGGATACTGAAGGTAAGGAAGGTATCCTAAAGAGTTTTCTATGCTATATTTGAGAACTATTCTTTAAATGCTTTTTGAGAACTTGATAGCTTGAGTGAGCCAAATACCAAAGGTAAGGAAGGAATCTGAATAAATGTACATAAGGTGTTGACGGTACATAGAAAACTCCAGGAGTACGTAGACAGGTCTGAATGAGAGGCCGAGGTATGGGTCTCTTAGCCGATAACAGACTTGGGAGCTAGAGCGATGTATGCTTGTTCTCAACTGAGGAATAATGATGTTAATGGTGGTTTTAAAGGTTTTATATATACGTTTGCTTGGTACACTCTAGTTTCAGTATTATGTTCTCAAGCTTTCGGTTTTAAGCATGAGATTTATATTTTTATTAAGTCATTCACTAGGTTTCTAGCTCACTTTTTGAATGTTTTTCTTTTTCAGGTAGCGGTCAGTTCCCAAAGGACTATTCTGCTGTTGCTCTGCCACTTAAAGAAATAGGTCGAAGGAAGCTTAATTGAAGACCTGTATTAGTTAGTACACATGTGTCTGTCTAGTGACTAGTATTCTTGGTGTGGCTCACTAGGTTGTAATATCCATGTATAAACTATGCTGCGAAATCATGTGATGTAAATGTGTTAAGTTCTGAGTTAATATGTATGTATTCAGGGTTTGAGTATTATTTAATAGGTAAGATAGGCAGTAAGTGCCAGTAAAAGGGTTGGTAACTGCTGCAGTCATCATTCTGTCCAGGTTAGGAAGGTAATCTGGTGTGGGGTGTGACAGAATAGATGGAAAATTGTTCGACACATGCATAGTTTTCCATTTGACAAACAAGTAAGAATTATTGTGTCAATGGCTTTCCATGACTTTATAAGAGTTCACTCAAAAAACATATTTTGAGTTCAAGCCTTATGGCAATGACGAGATGCTACTACCTTCAAATGATGAAAGAAATCATGAGGACGCCAATGAAGAACATAGAGGTTTAGTTCGTGAAATGGAGGATGAATGAAGAATGTGATCGAATTGCACAACTTCTTACGTCTAGTTGATATTATATTGTCTAGGAAAAAATATTATTATTTATATTTTGTTGTTGGAGATCAATTTTTTTTTAATCATTATGTATTTACATTTCATGATATTTGTGCTTCTAAAATTGAATTATCCAAAAAATAATAATAATACAATGAGATTGTTTGTTTTTAACTAAAATAATTTCAAGTTTCTAAAAAAAATCAATAATTTCCTGATAACATGCGACTAATTTCAAAATATATATCTTTCTTAAAAAATCAAAATATATGTGTTTCTTTATGAAATTAGTCCATAGTATTTAATAATCCATTATAGTAATTTGACTTAAGTATAAGCATTTTTAGCATATGACAAACTAAACAAAGTTACGTATATAAATACTTATGAAAAGTTCTAACCAAACATGTAAATGTTTAATTTTTAAACACATTTTTGAAAAAGTGTTTAAAAAAATATATTCTTGGAAAGCACTTTTTGTCATAGACAATCCAAAAGCACCCTAAATTTGTGGGTGTAATTTTAATATTTATATAAATTTAAGGACTTAGTTTTTACAATTGAAATTTTAAATGTGTAATCATATTTTAGTGGTGATTTTTACGTTCGTGAAAATTAAAGAAAAACTATGATCGAAATTTGAATTTTGATCTTTAGATGATGAAAGAAGGGTCTTGGTATAATCAAACAAGCTTCTTCCATCCAAACAAGGAGGAAGAATAAAGAGGGACATGTTTTTGGCCAATAAGAAGAAAGTTCAAAGGCCATAAATGTTGATTTGCTGAGCTTCTTCAACTAATATAATGGTTTTGATAACATTATAGTGGCAAAATTTTGTACAATATTAAAAAATTTCATAGCTACCTTGATATGATATACTTTTGCATATGAAAACTCATTGATAGGATTTTTGTTTGTGGTTTCTATATATTGTTTTATTTCATGTTTATATTGCTTGATATGACTTTAGGTAACCTAGTTTCGATACCAATTTCATTAAAAATAAAAAGGTTGGTGAATAGAGAAAATGGTGTAAATAAAATATTTATGTGAAATACTAAAATTTCCAACCTAACTTATTACATATAAATAGAAAAAAAAAGGTATATGTGGCAGAAATTTTTAAGGGTAAGAACTAGGTCCTTAAACTTGTATAAGTGTAATAATTAAACGGGGAAATTTTTAGTATTATGGTAGTATGAAAAAATTTCCATACTACCTCCCTTTATTGTTTTCTACATAAGGAACTTTTAAGAATTAAGTGGGGTCCACATAATCAATATTTAATAAATTAATAAATCATTTAATGACATGTCAATTAATCAATTGAGGTACTATGTACTACCATAACACTAGAAAATTTTCCAAGTTGGACCCTTAATCTAATAATAATGGTAGAAATTGAACGTTCAAATGATAAAAATTGAACTCTCAAACTTATACAATTGTTACAAACTTCTACAATTATGTAAATTTGAGGGTATAAATTTAACCCTCGTGTAAGTTTACGGGCTTGATTTTTACAATAGAAATTTGAGGGTAAAATTACAATTGCCACAATATTATAGGGGTAGTTTTTAGAACTTAACCTAAAATGAATATCCGATATAGATATATGAGTTAAGTTGTAGATATTTCAATGGAATGAAACATATATATTTTATCAATACATTTGATGTTTGGATTTTCACATTATATTATGTTATTGGACTAAAAAATCTTTAGATATTATTGTAAGAACCAGATTCCAAATAAATTGATTGTTGTGTGGTAGAAGGATCACTATCTTGAAATTGAGTAATTTTATATCAAAGAAAAAAATTGGTAAGATTTGCACATGAGAAAGCCTCAACGATACGAATTTGGTCCAAAAATAAAAGAAAAAGAAAATATTTTTTTTACGTGCATGAGCGCAATTATACCTACCCATTAAAAAAATAGTAATACGTGCATGTGGAGAGAGATTTTAATACCACACTATAAACACATTTTGAAAAGACATAAGCTTTATTATACGAGTGTTTCACCACACACAAATGCATGCCTATTTTTTTTATAAAAAAATGAAATAGGTAAAGTTTTGAACAATTTGGATAAAACACCATTTAATAGATTTAATTTTAAAAATGGGGTCTTTTAAAATATATTAAATGGCTCAAACTATTTACAAAAAAATAGCAAAACTTACCAAATTCCCTACAGTCCCACTACAACTCGGGTGAAATGCTAAAAAAATCCACATGACCCATGCCAAAAAAGCCCACAATTTCGTGCAACCTGATTCATCGCCACCGACCCAATTAATAAATGCAACCCATGCAAATGAAGAAATGAGAAACCGCGCGTGAATGCTTCAACTTCTTCCCTCAAATGGAAGAAGATGATTAAACCCTCCAATGGAACCCAAGAGGCAAGGTTTAAAGCTGGAAGAGGACCAAACTTGGTGGATTTATTGCTGAAATTGGCGTGTAGTATGTTCAAGATAGGAAATCTAATGAAGCTTGTCATTTAGGAATGAAGTAGATATCAAGAAGCAAGTCTTAAAATTTCAATGGTGAAAAAATTCATGATGGAAGAGGGTGAGGAAGAGGAGGAGGAAGAAGTAAAGGAAGAGAAAGGAGAAGATAGACACTAATAATAGTCAAGAGGAACAAGAGGAACAAGAAGAACAAGAAGAAGAACATAATGAAGAAAAAGAAGATGAAGACAAACACATAGACACACGGACAAACAGACACACATTGATAGTAGTTTATCATTATCTATCACTAATACACAATGAGAGATTATTACTAATGAACAATGATAGTAATCTAAGAAGAAGAAGAAGAAGATATGATAGACAGTGATAGACTATTACTAATTGATAGTGAAGTGAAAAGACGACAGACAGTGATAGTAGTGAAGGAACTCGATTTATAAGATCCATGAGCAGAAGTGGATCGTCCAAATTCCATTTTGATTGAAAACAAACATTTATAGCAAACATACAAATTATGCATCTTAACAAAAAAGTAAAGCATGCTTTTCAACAAGAAAAGAGTTCAAGTGATTATACCTTTGAAGAACATTTCTTTAAGTAAATCCCTCGAACAGTTACGAACTCCTCGAAAAGCAACAAAACTCGAACCAAAAGGTGAAGGCACTACCACTTGGTATCCTCGGTATTCTTAGGGTGAGAACTCATGAGTGGTGGGCTCTGACTATTTTGGTTAGGAGGGAGTTTATGAGTTTGGAAGAGAAAGACGATTGAAGAAGAAAACTATCGTATAGCAATGTTCTTCAATCGTGTATATAAAGAGTATATCGTATAGGTTATCTCAATCTATCGTATAGATCTCAAAGTCTATCTTATAGGCTCTGTTGAAATCGTGTAGAATACTCACTATTCGTGTAACTCAAATTTGGAATAATAAAATCATATTTTATTTATTCCATTTTGCCAAAAAAACCAACTAACCTCCCATTAAGGTGGTTAGAGAGAAAAATGGATTAATTATCCAAATAATTAATAATATAAATAAATATGATAACCAACTTATCATATTATATTTATAACCTATAGTTTTAATATTGCATCATATACAATATAAACTATAGTTCTTTTTCTCTATTTTATAACATTTAATATAAATCATATTTATATTAAAATTAACATCTATGAATCTCATTCATAGAAAATATATTTGAATCACATTCAAACATTTATTCCTCCAATTAAACTATAATGTATCAAATACATTATGTTAATCATATCATATATAATTGAATCAATTTAATTATATTATATATAATTAAATTTCGTCTTATTAATTAAAATAATTCAAATTAACCCAAAAACTGATTCTCAACTAAATCCTTTTGAGCTACCAAAGGGACCTTATGGACCTGTAGCTTGAAACTCCAACAGTATGTGAATAATTAATTAAATTCTCCATTACATTATCAACCATCTGTTAACTGTCGGGCACTCCATTAAAGATCGATAGCTGCACTCTTTGCACTATAGATATATGGATATAACCAATCAACAGTACAATAATCTTTCACAAATTACTCGTAAGTACAACTGGCCAAAATATCGTTTTGCCCCTGAAATTACCTCTAACTCTTTAGGTACCACTGATCCCTCTAATAAACAATAGATCATAGTCTCATTATAACTAAACTCCTCTCTGGCCAAGAGAGGGCGTGACGCTACATTGTTCAAGACCTGGAAATAACCCTTAAGGGAGCAATTTATCTACTTACCCCTACTTTAGGGAAGGAGTGAATTTCATCTTGTAGCTGAGTTCCCAGCTCCCTAATCAAATGAATCCCTAAAATGGTAGACTTGTTGAGTCGGTGATCTGGCCACTCTCACCCAATCAAAGGACCACCCTCATAGGCAGAGTTCACAACTCACTCAAGATTAAGGTCATATTACCTATGGTCATCCTAGTGAAATGAAAGTTCTATTATGAACAACGTTATATAATAAGACTAAATATTTTGTGGTCCGGCTTATACAAACTCCTATGTCTAATATATGAATGATCAGGATCAGATCATTTGTAGCACTTTACAACATTTGTAACATCTACAAAGCGGGCCATACTCGTAGTATCACCAGGATAAGGTACACAGGGTAAACACTCAAGTTGTATAAAAACATTATAGGAAATTAAATAGTGAATGTTAATTAAAGTTCAAGATTAAATCTAGTTATTAGTAAACAAAATTCTAAGTTTAAGCCACTAAGTTTAAAATTTGGCCTATAAATTTTATTGGTCATTAAAATAAATAACAAACATAATATTGATTTGAAAATTAAGAAAAATATCCAAGTAAGGAAAAAAAATCTATAAAATAAAATAATGACAATATAAGAATATTTTGAAGAAAATGGAAATAATAATAATAAATAATATATAGAAGGTTAGGATAATAATAACAATTTTTTTAAAAAAATAGATAAATATAAAGAAGTTAAGCATTAAAAAAAATATAAATATAAAAGAAGATAAATAAAAAAATATAAAAGAAGATAACATTAAAAAAAATGAATATAAAAGAAAGAAAGAAAGAAAAAAGATAAATATAAAAGTAGATAAACATAAAAAAAAAAAAAAAAAGATAAATATAAGGAAAAAAAGAGAAAGATAAATATAAAAGAAAATAAACAATAAAAAAAACGAAAAAGATAAATATAAAAGAAGATAAAATTAAAAAAAGAAGAAATAAATAAAAAAAAAAAAAAAAGATAATATAAAAAATAACTAAAAAAATAAATATAAAAAGAGTAAACATAAAAAAAAAAAAAAAAAAAAAGAGAGAGAGAAAGAGAGAGGAGATTAATATAAAGAAAATAATAAAATAGAAAGAAAAAGAAGAAGATAAATAATATATATATATATAAATAGAGAGAGGATAAATATAAAAGAAATAAACATATAAAAAAAAGAAAAAAGAAAGAGAAAGGGAGGTCAAGTTAAAACTCCCTATAAAATAGGAAGTGGGGCACTTTGTTGGAAAACCAAAAAAAAAAAAAAAAAAACAAAACAAAACAAAAAAACAGAGAGAAAGAAGAATCAAAAGCATTTCAAGACCAAACCATAAGAAACAATTATGATTGCAATAAAGGTAAGTAGTTTATCTCACCTTCTCTTTAAGTGTTTTATGATAGTGTACCTGTGATATGTTGTTTTATTATGTTCTTATTGTTATATTGCATTACATGTTTAAAACATGTTTCTCTACAAGGGACCCCCATGCATTATGTTTGTTCACAATTATGTTAAGATCAAGTTTTAATAAGGTATAGGTTATGCTTCCAGGGCTGACAAAGCATGTATGGTTGTACCCCTCTAGGCCCAATCTTATGTTATGTTTATGCTAGGGACTAGCATGGTATATATGGTTGCAACTCTCTAGTCCAACCTTACGTTTATGCTCATGGTTGATGTTGGATGCGACTCTGGCCCTATTGACTGCATGACCCGCTAATCATTAGATGGATTAGTTTTCACTTAAGTCCTCATCTTCCTACCAAGGCGGAGGAACTTACGTTGGAAGTATAACCAACCACCTCATGCTATTATAAGTTTATGTTTTGGGTCCCAATCATATGTTTTCATGACATGTTGCATATGACTATGCATTTGGTTACTACCTTAAGTGAGAACTACTTACTGGGTATATTATATACTCATCCTATTTTACAAACTTTGTAGGTAAGGACACAGCATAGGTGGCATGACTAGATGTCGCTCAAGTGGCCAACCATCAAACTCACTATTTTGGTCATACAGACATTTTGTTCTACTACACTAATGTTTAAGGATCCTGGTGTTTTGTAAAATAAACTTTTGTATGGTTTTGATACTTAATTCATAAAATTTTAGATGTGTTCTTTTGAAATTTTTACCAAAACGCATCCCATGATAGAAAATCTAAGTATGTATGTCATAGCGGTCGGACCTTATTATGTAAGGATCTGGTCGTTACACCCAGCCTTATCTATATACTACAAACTATTTAGGTTATCATTCAAACATGATCCACCTGTATGTCTCCACATACATGTTTAAGTTACAACGATAACCTTGGATGTTAGTTTATTGGTTTGTGGTTAATGAAACTAAAATATCACATATTTTATAGACAAAGTGAATAAAATATCAAATATTATTAATCACATAAAAGTTTGTTCATACAAGGTTTACAAACTACAGCTCTCTACGAGATTTAGGGCATCAACCCCAACAAGTAGTCTATCGCTGTATATTAGTGAATGAGAAAAAGAATTACCACTAGTAGACACTAATAGGATTCTATGTAAAGCCCGAACCCTAATTACTTTAAGTAAGAGTAAGTAATGAAATGTCTCCTAATAAGTTAAATGAAGCCATGTTTTAGGAGGGTTAGAGGCTGGAAGTAAGAAGAAATAAGCTCTTGTGTAGCTAAGTGTAAACCCTGAATTCAAAGTTTTCTAAACAAGCATGTTTAGCTAAAGGAATATATATTAAATATCATATAAGTGAAAATCTATGTTATTTATAGGAGTTGTTGAGAAAGGAAAAGAAAAACATGTTAAATAAGGATACTCACTTATTGTTTTGGCACGTGGTGGTTAATCCTTGAATTTGGGAAGCGGCAGGAAGATTAAAGGGAAAAGGAACTTCGAAATTTTGGTTTTGGCAATCTACATGAGCAATCTAGTGAAATCGGTGCCATTTGAAAGCTGGGAAAATATAGTTTTCAAGGTTGTCTTGCCAGAGAAAGATGGCAGGAGAAGAAGAATAGAAAGTGATGAAATTACAGAAGAGACAGAATCTCAGGTTAATCAGGGCTCGATGTGAAAATTGAAAGCTCTAGGCCAAACTATAAAGAATGTTTGGCTGAAATTTTAAGGTAAGAAAGTTAACTCAATTATAAACATGTTTGTAGAAGGAAGTTTCTTCAAAAGAGGTCTGGATTTTGAGATGAATTTTTAAAGTTTTAACAGAGAACCTGTGCATAAGCAGACAACTACTTGGGAAGAACAAGCAAACAGCTCACCATGGAGATTATAGCGAGATTTTCTGATGAGGATCTCGCTAATGAAGGAAATCTCGCTAATTTTGTGAAGAGGATCTCGCTTTAGAAGGGAATCTCGCTAAAAATTGGGTTGAGTATCGCTGGTGTCGCTGGTAAGGTAAGTATCGTTGGTATCGCTTTAGAGGATCTCACTGACCTCGCTCATGGGGATCTCGCCAATAAATCTGTTTGTGTTGATGAAAGTTCCTTTAGTAAATGAATTATTTGAGGTATTTTACTAAGAATTCTAAGTAGTTTAACCGGGAATTATGTCCTTTCAGGCCAAGAAAAGCTAGGAGAAGCATATAACCCGTTAAGAGGCCAACGAGCTGTGAGTGACTATGCGATGACTTACTATTTTAATGATTTAAAAACTGTGATTTCTTTGAAGTTGTTTCTCATGCTAAGTGTTTAAATGAATTACAAGCAACATATTTGTGAAACTATTTCTCATGCTAAGTAAAGCATGTTTTCCATGGAATTGACATGATTTAGATATGTTATCTTGTCCAAATACTTTCAGTATGTTAAGTAACTCTATTTTTATGATGAACCAGTATGATGGATGAACTAGTATGATGAATTGAGCATTAAGCCTTAGTGTTCAACTAAAGGTTTATGACTAGGTATATGACAGTTACTGAAGGACAATGAGAAAGTATCCATTCAACTAAATGTTTACGACTAGGTATATGATGGATACTAAAGGACAATGAGAAGGAATCCTAAGGATACTGAAGGACAATGAGAAGGTGTCCTAAGGATACTGAAGGACAATGAAAAGGTATCCTAGTCAAGTACCTAAGGTATGACGGTACTTAGTTATAATCACGTGCACATAGGTAATACGACGTCGAGGGATTGAGCAAAAGGGTTCTCCCCGACTAAGGTTGACATTGATTAAATCTAATAGTTCACTCTCAACTAAGGATAAAGGCAGTCATATCTTCTCCTAGGCTAGAAGGATAGTTTGGAATTGCTAATGCTTATGGATAGTTTGGAATTGTTAATGCTTATGAATGTTTATCAACGCATGATGTTACTAATGTATGAGTTTTCCAAGTATGTTTTCCATATCTAACGCATGCTAATAGTTTATACAAGCTAGTTCAACATGATTTAAACCAACTTATTTTACAAGTATGAAGCATGCGTTAGGGTTAAAACTAAGCTTGATGTGCTATGTTTATATACCTAAGATTGCTAAAGTAAATGTGTTGATATTCCTAAACACAATGAAGGAAGGTAAGAAAGGTATATGAATAAATGTACCTAAGGTGTTGACGGTACATAGAAACCTCCACGTACACGTGGGTAGTTTTGAAGGAGAGGCCGAAGTATAGGTCTCTTGGGCCATAAACTAGCAAAGAAAGACTGAACATGGGTTTCTTGGCCAGTAACAGACGTTGGGAGCTAGAGCGATGTATGCTCATTCTCAAGTAAGGAATAATGATGTTTAATGGTGGTTTTAAAGGTTTTATGTACATGTTTGCTTGATATACTTTAGTTTCAGTATTACGTTTTCAAGCTTTCGGTTTTGAGCATGAGATTTATATTTTACTAAGTCACTCACTGGGCTTCTAGTTCACATTTTCAAATGTTTTCCTTTCAGGTAGCGGTCAGTTCCCAAACGACTTTTCTGCTGTTGCTCTGCCACTCAAAGAAATAGGTTGAAGGAAGTGTGATTGAAGACCTATGTTAGTTAGCACACATGTGTCTGTCTAGTGACTAGTATTCTTGATGGGGCTCACTAGGTTGTAATATCCATGTATGAGCAATGCTGCGAAATCCTGTAATATAAATGTGTTAAGTTCTAAGTTAATTTGTAGGTATTCAAGGTTTGAACAATATTTAACAGGTAAGATAGGCAGTAAGTGCCAGCAAAATGGTTGGTAACTACTGCAGTCACCATTCCGTCCATATTAGAAGGGTAATCCGGTGTGGGGTGTGACATTCTATCACTATCTATCACTAATAGATACTGTTACTAGTCTATCACTGTCTAACTGTGATAATGATAATGAAGAAGAAGAAGAAGAAGAAGACTGATAGACAGTGATAAGAAGAAAGGGGAGGAGGAGGAGATAGGGAGAAAAAGAACCAGGTCTTGAAATCTCAGTGGTGAAAAAATTCATGATGAATTATTTGGTAGTCCAAGTCTAACAATATTGAAGAAGAAGAAGAAAAAAAAGATAAGGGGGAGGAGGAGGAAAATGAACAATTAGAAGAATATAGACACTAATAGTAGTCAATAAGAAGAAGAGGAAGAAGAAGGGGAAAAGAGGAAGAAGAAGAAGAGGAAAAGAGGAAAAAGAAGAAGATAGACACTAATAGTAGTCTATCACTGTCTATTAGTAATAGACAATGATAGAGTACTATCATTATCTATCTGTAATGATGATTAATGATGATGAAGACAACCACTCATAGTACTCTATCACTGTCTATGAAAAAGAAGAAGAATCAGTGATACAAAGTGATAAATTACTATCACTATCTATTAGTGAATAAAATGTGAAATAATAATAATAATAAGATATAGCTAATAGTAATAGGGGAAGTTGATCTAGTTGATGTAGTTGCAAAAGTTTGAAAGCATTGGTCAAATGCCGAAACCGTCAGCGTCGGCCAAGCAAAGGAAGAGAATAAGCCAGAGACCAAAGAAGAATGAGAGAAGCCAAACTAAAAAAGTGAAAGTGAACAAATTGAAGAGATGCTTAAATGGTATAAAAGCTATGGTTGTACTTCTTATGGAGGTTCTAACTATCCTATATAGTGTTGAGGAGAATCCTAATTTTTGTGTCATATCTTAAATGGTATCAATAAATTTTTAGATTGAGTACCAATTTTCTTGGATGCAAATTAAATATGCATATCTCAACTAGCACATAATATGTTATTTAACGATAACAAGCTCGATAGTTTAAATTTCTCATTTCAATTTGAGCTATGATTGGATTGATATGTTAGCCCAAATTAATTTAACAGAAAAAAAAGGCAAATTGAAAAAATCATCCCTACATATGGTGATAGTTGCAATATACCCTCAAACTTATATAATTGTAGAAATTGTAACAATTATATATGTTTGATGGTTCAAATTTAGTCCAAATTTTACAATTATTGGAAGTTAGTGGGTCCAATTTTAATATTTGTATAAGTTTGAGGACTCAATTTTTACAATTGAAATTTTAAATGTGTAATTGAAACTACTACCACATTTTTGTGGTGATTTTTACGATTTTTAAAAAATTATTAAAAAAAAATATAACTACAATTGAAAATTTGATCTTTAGATGATGAAAGAAGAATCTTGGTATAATCATACAGGCTTCTTCTATCCAAACAAGGAAGAAGAATAAGGAGGGACACATTTTTTGCTTTTAGGAAGAAAGTTCTAAGTAGGGGTGTACATGATCCGGGTTGGAAGAATTTTGTGAACCAATCCAAAAAATTGGGTTGGCTAATAATGAACCCTATTGGTTCATTTTTAAGGGTCAACCCAACCAAACCCAACTCAAAATTTTTGGGTTGGGTCGGGTTGGGTCATCGGTTCTTTTTTTTTTTCAATTTTTAATTTTGAATGTTCTTTTTCTTTACTTCCCGTTCTATTGAACAATTTGATTTTTGTAGGTGAATAAACCTCCATATTTACAAAAGTGAACTAATTCTAAATATATTACCAATTAATAAAAATTTAATAATAAAAAACATGTAATCTATGCGAAATTTTAACATTTACATTAAAATACAACTACCATAAATTCAATATAAACTTCAAAAGAAACTTCCTCAAATAATTCAATTCAAATGTTCAAGTTCAAAGTCTCTACTCAAAATATTCAAGTCTACATTCAAAATAGAAACAAAAAGTTCAGGTTTAATAATGTCTAGTGGCCTATTACATAAAATTCCAAGTTCAATAATAACATTCAAAGGCTCCAAGTTCAATAATAACATTCAAGAGCACCAATGCACCATGAGGCATAACGAATGACTTGAGTGAGTTTTCTTCTTCATCTTTGGTCTTTTCGCTTCTCATTCTCAATGCCTGAAAAAATTACAAATACATTAAACCAAGAGGATAATTTATAGGTAATAATAATATTTGATCTTATGGTAGTAAAACTAACCATTATGCTCCAAATCCAATTCCTTATTTCAAGAGGACAGAAGATGATGGACTCTCTACAAAATAAATCATGCAAAATTAAATATATTAATTATTTGAGCATAATACAAGTTAGATATGTACAATAAACAGTTTAGATATGTACAAAAAAAATCATTTAATTACCTGACTCAATATTTTCACACGTCTCCAACTCTTCAAGTTGTGGATGCAGATCTAGTAACACTAAGCCACCATGAATCCAATTTTGTGTACATATCAAAATCTCCACTGTTTTTGGAGTCAAAGAACTTCGAAAGGAATCAAGAATCCTCCCTCTTATACTAAACACATATTCAGAAGCCAATGTAGATATTGAAACTGCCAAAACATCTCGAACAATTTTTGATAAAATGGGATATTTGTAGCCATTCATTTTCCACCAGTACAATATCTCAAAATCATCTTTATCTTCTATAACCTTGTCAGAAAAATAAGAAGTCAAATCATTCTCCACTTCCAATGAACTTTCTTCTTCTCTCAATCTCTTAAAAGTTATCCATGTATCATCTATTTCTTCGTCCATCCCATGATCATCTTCATTTATAGTGACAGTCTTTGATTGTTGAGAATCATTGGTACTATGACTATCTTGAGGTGAAGTGTTATGTGATTTGTAAAAGTCATATAGACGATAAAAATATAATTTCACACTCTCAACCATATTGTTAACCACATCACTGTCATAAACATTGGAAAGACAATAATTCAAGTACTTTAACTTGTACCAAGGATCAATCACCATAGCCACAAACATCAATTTATTCATTTTTTCAAGTGAACCCCAATACTTATCAAACTTTGTCTTCATATTCATATCCATCATACTTAAAACATAGTTGGTATTGTTTCTTCATTTGTTTAAAGCAAACTGAATTTTATTAATTTCCTTATAACCAATAATAGAAGTCACATATGAAGATCCACTTATCGTTGTAGTGGTTTCATAAAACCTTTTTAAAAACTTAATAAAAGTCAACCAATCCGATGTACTTGGGGCCCCAATCTTTCATTTCCACGATCATCTTCCTCGAAGTAATCAACAAAATCTGAGTCCTCCTTCTCCTCCTCTAAAGTTCTAAAAGCTTTCTCAAATTTAATTGCATGTTCAAGCATTAAATAAGTAGAATTCCACCTAGTTGCCACATCTAAACAAACAAGAGGCTTACACTGAATTTTTTCTTGTTTCACACAAGCTTTAAAATTTTCCATTCTCTTAGGTGATGATCGAACATATCTCACAACGTTACGAACACTGGCAATAGAATCATGCATATCTTTCAGTCTATCATTCATAATAAGATTAATAATGTGGGCACAAACCTCATGCGTAATAGTTCTACATCTAAAACAACCGATTTCCAACTTTTAAGTCTTCTCTTAACATAAGAAATAGCCACATCATTAGAACTTGCATTATCAACGGTGATGGAAAAAAAAATTTCAATCCCCCATTCCAACAAACAACTCTCATTCATCTTCCCAATAGTCTCCCCCTTATGATTAACAACTTGACAAAAACTCAAAATCTTCTTATGCAAAACCCATTCAGAATCAATAAAATGTGCAGTGATGACCATGTAGTTCACATTTTGTAGCGAAGTCCATGTGTCGGTAGTAAGACAAAACTCTTTGAGAGCTTTTAACTAGAAATGATTTCAACTTTTTCTCCTTAAGATAAAGTTGCTATACATCTCTAGCGATTGTGACTCTCAATGGAACATCAAACTTAGGACACGAAACACTACAAAAGTATCTAAAACCCTCTGTATCAACAAATTTGAACGACAACTCATTCATAATTAGCATCTTAGTGCATGCTAGTCTACATGCTTGTTGGCTAAACAATGTCGTCACAAAATTACTAGCATTTACTCCTTTTCCATCATTTGAAGGTACGAGAGTTAGGGTGGTTGTTCCTTTTTCTTCTTCTTTATATGGGTACTTTTTATATTGATTTCTTAAGTGCTTCCATAAAGTACTGTTCCACAAGTATTACTATCACATGTAATATCTTTACCACAATAGTTACACTTGTACCTAGCTCCATCATTAGCACTTGCTTCAATTTTTGTGAATGATCCCACACAGACGAGGTTGGTTTATTAGGACTCTTTCAATTGGACTTGGGAGGTAGAGGTGGTATATTTTTAGGAGTTTGGCTAACATTAGGAAGAGGAGGAGGTGGAGGAGGCATTTCATTATTACCAGTTCCACTTGCATTACCACTACTGCTGTCCATCTATAAAATAAATGAAACTAGTAAACAACTAATTACACCTACCTACACAATTTTTTAAAAAAAACACTAGCTTCTCAATTAACTCATAACAACTCATGTATAAAGATCAATCATCAATCAATCACACATAAACAGTATATGTACACAATAAAAATTAAATTATTTTACTCATGGGAAACTTTGAAAAATGATGATTCAGCAGTGTCTGATTTCATGTCCATTGTGACGACTTTGAAGAATCTAACTGTTCTCAAGACACTGCAAGATTGACAAAAATTAACTTATTAATAAATCTACGTTTGAATGGAATACCGATTTACAATTCAAATGAAAGCTTTAATAATTTACAATTGAATGAAACAAAAAAAACTTGGACAACAATCATGGAACAAAAATTTATCACGGTTGAATGGAACAAAAAAAATTTGGACAACAAAACAAATGAAACCTCTAATAATTTATCGTTCAAAACTATCAACATTTTGTGGACAACACAATAATCTATACAAATGTCTAGAAAAATAGAAGAAATAGGATAAAAAATCCCAAATAAAACCCCTAAAATTAAATAGATAAGCAAAAGTAAACCAAAAATGTACCGAAAGCATGAGCTAGTACTAGAACTAGAAGCGAGGGGACTGAGGGAGACCAGATCGGAAGTGTGAGGTGTAGGCCGGATCTGACGAGGGGACTAAAGCGGAGATTAGAACGGAAGCGGAGGGTTTTCATTCGGCGAGGCAAGGGTTTCGATCGATTCTTCGATAGTTCGATCGGAGGGTTTTCGATTGAAAGTGGAGGGGTTTCATTTAGACGACAACGTTGGATCGAAAGTTTTTCGATCGGAAGCAGAGGGGACTAAGGTAGATCGGATCAGAAGCGAGGAGGGCGACGACGAGCTTTGGTGAGGCAAGGGTTTCATTTCGATCGAGATTTCTTTTTTTCTACTTTGTTTTTTTAAATATACATACATACATATATATACATACAACATATATATATATATATATATATAAAAAATTAAAAACCATTCGGCATTTGGCTCACTCTCTCTCACCATCACTAGTCAACTAATCCTTGGTTCTTTATTATTATATATATATATATATATTTGGGTTGGGTCGGATCAACCGACCCTGAAATGGAGTAACCAAGACCCGATCCGGATTTAAGATTTTGAAAATTCTTAACCCAACCCAACCCTTACAGTTTGGGTTGGGTAGTCTAGGTTGGTCGGATTATCGAGTTTTTTGAAACACCCTAACTCTAAGTCCATAAATGCTAATTTGCTATGCTTCTTCAATTGATTTAATGGTTTTGATAACACTAAAGTAGCTAAGTTTTGTACAATATTAAAAAATTTCATAGCAACGTGGATATAATACGGCTTTGCATATAAACTCATTGATAGGATTTTTTAATATGGTTGTATATATTGTTTTATTTCATGTTTATATTATTTGATATTAATTTAAGTAACCTAGTTTTGGTACCAAAAAGTGTTGGTGAATAGTCAGAATGGTGTATAACATAATATATATACATATATATATATATATATATATATATATATATATATATATATATATATGCGGAGTACTAAATTTCTCAACTCTAAACTTATTACATATAAACAAAAAATGGTATGTGTGGCAGAAATGTATAGCAATTATTGGATTAAATAAACACATTGTTAAGTGGGGTAAAGTTTTTTTTTTTTTTTTTTTTAAATCATTAGGGTGGTGTAGGTTTTCTATTATATTCCTTTAGTGTAATTTTTTAAAATATATATTATTATAAAAATTATGATAATAGATGCCCATTAGATGCTCAAGTTTAATGTCCATTGATCATGTGTCATACCTCCATTTTTCCAAGTATTGTCCATGTGCCTCAAGATTACACACTATTAGTATCAATGTAATCCACCCCTTACTTGACAAATTGTCTATAAATAGTGACATTTAGTGGGTTTTGTAAGACACAGATTGGTGAAAATTCCATGAATTTTAGAAAAAGTGGAGATTTTTTAATTTTCTATTTTCTATAATTTTCTTTATTTATTTCAAATTTAGTTATTTAGTTATTTTATTTTATTTATATATTCTGTTGATATTATATTGCAATTACAGGAGATGGACCATGATCACTCTCTCAAGGATTTTTACTTGAAAGTATTGAGGGAAATTCATCTAGATATGTAGGTGATAATGATGATTCATCTGTGAGATATAGAGCACAATGACATTGATGATACTGAATATCCAATACATATTACTGGTGATCACATCCAAGAGAAAGGGAAACAAAAAGAAAAAAAAGGATAAAAAAGTAATGTTGCCAATAAACTCTATAATCAATTGAGTGTATGTGTGAAACAATCGATAATAGGAGAAGAGATCTCCCAGGTTGTAGCATTCTTGAAGTGATTAATGCTTTACGAGACATACCTGAAATTGTGAAAGGTGATGAGCTCCTTATGAATGTTGTACACGTTTTTACAAAAAAGATAAAATAGGAAAATGTTTATAGCATTACAAGAGCCTGAGCTTCAAGTTGCAAGGCTTAAGCAAAAGAAAGTTTGGCCCTAGATACTTAGGAAGTGTTTTTTTAGATACTGTGACTTTGAATCATTTAGATAATTATTGTATTTGAATGTTACCTTTGTTATGAATGTTTTATCATCAAAATTTGTTTAGAATCTTTCGTTTCATATTTCATCTTTTAATTTCTTTATGCTATTCAGATGTCATCTGATTGATACAATACTGATAGCAGTGATTCTTTTTATAAAAGTGATATTGAATATGAACTCGATCAATTAGTAAATGTAGGATGTGGTGTTGTAGTGCATTATTTTGTGATGCATGTTTGTAAAGAGCCTTGTAGTACATATTTTCATACTGGTAACAAATTTGTTATGGAGATATTGAATGGTCATGGTGATAGATGTCACCAACAATTTAGGATGAAAAAACATATACTTAAGAAGTTGTTAGTAGTACTTGAACAATAATATACTTCAGTAAAGCCAAACGTATGCCTTTGGAGGAGGCTCTTGCAATGTTTCTTATTACATTAGGTCACGATTCACGAATAGAATGGTTCAAGAGAGATTTCAGCACTCAGGTAAGACTGTATCAAGGTGGTTTGACACAATGTTAGTTGTTATTTTTCGTATGGCCATAGTTGTACTTAAGCCAATAGATTTACAACTCAAATCTACTTTTGATAAAATTAAAATGGACACTCGATATTGGCATACTTCAAAGATTGTATTGGGATAATCGTGAAAAGTAAACTTGCGTAAAACTAAAGCTAACAGAATCATTAAGAACTCTAGTTACACTTAATTTGAATATCAAACATGATATAAAAACAGGCTTTCCAAATAAAGGGTTTCAACTTTACAGCCTTTGTATATTTCCACTTGCTCCTTGCTATATCCACGAAATTGACCATCAATTTCTTCAGTAGACCATCAAAAGGATCTTCTCTATTATTCTCAACCTTATATTTGAGAGGTGGAAATTTGAACTGAGAATGATTTAGGTGGATTTGAGAGAGTTTGAGAGCAAAACCAATTTTTGCAGAAATTTCTCAAATTCCAGATTGCATGAAGCTTCAACCCTTTGAAAATAGAAATATTTATCAAGTTAATTCATGCAAGCACTTACTAATCCAGCTAGTTAACACTTCAATTAGCACTTAGATAGTGTTTAAGGTGTTAAAATGTGGATTAATCCACTCAAAAATCTCATTTTTTGAGATAAATCCACTAACCAAATCATTTCCCATTTTGTAATTAGATTTAATTTAAATTAAATCAAATGAAATTTCAATCTGAAAAATGAATTTAGAAATTGGAAATTGATTTAATTTTAAATAATTAATTAACAATAATTTAATAAAAAAAATAAATTAATAAAACACCTAATTTAAATACGAATCCTATTCATATAATCAATATTTAAATAGTTTGAACTCTCCAATACATTTAATTTTAATAAATTTAAACATTAACTATACAGATATCATTATCCAAACCCTAAATTGAGTTTGCATAAGATCGGGACCAAGAAATAAGTCACTCTTATTTTATAACGTTGTTTACTGTTTAAGACTGACTATTTCACCTAGATAACCTAGGAAACTCGATCTTAATCCTGAGCTAACTATGAACTCTTGTTTATTCGGGATTGCCTTTAGATTTGCATAGTTGAGGGTTGGCTCAACAGGGCTCAATAAGACTCCTATGTCAGGGGTAAGACCAAATAGATAGCTGGGGACATAGGGTGCAAGACAGAGTTCACGCCTACTCGATTTAGGGATAGAAGAAAGATTGTTCTCTCAAGTACTGAATCCAGGTCTTGAACAAGGGGCCCCACCCTCTCACTGGGCTGAGAGAGTTTGGTTTGGTGATTGGATCACAAACCAGTTGTTCATTAGAGGATCAGTAGGGATTTGAGGAATAAGACGTAATCTCAGGGGTAAAACAAATATTTGACCAGCCGTTATTACGAACAACCTGTGAAGGGTCGACTTACCGATTATGGGTAAATCATGCGGACATAATATATCTACAGTGAGGGGAGTGAAACTATGGGCTTTAGTGGAATGACCCATTAGTTAACGAATGGAGATTAATCTGGTCTAGTGAGTTTAGCCAGTTAATCTCGGATCATTGGAGCCCATGATCTGTAAGTCCGCGAATTCCCCCTACTAGCTCGTAACGGACTAGCTCTAGAATAGCATGATAACTTAATTTGAAACGTTCAAATTAGAATTAAGGGAATTAGTAATTATATGAAATATAATTATGTTTAATTTTAGAATTGAACGAAATAGGAGAATTTATATATTTAAATATGATTTAAACATATAAATATGGATATGTGTTAAAATTTAATATTTGTGTCACACCCCGCATCGGATTACCCTCCTAATCTGGATGGAATTGTGACTGCAGCAGTTACCAACCCTTTTACATTACAGGATTTCGTAGCATTGCTCATACATGGATATTACAACCTAGTGAGCCCCATCAAGAATACTAGTCACTAGACAGACACATGTGTACTAACTAACATAGGTCTTCAATCACGCTTCGTTCAACCTGTTTCTTTGAGTGCAGAGCAGCAGCAGAAAAGTATTTTGGGAACTAACCGCTACCTGAAAGGAAAACATTTGAAAACATGACCTAGAAGCCCAGTGAGTGACTTAATAAAATATAAATCTCATGCTCAAAACCGAAAGCTTGAAAACGTAAAACTGAAACTAAAGTATACCAAGCAAACGTGTACATAAAACCTTTAAAACCACCATTAAACATCATTATTCCTTAGTTGAGAACAAGCATACATCGCTCTAGCTCCCAACGTCTGTTACCGGCAAAGACACCCACGCTTCAGCCTTTCTTTGCTAGTTTATGGCCCAAGAGACCTATACTTCAGCCTCTTCTTCAAAACTACCCATGTGTACGTGGAGGTTTCTATGTACCGTCAACACCTTAGGTACATTTATTCAAATACCTTTCTTACCTTCAGTACTCCTCTTCATTGTGTTTAGGAATATCAACGCATTTACTTTAGCAATCTTAGATATATAAACATAGCACATCAAGCTTAGTTTTAACCCTAACCCATGCTTCATACTTGTAAAATAAGTTGGTTTAAATCATGTTGAACTAGCTTGTAAAAACTATTAACATGCGTTAGATATGGAAAATATACTTTGAAAACTCATACATTAGTAACATCATGCGTTGATAAACATTCATAAGCATTAACAATTCCAAACTATCCTTCTAGCCTAGGAGAAGATATGACTGCCTTTATCCTTAGTTGAGAGTGAACTATTAGATCTAATCAATTTCAACCTTAGTCAAGGAGAATCCTTTTGCTCAATCTCTCGACGTCGTATTACCTATGTGCACGTGATTATAACTAAGTACCGTCATACCTTAGGTACTTGACTAGGATACCTTTTCATTGTCCTTCAGTATCCTTAGGACACCTTCTCATTGTCCTTCAGTATCCGTAGGATACCTTCTCATTGTCCTTCAGTATCCATCATATACCTAGTCGTAAACATTTAGTTGAAAGAATACCTTTTCATTATCCTTCAGTAACTGTCATATACCTAGTCATAAACCTTTAGTTGAACACTAAGGCTTAATGCTCAATTCATCATACTAGTTCATCCATCATACTGGTTCATCATAAAAATAGAGTTACTTAACATACTGAAAGTATTTAGACAAGATAACATATCTAAATCATGTCAATTCCATGGAAAACATGCTTTACTTATGTTGCTTGGCAATTCATTTAAACACTTAGCATGAGAAACAACTTCAAAGAAATTACAGTTTCTAAATCATTAAAATAGTAAGTCATCGCATCGTCACTCACAACTCGTTGGCCTCTTAATGAATTATATGCTTTTCTTAGCTCTTCTTGGTCTGAAAGGACATAATTCCCGGTTAAACTACTTAGAATTCTTAGTAAAATACCTCAAATAATTCATTTACTAAAGGAACTTTCATCAACATAGACAACTTTACTGGCGAGATCTCCATGAGCGAGGTCAGCGAGATCCTCTAGAGATACCAGCGAGATCCTCTAGAGCGATTCCAGTGAGATTCTCTAGTGCGATGCCAGCGAGATCCTCTAGAGCGATACCGGCGAGATCCTCTAGAGCGATACCAGCGATACTCTCCTTACCAGTGACACTAGCGATACTCAGCCCAATTTCTAGCGAGATTCCCTTCTAGAGCGAGATCCTCTTCACAAAATTAGTGAAATTTCCTTCATTAGTAAAATCCTCTTCACAAAATTAGCGAGATTTCCTTCATTAGCAAGATCCTCATCACAAAATCTCGCTATAATCTCCACGATGAGTTGTTTACTTGTTCTTCCCAAGCAGCTGTCTGCTTATGCACAGGTTCTCTGTTACAATTTAAAAATTCATAACTCAAAATCCAGAACGCTTTTGAAGAAACTTCCTTCTACAAACATGTTTAGAATTGAGTTAACTTTCTTACCTTAAAATTTCAGCCAAAATTCCTTATAGTTTTGCCTAGAGCTTCTAATCTTCACCTCAGGCCCTGATTAACCTGAGATTCTATCTATTCTATAATTTCATCACTTCCTGATCTTTTTCTCCTGCCATCTTTCTCCAGCAAGATAACTTTGAAAACTAGATTCTCCCAACTTTCAAATGGCACAGATTTCACTAAATTGCTCATGTAGATTGCCAAAACCAAACTCTTGAAGTTCCTTTTCCCTTTTAATCTTCCTGCCGCTTCCCAAATTCAAGGATTTACCGCCACGTGTCAAACCAATACGTGAGTTTCCTTATTTAACATGTTTTTCTTTTCCTTTCTCAACAACTCCTATAAATAACATAGATTTTCACTTATATGATATTTAATATATATTCCTTTAGCTAAACATGCTTGTTTAGGAAACTTTGAATTCGGGGTTTACACTTAGCTAAACAAGAGCTTATTTCTTCTTGCTTCTAGCCTCTAACCCTCCTAAAACATGGCTTCATTTAACTCATTAGGAGACATCTCATTACTTACTCTTACTTAAAGTAATTAGGGTTCGGGCTTTACAATTTGATATTAAATTAATTAAGTTTTATTTAATAATTAATTTTTCATTTTAAAAATCAAATAGATTTTTTAAATCAAAATTTTATTTTTAGATAAAATTGGAAAATTGGAAAACAAAAACACAAAATGGAAAAATGGATTTTTCCATTATCCATCACCTAAATAGTTCACACATGAAGCATTAATCTTGCCTTTGTCTTCTCCAAGCATGAGCTGCAACTTTGCAACTCTTCTCTTTGCATGTTGATTTGCAATATAATGAAGAGATTAGAATGAAACTCGGGCATGCAATCTATAGAGTTTTTGAGAGAAAAACTGGTTTGAAGAAAGGTTCTTCAACAAGGTTGCAGTAGTGAGCTTTTCTCCTTCATCCCTTGATTCAAGCTTGTTTTGAGTCCCACAACTCAATCTAGAGTACCAAGAGAATAGTGGGGAAGATCTTGAGGTGGTCTATAACAATCTATGGAGAAGATTGCAGCTGGAGAAGGAGCTTTGAAGAAGTTCTACAAGAGGTATGTCTTAAAACCCATTTTTTTGCAAAAGCATGCTTTATATTATGCCAAAATTAGTGAATTTGAATGCTTAGATGATCCTTGTGCTTTCGTTGTTGTTGATACAATCCTACGATATATATATATATGACAACCAGTATATATTAAACTATATGTTATATCGAATATAACACATAATCTATAGTTTTTATATTGTATCAAATATAATATAACCTATAGTTTGAATTCTATTAATCATTTATGATGTTTAATATAAATCGATTTTGTATTAAATTTAATTATATGAATCTAATCCATACAATTAACATTTGAATCATATTAAAATAATTATTTCCTCTCAAAATAAACTTTATTTTATAATGTACCAAATATATTATACTAATTATATCATATATATTTAATTCCCACAATTAATTTGAACAATTCAAATTAATCCAAAATTAAATTGATTCTCAATTATCCTCTAGTTGAGCTACAGAGGGGACCTTATGTATTTATAGATTGAAGCTCCAATAGTACTTGATCAGCTAATTAAACCACTTTAATTAAATTAATCAACTTCCATTAACTACTGGTCACTTCACTAAGGACCGACAACTGCACTCTAATAGTTATATCTACCAAGAAAATGGTTAGATCTATCAAAATATCGTTAGATCTACTAGAAAATGGTTCGTATCTACCCGATCTAAGAATAAACCAAAGAATTTTGAGAGGAATAGACATACAAAGAAACCAAGAAAAAAGAAACAAAAAAAATAGACACACAAACAAACCAAAACAGAGAAACGAAGAGATGAAGACAACCCATTCCAACTAGAGGAGAACGAAGAGATCAGATGAAGAGAACAAACCGAATGACGAAAGAAAGGAGAAGATGAGAAGAAAGAGAGATTTGATTAATGAAAATGCATGACGGGAAGAGGGGGGGGGCAAAGTAATTAAAACACTGCAAATGGGGAGTCAAACGAGGGGACAAATTAAGGAGGTAAAATGATGGGTTTAAAACCCACCATTTTAATTTTAGTGTCCACCAAACACGTGATGGGCTTTTTAAGCCCACCCAACCCAATTCCAACCCACCCATTAAACACCCCTTTAGCGGTTGATTCCGAGGTTTGAACAATGTGGCGCCACACCCTCTCTTGGCCCGAGAGAGGTTTGATCATAGTTGGACTATAACTTATTGTCATTAAAGGGATCCGTGGTACTTAAGGAGTTAGATGTAACTATAGGGAAAAAATGGTAATTTTGGCCTAGCTATACTTACAAGCAATTTATGAAGGATCATCGCACTATTGACTGGTTATCCAATGGACATAGAAATATATCTGTAGTGCGAAGAGTACAACTGACAGTCTTTAGTGGAGTGACTGACAGTTAATGGAAGTTGAATAATTTAATTAAAAGGATTTAATTAATTGATCAAATACCATTGGAACTTCAATCTACAGATCCATAAGATCCTCTATAGCTTAATTGGGATAATGGAGAATCAATTTAATATTGGATTAATTTGAATTGTTCAAATTAATTGAGGGAATTAATTATATAACATATTAATTGGGATAATTGTTGGTTTGTTCTCTTCATTTGATCGCTTCCTTCTACTTCAACTGGGTTGGCTTCATCTCATCGCTTCATTTCTCTGCTTTGGTTTGTTTTTTTTTTTATTTTTTTTTTTTTTCTTGGTTTCTTTGTATGTCTATTCCTCTCAGACCTGTTTGGTTTATTTTTGGATCGAGTAGATACGAATCCTTTTCTAATAGATCTAATGATATTTCGATAGATCTAACCATTTTCTTGGTAGATATAACCATTTTTTTAGTATACATGGACGATTTTATAGTAGATCTAGTGTTTTTTTGTTGAGATCTAAATTTGTTTTTGATTACTTTATTTGACGTTGAATATTTGTACGTTGTCCTCTTGATTTCCTCATGCCATATTCTTCCTTGCATGTTTGATATTCTTCCTTAATTTTCCGATTCCAGACTGTTCTAATTTATCGAGCATGTTTGTGACTACCTAGGGTTTACTCCTATAATTTGTTCTTCACCTCTTACAATTAGTTTCCACTTTTGTTTCCACCGGCTCAAGTGGGTTATAAATTTTTTATCTATTTATATTGTATTAGATCTGTCTCTGATTGTATTAAATTCTTCTTTATTCTTCCTTCCCTGGTTGATATGTATTTTGTTTCCTAACTGTCTTCCATACTTTTTTTAATCTAGATTTCCTCTTGTCACATCAATATTAAAGCATGTGTCCTTCCTTTGCCCTTTTGGTTATGCTTTTCCATTGAAATTGGACGGCAAGTGAATTCCTAGTAGGGGATGCTGACCGTGTTATTGGAGCTTGGTGGGGGGTCAATCCACCCCAACAACAGGTCTGTTTTCTATTTTTTTCCCTTGAAGATCGATGATGATTTGTTCCAAAAATCTACAGTCTCATATTTGGGTATGATTTCTGTTTTTATTATATTTTCTTTTGATTTTTAGATTTAAGAAAGGCATGGATTTATGTTTTTCCTTGTCTTTTGAATGATTTTTTTATTTCCTTTTAATCTGTTTTTCCTTATCTTTTGAGTATAATTTCTGTTTTAATTTTATTTCCTTTCAATCTGTTTTCTGTTCTAACTCTGGTGAATGGATTTTTTTCTTCATTCCATTAAATTTGTTTTCAGTATTCAAATAAATTTAATTTTTGTACATTTAAATTTGACTTCAATTTTAGAAGTGTTGAAACTACTTATTTTCTTTGCTTGGAGTTAGATTTGTTCCAATGAAATAACTTCTTGAAATCTTGAGACATTCTAATCTATATTATTATGTCCTTTCATGTGTGAGATATTATATTGTATTTATGTCTATTTTTAGCTCGACCACCGAATTAATATTGACCTGACCATTACTTAATTTATTTATTTTTGAGTTACTATCTTTAATATGGGTTTACTGTAATTACTATTTGAATTTATTAAGGTTAGGTGCACTTAAGTGTACCTAACTTTCCTCACCAACCATCCTTATTGTATACTCTACTTATATCCCAATCTCTCCTCATATTTTTTTAAACTTCTCCACAAACTCCTTTGGTAAAGTGTGTTGGTACGTTCCTGATCCTTCTTTTTTATTTCAACTTTCTCTTAAGTCCATTTTACATTCTCGTATGTGTTACTGTCTGGTTGTTGCAATATACTTTGTTTCCTTCTTTTACCTCTAACTTCAACTTATTCCATCCATATAAGGTATGCCTCCTTCTTTCCTTATAATTAAAGTAAGATATGTCGCTAACATTTTTTTGTTTTTGTTAGGCCATGAACCGATTATATTGCCCCCTAGTTGTGAACTATCTGTGAAACTCGGATCTCGATTTTCCTACTTAAGCAGGTAATTAAAGGAATTAACTACGTATGAGTTAAATCCTATGTTGAAGAGAAAGAAATTTCTAAGTGTTGAATGGATTTTCCTTGAGTAGCTTTAAGATAAGCCTTAACTAGTAGAATTTTGGCTAAGTGTAAAATCAAAAGAAATCATGCGTTGGGTGTTAGGAAACATTGAACGCATAAGATGAGGCTAAGTGTAATATGAAGCCAAAGGAAACCATTTGAGAGCTTGTGAGGTTGAATGCATAAGCGGGCGAGGCGTTGGCATGAGGCATTGCCAAGAGTTGCTCATGTGTAGAGGTTGCGTGAGCGAGAGCGGAGAGAGCAAGATAATAAGTATAAGGCACTGGGCGGATGATCGTATAGCTATGTGCGAGTGCTGAGTGATGTGTTAGATGATCGTGTAGCATCAAACAACACTAAATGATGAGAAGTGATACACTATGGAGCTACACGATAGAAGATGGCACTACACGATCAGTGCAAGCACTAAACGATAAGTGTGGAAACTAAATGATAGCGCTAGACGATAACACTATACGATAACGCTAAGCAATGAGGGGCCGTTAGACGATAAGTCGAGCACTAGACGATGCGCGGGCGCTAAGCGATAGACTACAGGATGGCACCACACGATAGGCCAGCGTTAGATGATGGGTATTGTGCGATAGCAGACGCTGGGTAATGGGCGCTATACGATAAGCTGACGTGCTAGACAATGAGCGGGTGCGTTACATGATAAGGCATCGGTGCAGCATGATAGAGCTAAACAATAGGCATAACAGCTATGCAATAGGCTATGTGCGAGATCGTTGAGCGCGAGATCATTGAGGGTAAGATTGTTGAGAGCAAGATCGTTGAGGGCGAGATTGTTGAGAGCGAGATATCACTAAACGATTGAGCTACAGGATGGGACATAAGTGTTATGCGATGGAACGCATGCACTAGACGATTGATTACAGCAAGAGACAACGAGAGGGCTGAATGTTAAGCGATAGGGAGAGATTCATTAGACGATGGAGCTAAGCGATGTTGTACAGAAGCTGCACGATGGACTAAACGATGGAGCAGTGCTGAGGCTTGTGTTACGCAAGGTTGATGAGCTCATCCGGAAAAATGGTTATACCAAGAGATGGTTAGACATGAGTTAGTAGGAGCTAGATGAATAAAATTTCATGCAAAGGAAATCTTATGCATGAGGAAGACAACTCAAGTAGGTGAGTGGCATAAGAGTAAGTGAATGGCAAGGGAGTAGGTGGTGGCAAAACATGGTGCAAACACTCCAAAGAAGGAGGTATCTTGCATTGAGGCTTAGTAAAGATGAGAAGGATCATTTTCTTTGGCCTACAAATACCACCACAAGATGTCTCTACAATTCATAAGCCAAATCCTCTTCAAAGAACATAAGGAAGAGTGTTAGAAGATGGATTTGAAGAAGACCATACGTTGACCATGAAGTGCATACGTTGGTAGCAAGACCATGCGTTGATCATGAAGTTCCGAGAGGAGGAGATGTTGTCGGACAGTGAAGTCTGGAAATAGCATCAACTTGGGACGAGGAGTTCTCCTAGAATACTCGTGCTTTTGGGCCAGTCTTGATGTTTTGCGAATTCCAGCCAAATCACGAAGATTTCTAAGCTAAAATTTTAAGGTAAGCTTCCTGAGGCATTTTAGAGCATGTTTTTAGAAGGAAGTATCTCGAGATAAGGCTTAGAACTATGAGTAATCTGAGCTTAAATTTGAATCGGTATTTTAGGGTTCAAAAGGGAGTCGGGTAACAAAGGAACTTCTAGAGAGGAAGATTCCTACCTTACCAAGGTGAGTGGTATTTCCCTGAAGTCTTAATGCGTATCTTATGCTTATGTTATGAATGAATAAATAGCATGAGAATGAGATTATGTGATCGGAATGATCAGGGGGTCAATAGACCTAGTTCTCGAGCCTTGAATGGAACCTCAAGAGATGGTTAGGGGATCGAGAGGTCTAGTTCCTGAGCCTGTGAGAGGAACCTCGTATGGGATGGTCAGAGGGCCGGTAGGCCTAGTTTCTGAGCCTATAAGCGGGGAGCTATGTGCATGTAGGGAACAGAGGGAACGCAAGAGAGTAAGCGTTTATGATTAGTATCAATTAACTATCTACCGTGTGTGTAGGTAGAAAACATACTCATTCTAAGTAGTTATCCATTTAGCTATATACCGTGCGTGTAGATAGAGTTGAGAGCAGACTCATTCAAAGTTGAGGTTTGAGTATTACCCTCGTATTTATGATATGCTTGTATTATTATGAGTTGAAATAAACTCTAGAAGTTGCTTTCCACTCACTAAGCTTTGTGAAGCTCATCCTTTTCTTTCATTCCCAGGTAGCGAACAGTGAGGAGTTCCAAGGTGCTGCTAAGGTTAAGGTCTGCGACAAGCACAGTCACATTTCTGGGGTTTTAGAATTGTTGATGTAAACTTTATAGCTAAGTATTGGACTTGTATAAACATTACATTGTTATTTTTAAAATGGCCTTAATTAATCAGTTGTTGTATATCTCCTTGACTTAAAGTTTACTGAGATTAAAGAGTTTCAGATGGGCAGTAGGTATCACAAAAGGGTGGTATCTACGATCCCTCACGTCTCTCCTCGGGCTCAGGAAGCGGGCTCAAGGAGGGATGTGATACTATCTCGACCTTCGTTCACTCCAAACATAAACAAAGGTATGATCTCATATATTTTATTACTATTTCAATCATATTAACATACACTATGATCTAACTATACTTCTTTTTCTTTTGTGTAGGACTCAAACTAATCGAACATACCTTTCGTAACTAGTTTGAGGTTCATAAGTTTTACATTCGGAATGATCTTTGTTATTGTCTATTCGTTGTTGTACTTGTTGGAGAGTGTTTAGTGTATTATGATTATGTATTTTTGACTTGTATGTTCAACATTTTCCCACATTTTCTCCCTTGTGAGAATATTGGACTTCTTTTTTCTTCTCTATTTCTTCAAGATGACTATTATAACAAAAAGTTATTAGGAAAAATATTATTTTGTATTGTTAAATTCTTGGATATATCAATTTAAATCTTGAATTATCAAATGAATCAATTTAAATCCTAAGTTTTCTCAAAAGTATATTAATTTACATCTTTTATTATGTTTGGTTTGGATAAACATAGTGTCAAATTTATAGTTTTGTTAATTAAATCCCCTACATTTTCACAAACGAATCAATTTGAACTTACTTTGAAAGTTGTTCCTGCATCAATTCTAATTGTCCATTTTATTAATCTAGATATAATTATATGTTTTGCATGATATTTTTAAAATAGGTCTAAGTTTAATACACTTATGAGAAGTTCACAATTTCAGTATATACAATTATTATTTTATGGTTTAAATTTATACAATACAAATATTAAAATGTAAAAACTGAAAACAGTTATATGTTTTATATTAATTTACATCTTTCATTATGTTTGGTTTGGATAAACATAGTGTCAAACTTATAGTTTTGTTAATTAAATTCCCTACATTGTCACAAACGAATCAAATTGAATTTACATTGAAAGTTGTTCCTGCATCAATTCTAATTGTCCATTTTATTAGTCTAGATATAATTATATGTTTTGCATGATATTTTTAAAGTAAGTCTAAGGTATACTAATTAATACACTTATGAGAAGTTCACAATTTCAGTAGATACAATTATTATTTTATGGTTTAAATTTATACAGTACAAATATTAAAATGTATAAACTGAAAACAGTTATATGTTTTGCATGATATTTTTAAAATAAGTCTAAGGAGTATTAATTAATACACTTATGAGAAGTTCAAAGTTTCAGTTGATACAATTATGATTTATGGTTTAAATTTATACAATACAAATATTAAAATGTATAAATTGAAATTTATACAATACGAATATTAGATTGAAACTTTGAAAATAAAGAAGACATAGCAATAAAATGAAAAGGGTCTTAAATAAACTTTAAAAATAACCACATACATGAAAGTATAACTTCTTCAAAAATTTTAACCATCAAATATTGACTAAAACAAAATTGTCCAAATTGTCTTATGATATGAAAGTAGTGTTTTGTTTTAATGTATATATATTACATTTCAAGTTGATATTTATTATATTAATTACACAGAGTTGTTGTAGGTAATGTTAAGTAAGTCCCGAAACTATCGTTACAAACCAACTTTAAATTATGCTTAAATTGTAGAATATTAGAATAAATTTTAGAGAATCCCAAAACTTGTAGACTATAATATCAAATTTTATACAAATCCAAATATGTCAAGTATTATACTACTTATGTGGACTTCTGTCACTATTACGTGGAGACATTTTGTCACTTTAGTTTTTTATAGGTAGTAAAGGGTTGTATGAAGGGACTCTTATACCATAACATCTGCAGGTTGTATGAAGGGACTCTTATACCATAACATCTGCATCCTAACTCCCAAAAAACCATTAACTTCAACATTCATTGCTGGTATTGACTACCCTTATTCTGAAAATATAGGTAGATTGGAAAATTAAAAAAAATTATCGTAACCCAGGGATCTACCTATTCTGGCATGAATGTCATAGACAAGTGAGTGAATACAAGGAGGCATTATACAAGTCGTATGAAACATTTGATGAAGTGGAGCATGCGTATAGGTCTTACAGTACAACGCACATTGGACAAGTTAATAACTAGGGTGTGGGACAATGAGTACAATTATTGCAACTGTAATAGGCTTCTTTTTTGGGATGATCGTAATGTATACTTGGCTTAGGATAGTCGGATATGTGATGTACTCAGTTGTCACGACTTGTCATTTTGTAACTAAACCCAAGTTCACTAATTCTAAAATAGCTAATCTTTTCAAGACCTACATACTTTCCCCATTACCCTCGTAAGATGGAGACTGATCAGGAGCTATTTAAAATCATAACAAGCATTAATGAGTCTAAAAAACAATTATTCTTCTTCACTTTGACAATGTTGTTTAACAATAATAGAAGGATAGAGCAACAATCAATGAACATTAGACACTACATTTGGCAATTGACATTCTTCTGCCTCATTTACGAGAGTGATTTGGTGTGTCGTGAGAGCACTCGAATGGATAGAAGTACGTTTATGATTTTGTGCAACATGATTCGAACGACAAGATGCTGGAGCCAGGTAGATGTGTTGGTATTGATAAGATGGTGGCAATATTCCTACACATTCTTGCTCATAATGTGAAAAATAAAGTAGCACACACATTTTTCGAGATCTGGCGAGACGTTTTGAAATATTTCAATGCAGTTCTTAGAGCAGTAATATAGCTACACACAATATTGTTGAAAACCCTCGAACCAGTTACAAGTGCATGTACCGATGGACGATGGAAATGGTTTAAGGTAGAAAAAAAAGTTCAAGTATAATTCTATTAATGCACCCGAAATAAATTGTGCTGACATCTTCTCGAATTATCATGATTAAGCAATTTCAATCGAATTATCTGGGTGCATTGGACAACATGTACGTGAAAGTGAATGTCAGTGTCGTAGATTGACCATGATATAGGACAAGGAAGGGAAAAATCGCCAAAAAATGTTCTAGCAGTATGTGACCAGAACAGAGAATTCATCTTCGTTATACCAGGCTAGGAAGGTTCAACCATCGATTCTTGAGTCCTGAGGGATGTAGCTGCGTTATCACACGGACTAAGGGTTCCAAAGGGTATAAAAATCACTCATGTTCATAAGCAATCTTTAGTTATTCCATTAATAGATAGGTATTACAATCACAAAAATGGTATAGGGTACTATTACTTGTGTGATGCTGGCAACCCTAATGTTGAAGGATTTTGGCTCTGTATAAAGGGGAACACTACCATCTCTCAAACTGGCATGACACCGGCAATGCACCAACAACACCAAGAGAATTTTTCAACATGAAGCATTCGTTGACAAGAAATGTTACCAAGCGAGCATTCGGATTGTTGAAGGGTCGATGGGAAATTCTTAGGGGCAAATCCTTCTACCCGATATGTTAGAACCAGAGAACGCACAACAAAAGTACAACGGATCAATAAGAATTCTAATTCATTAATTTTGGCTTTAAATTAAGCATGCTCATAAACTAATAAAAGGGTTTCATAACATACATTTGTAGAACCACTTGAATCTCAATTCCAGCTGCAAATCTTCTCTAAATCAACTTGTGAATCACCTCAAGACCTTCCCTAATATTCTCTTGGTGCCTTATATTGAGTTGTGGAACTCAAAATATGCTTGAATAAAGGGAATTTTGAGAAGAAGACACTATTGCACCATGGAAGAAGACCTTTTTCAACCTTAAGTTTTTCAGCAAAAACTCAACAAATGCATGCTCGATTCTCAACCCAATCTTCTCCATTTATTGCAAGACCATCATACAAAGATGATTGTTGTATGAAATGCACCTCATGCTTGGAAGATTGAATCAAGAAAGGAGTGGAAAATGTGTGAGCTACTAGGATAGAAACTGGAGATATCCCACTTTTGCGATTTTCTATTTTCAATCTTTTCCAATTTTTTAATTTACAAATTGATTTCCAAAATCAATTTTTTTTCAAAAATTAAAATCTTTATTAATTTTTTAAAAAAATAATAAAAATAATAAATAATTAAAAATTTTAAATAATTCTAATTAATTTATATCAAATATTAAATTAATTTAACACAAAATTCTCCATCATGAATCCCTATTCATGAATTTAATATTTAAAATATTAATTGATTCTTCAGTTCCGTTTAATTCCAAAATTAAACGTGTAATTATATCACATATAATTACTAATTTCCTTAATACTAGTTTGAACGTTTCAATCACACCACTCTAAAGCTAATTTATTTACGAGCTCGTAGGAGGACCTCGTGGACCTACAGGTCATGGGCTCCAATGATCTGAGATTAATTAGCTAAACTCTTTAAACCGAATTAACCCCCATTTGTTAACTATCGGGTCACTCCACTAAAGCCCTGAGTTACTCCCCACACTATATTATCTCCACTCGATATAACCATGATTAGTAAGTTAACCCTTCATAGGTTGTTCGTAAAATAGTTGGGTCAAATGGTTATTTTACTCCTGAGATTACCTCTTGTTTCTTAAGTCCCACTGGTCCTCTAATGAACAATTGACTTGTGATCCAATCAACAAACCGAGTCCCTCTCGGGCCAATAAGAGGGTGGGCCCCTTGTTCAAAACCTGAAGTCAACAGTTAAGGGAAAAACCTCTCTACTATCCCTAAAAGCGGGTTAGGACGTGAATTACATCTTACACCCTATGTCCCCAGCTATCTACCCAGTCTTACCCTGAAATGGAGGTTTATTGAGCTGGCTTTGTTGAGCAAACCCTCACCTATGCAAATCTAAAGATAATCCCGAATAAACAGGAGTTCATAGTTAGCTCAGGGTTAAGGTCAAGTTATCTAGGTCATCGCTTTGAAATAGTCAATCTTAAACAGTAAACAGTGTTATTAAGTAAGAGTGACTTATTTCATGGTCCAATCTTGTATAAACCTTGCACAGGACGCCCTACTCCTCAAGTCATAACATGTACGAATTAGGATCACTTCGTCTGTAGCACTTTACAACTCCTTGTAACAACTGCAGAGTGGGTCGCATCCGATAGTGTTACCAGAATAAGGCACCCAACCTTATTCATATACTATAGACCATTTTGACTATTTACTCGAACCTGAACCACTTTTATGTCTCCACATAAAATTCAAGTACTCATGTAACAGTCATGGATCTTTTAGTTTATTGGATTTATTTCTAAAACGAAATAAGCAATTCATATATTCAATAACAACTTATGAATTTTCAGAATAAGTTTTATTGTCTACAAACCACGAGTTTTATGACATAAAACCCAACAATCTCCCATTTAGACTAAAACTCTAGTGGTAACATCTGAATATATAATATTTAGTTTTTGAGTTTTACAGAGAAATACAATAAACTAGGGCATCACATACCCATGGTTTACCATTCGGTATCACATACCTGGTTTTTTTTCCCACTTTCCCTAGGTTATTTACCTTTAATCCTAGTCTTACTAGGAGATTCTCAAACACTTTAGCCGAGAGAATTACTGCAAACATGTTAGTGTACAAAAGACTTATTAAACTATATGAGGAATGCATCTTATTTCCACAACTCTTGTTTCTCAATAATGGCTAGGAAGTCATACATTCCTCCCACTACATCGAAGTACTCTCAACTCTTTGAGTAAGACGCATCTGACCTGTCTAAAATAACTTTTGTTTATAATGTCAGTTTTAATCAATAACTTTTTATTGATATATGCAAGCTTTTATGGAAGAAAATAATACATGGTGATCTCGAACAATATTCCAACACTTAAGAGTTCGATATTAACACTTATATCGATCTTTCAGATTTCTGAATTATGTAAACAACTTTTACATATCATAAACAGATTTTATGAGTTCTCTATATCTCATATGGATTTCAGAAATACCTTAAAATTGGAACGATGTTAGAAAATACAATTAAGACAACGAGAAAGATTTCACTGGATTTCATGTTCTATCAAATAGTCCTAGAAATCTCAAACTTTCTATATTTTGATCCAATCGAAGTATTTTGATTTTATTTTACCTAACAAGTTTTGTACACTTTGAATTTTTCAAGTGTTCTAAACTTATCACTTTAGGTTAAATAACTATTTGCCTTTATTGATTTCTAGCCGTTTTAAATAACTAAATATTTGCAAATGACTTTTAACTAGGTTGGTTCTAATAGAAGTTGCTTTGCAATAGAACAAACATAACTTTCGCTAATGAAAATTTCATTTACAAAAATGTATACAATTTGTTCTTTTACAACAAGAAAAAATGACTTTTATTACAATAACAAAAGTAGATAAGACCATCGTCATACAGCAACATCTCCCACTAGTCAACCGAAGTATAGCAAGCAATCTTCAGGAACTAGTTGCCTTTTCTTTGCTCTCTTCTCAGCAAGGTACTGAGGGCAGTTTCTCTTCCAGCCATTTCCGTTGCAGTGGAAACATTTTCTTTTATCTATAGCTAGCCTTGCCTTTTCTACTAGGGTTTTCTTCTTCCCTCTCCCCTTGTTCTTCTTAATAGGAATACTCTTACTCTTTAAAAAAGAACAACATCAGGCTTTTTGGAGGACATTTCTCTCTTCTCAGCGATAGTAACATTTACTTCCGGTTCCAGACCTTTAGTTCTCATCATAGTCTAGTATGCCTGTAGCTCATTGAGTAAAGTAGTCAAGTTATATTCTATTTTATTCATGAGCGCATTCGTGCATAACTTCAAAAACCTCTTCGAAAGAGATTTTAGAATTAAACCAACTTGACTTCTTTCGTCAACGACAACCTCATTTACTTCTGCCACATTGAAATGGATCATCATGTCCAGGACATGTTCTCTAATAGAGGCCTCTTCTTTCATACGGCAGTTGCAAACGTATTTAATAGCATCATGCCTTAGGGAGAAGGACAATTGTCCAAACATCCCACGGAGAGATTCCATAATCTCTTTGGAAGTACCTATACTCTCATGTTTCTTCGCCAAGACATCATATGTGTTGGCAAGGATATAGGGACGGGCTTTGTCATTCGCCCTGATCCATCTGTCGTATGCATCCCGAACAGTTCAGTTTGCATTTAAGCCAGGAATGGGAGGACACTCCTCTGTTAAAACGAATCATAGATCATCTATCACCAATATAGTATTCAGGTTTGTTTTCCAAGTGACATAATTATCCCCAATAAGTTTATCAGATGCCAATAATTGTACTAATGAACTCGTCATTCTAAAAAATTATAAATAAATTTTATCAGTGAATTGCTTTTTAAACTCAATAAAGTTTTAGCAAAGTAATAATATACCCAAGATTATTTTTGCAACGATACTACAGCAAGACATTCTTAACTAAATACTATCTCCAGAATAACTCATATTCTGATAGTCATTTAGCTACCATTTTTTGTTAGAAATTACTAACTCTTTAGTAATTTTGCAAGTGTGACCCTAGTTTTCAGACCTCATAAATCAACCCAATGATGCTCCCGAATTTGGAAAGTCAAAGTTGAAACCGATATTAGAAATCCTATCCCTTTCTGGAGTTTAAGTTGTTCAGAATCCTATGTTAAAACCCTCTGAGGGATAGCCATTGTAAACGACTAGCGAGGCTGACTTAAAGACGAAAAGCAGGCACAACATAGGAATTTCATGGTCCAAACCAACAGAAGAGACTGCAAGATATATTGACACATATCTTTCACCCACTTACTATGAACTACTTCCCCATTCGCCTTAATCTTGATCTCATGATGAACACTTTTCGAATGGAGGTCACTCCTAGGGTGACACGAAGTGCTGCACGGATCTCACGGTGGGAATTATCTAAGGACGTGAGAATTGAAATCAATATATTATATATTTGATTTTCCATTAAACAACTTCCCTTCATTCACCTTGATTAATTCACGCAAAAACTTTTTGAATGGAGGTCACTCCCAGGGTGACACGAAGTACTGCATGAACCTCTCGGTGTGAACATCTTGAGAACGTGAAAATTAACATCAAAACATCACATTTGATTTTAAGGTGAACAACTTCCCCTATTCACCAAAATCTCGATTCATGTAAACACTTTCAAATGGAGATCACTCCCAAGGTGACATGAAGTGAAACATGAATTTCGATCGTGAACTCTTAGGGACGTGAGAACTAAAAATAATCATCTCATATATGTTTATTAATCTCCCACTGAAGCGTTCTAACATATCATATATGTTATTTATTTTCATTAAAGTGTTCTAATAGCATATCATATATGTTATTAAACTCCCACTGAAGTGTTCTAACGTTAAACGGGGTATACATTTCCTTAGGTTTGTTTTGGCTAATTAAACAACCTAAGTCTAGGTGTTTATCCAAGCATATCGTTTATATTTAGATTTAACCTACGATTTCTACGTGATAAACCAATTTTAAAACCTCACATCGCTTACGTATTGCTCATAAAACATGTTAACAACGCTCAATTATTCGGCCATAATCCCCAAGTAGGAGGTGTTCTGTAGACCGTCAACTAAATACCTCCAACCTTAGACAGGGTTATATATCGCTTGATTTTGTAACCCTAGTTTTACAAGTTTTAATGACCTATTTTAACTATTAAAATAAGTGGTAAACCTACGTGAGCATGCAACTGTTCTTTGTTATGGATTTTAAATGTCTAACTCAATTTTATAACAACTTACAAAATTTTAGATATGCTAAACTTCCACAACATACATCAAAGGCACTCAATATTTAATATAACATTTATATTAAATAAAAAGAAACCCTAAATATGCATACTATATATTATAACACTTTATAACATACTTTCAATGCATGTAACATGCTTCCTATGGTGGGATTTTAAATCTACATTGCATACTATATGTAGATACAAAACTTATTTAATTATAACATACATCACATGCATAAATAATTAAACACATATACTGATATGGTTTTAGTTTAGGCATTTTCAAGCAAACAAAGGCCTAAATATTACAAAAATAGCAAGAAACGACTCCAAAATGCTTTCGGACCACTCGAACTGCCCCAAACCAGACCTGAACAGCTTGAACCAGACCTGAACTGGCTGAATTGGATCAGCAAAACCCTTTTGAAGCTGAACTAGAACTGAATTGAAGAAAATTGGTCAAACTTGATTCCTTGCTCGGTCAAAACTCGTCAAGCCAATTCAAAAAAGCTGCTCGCTCGTTGGTTCAGTTGAAACTCACTCCTCGTCGCTCATTACACGCTACTCGACACTCGATCGATTGATGGAAACTCGATCCTTGCTCGAATATGAGCAGCATTGCAATGCTCAAGGGCAGCATTGCAACGCTACATGTGCAAAAGCTCATCTCCAGTTTTCTGCAACTCGACCTTCTTCACTTCTTTCTTCAATTACAACTTAATTTTAACTCTAATGACTCCAAATAAATTACAGACTCTTGAGCACACATGTAAGTTCATCAAACAAGAGCCAATCAACTTGTGAACTAACTAGTAAGTTCATCAAACAAGTACAACAGATCATAAGCATTCTAATTCATTAATTGTGGCTTTAAATTAAGCATGCTTATAAACTAATAAAAGGGTTTCATAACATACCTTTGTAGAACTACTTAAATCTCAATTTCAGTTGCAAATCTTCTCCAAATCAACTTGTGAACCACCTCAAGGCCTTCCCTTCTATTCTTCGGTGTCTTAGATTGAGTTGTAAGATTCAAAATAAGCTTGAATAAAGGGAATTTGGAGAAGAAGACACTGTTGCACCATGGAAGAAGACCTTTTTCAACCTTAAGTTTTTCAGCAAAAACTCAACAAATGCATGCTCGATTCTCAGCCCAATCTTCTCCATTTATTACAAGACAATCATGCAAAGAGGATTGCTGCATGAAATGCACCTCATGCCTAGAAAATTGATTTAAGAAAGGAATGGAGAATGTGTGAGCTACTAGAATAGAAAGTGGAGATATCCCACTTTTGGGATTTTTCCATTTTCAATCCTTTCCAATTTTTGAATTTACAAATTGATTTCCAAAATCAATTTTTGCTTTTCAAAAATTGAAATCTTTATCAATTTTACAAAATTAATTCAATAATTAATTTTCTAATAAAATTAATAATAATTAATTAATTAAAATTTTTAATTATTTCTAATTAGTTTAATATCAAATATTAAATTAATTTAACACAAATTCCTCCATCATGAATCATATTTAAATATTAATTAATTCTCCAATTCCGTTTAATTCCAAATATAAACGCGTAATTATATCTCATATAATTACTTATTTCCTTAATTCTAAATTGAATGTTTTAAATTAACTTATCACAGTACTTTAAGGCTAATCCATTTACAAGCTAGTAGGGGGACCTCGTGGACCTACGGATCATGGGCTCCAACGATCGAGACTAATTGGCTAAACTCTTTACACCAAATTAACCCCCATTCATTAACTACTGGGTCACTCTATTAAAGCCCAGAGTTGCATTCCTCTCACTATAGATATATTATATCCACTCGATATAACCATGATTAGTAAGTTAAACCTTTACAGGTTGTTCGTAATAACAGCTGGGTTAAATGGTTGTTTTATCCCCGAGATTACCTCATGTTTCTTAAGTCCCGAACAATTGACTTGTGATCCAATCAACAAACTGAGTCTCTCTCAGGCCAATAAGAGGATGGGGATGAAGGAACTCTTATAAAAAAGAACCCATGAGTGGAAGCAAGATCATTCCAGATTCATTGTGACAGAATTACAAGCATGTACAACATACAAACTAGTAATGCATTTCAGAATAAATTACGGCATGCTTTAATAAATTAAATACACAGGAACGAGAGACATACCTTTGAAGAACTCTTCTTCTATTTTTCTCTCGCTCTCGTCAAGAACTGGGGCCATCAACCTCTCGTTGTCGCTGCAATCATCTACCCAAATCTCTCGCTCTTAGCACACCAACAGTCTTCTCCACAAACAAGCGGCCTTATGGATACCACCACTCAGTGACCTTGGTATTCTCGGAGTGAAAATCCAGGAAGTGTGGGCTCTGTTGGATTTGGTAGAGGGTAGGAGGAAACAACGATCGCGCTCAATGACTAAGCAAGTGGGAGAGTAGTGTGTCTATCGTATAGACTGATGCTTGATCATTTAGAAAAGTTGCACGATCATTTAATAAAACATGTCTGATTATTTACACGATCGTTTAGACAAACACTTGAAGCTATCGTGTAGGCATCCGTGAGCTAAACGATATGCAGTGTACTTGATATGAAGCGATGCAACGATTCTTTTCCAAAATGAAAACATTTTTCATTTTATCCTTCAGTTATGAAAACTAAATACAACCTCCCACTTTCACGCACGGTTATGGAGAAACCACCAACAATCATCTCATAATTATTTTAATTATAAATAAATATAATAACTAACTTATCATATTTTACTTATAACCTATAGTTTTAATATCGCATCATATGCAACATTTAAACCATAGTTCTTTTCTTCTTTACTTGATATAAATCATATTTATATCATTTTCCTCCAATTAATGTATCTCATACATCATGTCAACTATATCATATATAATTGAACTAGTTTAATCATATCATATATAATCGAACTCCCTCTCGTCAATTTCAACACTTCAAACTAACCTAGAAACTGATTCTCAACTTAAATCCATTGAGCTACCAAGGGGATCTTATGGACCTGTAGCTTGAAGCTCCAACTGTACGTGAATAGTTGATTAAACTCTTTAGCCACGAGATCCACCATCATTAACTGTCGGGCACTCCACTAAAGACTGACAACTGCACTCTTCTCACCATAGATATATTTCTATGTCCATCGGATATAACCAGACAATAGTACGATAACACTTCACAAATGCTTGTAAGTACAACTGGACCAATTTACCATTTTTCCCCTATAGTTACATCTAACTTCTTATGTACCACTAATCCCTCTAATGAACAATACATCATAATCCTACTATGAGAATGTGTATGGCACCACATTGTTCAATCCCCGGAATCAGCCCTTAAGGGAACAATCTATCTACTTACCCCTGCTTTGGGGAAGGAGTGAATTCCATCTTGTGTAGCTGAGTTCCCAGCTCCCCAATCAAACAAATCCCCAAAGTGGTATATTTGGGTCGGCAATCTGGCCACTCGCACCCATACAAATCAAAGGACCGCCCTCAAAGGCAGAAGTTTGCAACTCACCCAAGATTAAGGTCATGTTACCTATGGTCATCCTAGTGAAGTGAAGTTTCTGTCATGAACGACGTTACATAACGAGACTATACACTTCGTGGTCTGGTCTTATACAAACACCTTTGTATAGGACGGCCTCGCTCGCATGTCTCCACATGAATGATCAAGATCAGACCATCTATAGCACATCACAACACTGGTAACGATCTACAAAGCGGGCCACATCCATAGTGTCACCAGGATAAGGTTTCCCTCCTATATTCATATATTACAGACCATTTTGGTTATCACTTAAGGCATGATCCACTTGTATGTCTCCACATACATGCTTAAGTTACAATGACAATTAGGGATCTTAGTTTATTGGTTTGTGGTAAAGCAAATAAAACATCTCATGTTTCATAGACAACAGTGAAGAATATATCTCATATTATTACATCATAAGCGTTTGTTCAATATAGTTGTTTACAAACTACAGGACCCAACGAGAGTTTAGGACATCAACTCCAGCAATCTCCCACTTGTCCTAAAGCGAGTGGGGTGTACATAACAACAAGTACAAAACAATAAACTAGGGCACTAAGGTGCAATACAAAAATCCCCCACTTGTCCTAATCCAGCCATAGGCGATCTCGTAAATCCATGCTCTAAAGGTGACCCTAAAAAATTGTAGCCGTGAGAGCCTTTATAAATGGGTCAACAATGTTGTGCTTCTAAGCGATCTTCATGACTATCACGTTCCATCGATGCACTATCTCGCGGATGAGATGATACTTTCGCTCTATATGTTTGTCGCGCTTGTGACTCCTGGGCTCCCTGGAGTTCGCCCACCATATTATCACAATAGAGGATGATGGGCTTAGACATGTCTGGAACAACTTCCAGATCAGTAAGGAACTTTTTGAGCCAAATGGTCTCCTTAGTAGCTTCACAAGCCGCTACATACTCGGCCTCCATCGTGGAGTCGACGATGCACCCCTACTTAGTGCTTCGCACACTACAGCTCCTCTATTAAGAGTGAACACTGAGCCTGAAGTGGATTTCCTAGAATCCTTATCAGTCTGAAAGTCAGAGTGCGTGTATTCAGTAAGGATCAAATCCTTAGATCCATACACGAGTATGTAGTCTCCGTTCTCTTAAGATACTTAAGGATGTTCTTAACTGTGGTCCAGTGACCCTGTTCTGGATTAAACTGATACCTACTAACTATCCCTACAATGTAGCAGATGTATGTTCTAGTACACAGCATCGCATACATCAAACTGCCAATGGCAGATGCATAGGGGACCTGCCTCATCTCCTCAACCTCTTGAGATGTCTTAGGACACATTTCCTTAGACAACGTAACTCCATGCCTGAAAGGCGGTAGGCCCCTTTTGAAGTTATGCATCGAGTACTTGAGCAACATCTTGTCAATGTGTGATACCTGAGATAGCACTAGCACTTTGTTCTTCTGATCCCGAAAGATCTGAATACCAAGAACAAACTGAGCCTCTCCCAAATCTTTCATTTGGAATTGGGTTGCTAGCTAGTTCTTAACTGATATTAGTAGACCTACATCATTCCCAATGAGGAGAATATCGTCTACATACAACACTAGGAAAATTATTGAACTGCTGATGATCTTCTTGTAGACACAAGGCTCATCAATGTTTTGGTCAAAGTCGTACGATTTGATCGCAGTATCAAATCGAATGTTCCAAGATCGAAGTGCCTGTTTCAGCCTATAAATGAACCGATTCAATTTGCAAACCTTGCTCTTGACCTTGGGCTATGAATCCCTCGAGCTGCACCATATAAATGGTATCCTCAAGATTACCATTCAAAAAGGCAGTCTTGACGTCCATTTGCTAAATCTCATAGTCATAATATAAGGCAATGGACAGAAGGATGCGAATAGACTTCAACATGGCAACAAGCGAGAAAGTCTCCTCATAGTCAACTCCCTCCACCTGGGTATAACTCTTTGCCACAAGTCTAGCCTTGAAGGTTTGTACCTTCCCATCGGTACCCTGTTTCCTCCTGTAAATCCATTTACAACCTTTAGGTTTAGCCCCATCAGGTTGATCTACAAGATTCCATACTGAGTTAAAGTACATCGACTCCATCTCGAGATCCATGACTTTGACCCATTCATCCCAGTCAACATCCTCCATTACCTTCTAATAAGACAACGGATCCTTAACTTCGCCATGGCTACCATAGCTAAGATTTCCATGAAACCCATATAGCGAATAGATGGGTTCGCAACCCTCCCACTACGTCGAGGTTCCCTCAACTCTTGAGGTGGAACTGACCTACCATATGAATTTGCTGATGGAGTAGACCCTTCAACAACTCTTGTTGAAGTTTCAGTAGTTTTGTGGGAAAGTTCACGCAACAGGATCTTACTACATGGACTGTGCTCCCTCATATGATCCTCGTCCAGGAAGGTAGCGTTCGTAGACACAAACAGTCTATTTTTCTTAGGATCATAAAAGTAACCCCCTCGTGTACCTTTGGGGTAACCTACAAAGAGGCACGTGGTTCCAATTTCTTTGGATTGGCCTCAAGCACATGTGAATTTTGTGAATTTTTTTTTTGAAACGGCCATATGTTCAGTTGGTTGATATTATTTTTGTGATGTTCAGAAAAATATTACTGTATTACACTATCACATTCTCACCATCATTATGAAATGGAAGGTAATTATTCTATGTACAACTTCAGTTCCAGATATACAATCCATATTATATAAACATAAACTGTTAAGTTATCCAGTTATTCAAGTTCATGTGTACAATATATGAAATAATAATGTTCAAATAGCAAGATTCAATATACATACATACAATATACCAATTCAAGTCATGTCACCTATGGTCATCCTAGTGAAATGTAACTCTTTACAATTAATGATGTTATATAATGAGACTATTCATTTTGTTGTCTAGTCTTATATATACAAACCCTTTTGCATAGAACACCCCTACTCACATATCTCTACATGAATGATTAGGATCAGATCATTTGTAGAACTTTACAATAATTGTAACATCTACAAAGTGGGATGTATTCGTAGTGTCACCAAGATAAGTTACCTAGTCTTATCCATCTATTACAAACCCTTCAGGTTATCACTTAAACACAATCTATCTGTATGTCTCTACAGATATGTTTAAGCTTCAGAGGTTAGCCTTGGATGTTTGTTTATTGATTTTGTGGGTTAAAATGCTACTAAATGTCGAATAAAATACCTTAGATTTTTTTAAATCAATAAACTGTTTGTACAATACAATTACAAACTACATGACCTACAAGATTTAAGGCATCAACCCCAACAATATACAGGTTGTAGCACCTAAAAGAAAGTATATACCGTAGACTGGTCGAAAAAGTATTACCACAAAAAACATTATGGCAGTTTGTGATTTTAACATGTGTTTTACATTTGTCTGGGCTGGATGGCAGGGGGCAGCTCATGAGCTCGAATCTTTGCAGAGGCATTAAGAAGACCACATTTAGGATTCCCATATCCACCTAAAGGTTAGTATGCAATAATAAATACATTAATGTTTATTATATTTTTTAAGAATTTATTTTTATTAATAAGTATTTATTTGATTGTTTTAGGAATATATTATCCTATAAATTCTGGTTATCCACAAATGAAAGGATATTTAGATCCTTATAGAGGTGAGTGATACCATCCTGCTGATTTTCGACGTGGAAGCCAACTAAGAGGCATGAAAGAAGTATTTAATCATAGACAATCCACGTTAAGATGCACAACTAAGAGAACATCTGGTGTTTGGAAGAATAGATGGAAAATTGTTCGACAAATGCATAGTATTCCATTTGAAAAACAAGTGAGAATTGTTACTTCAATGGCTTTCTATAACTTTATAAGAATTCACTCAAAAAAAAATTTTTAAGTTCAAGCCTTATGACAACGACCAGATGCTACTATCTTCAAATGATGAAAGAAATCACGATGATGTCAACGAAAAACATGGAGGTTTAGTTCGTGAAATGGAGATGAATGAAGAATGTGAGTGAATTGCACAACTTCTTATGTCTAGTTGATATTATATTGTCTAGGAAAAATTATTATTATTTATATTTTTTTTGTTGAAGATCAATTATTCTGTTTTTATGATTATGTATTTACATTTCAAGATATATGTGCTTCTAAAATTAAATTATAAAAAAAAATATAATACAATGAGATTATGTTTGGTTTTAACTTAAAAAATTTCAAGTTTCTAAAAAAAATTCAATAATTTCATGATAACGTGCGATTAATTTCAATATATATCTTTCTAAAAAAAATCAAAATATATGTGTTTCTTTATATAATTAGTCTATAGTATTTAATAATCCTTTATAATATTTTGACTTAAGTATAAACATTTTTGGCGTATGACAAATCAAACAAAGTTATTGTATAGAAACACTTATGAAATTTTCTAACCAAACATGTAAGTGCTTAAATTTTAAACACATTTTAGAAAAAATGTTTAAAAAAATGTATTCTTGGAAAATACTTTTTTCATAGATAGTCCAAAAGCACCCTAAGTTTATGGGTCTAATTTTTATATTTGTATAAGTTTAAGGACTCAATTTTTACAATTGAAATTTTAAGTATGTAACTGCAACTACTATCACATTTCAGTGGTGATTTTTACGATTTGTAAAAATTAAAAAGAAAAAAAAGAGAGTAAAACTATAACTAAAATTGGAATTTTGATCTTTAGAAGATGACAAAAGGGCTTTGGTATAATCAAATAGGCTTCTTCCATCCAAACAAAGAAGAAGAATAAGGAGGGACATATTTTGGCCTATAAGAAGAAAGTTCAAAGGCCATAAATGTTGATCTGCTGAGCTTCTTCAACAGATTTAATGATTTTGATAACATTAAAGTGGTTATGTTTTGTACAATATTAAAAAAATTCATAGCTACGTGGATACAATATACCTTTGCATATGAAAACTCATTGATAGGATTTTTGTTTATGGTTTCTATATATTGTTTTATTTCATGTTTATATTGCTTGATATTAATTTAGATAACCTAGTTTTGATACCAATTACATTAAAAAAAAAAAAAAAAATGGTGAACAGTGAAAATGGTGTAAAAAAAATATTTTTTTGACCTAACTTATTACATATAAACAGAAAAAATCTGTATAAATTTTTAATTGTAAAATTAGATCATTAAACTTGTATACGTGTTAAAATTGTACAAGGAAATTTTTAGTACTACGGTAGTATAAAAAATTTTCTATACTACCTCCATTTTTTGTTTGCCGCAGAAGGAACTTTTAAGAATTAAGTGAGGTCCATGTAATAAATATTTAGTAAATTAATACATCATTTAATGACATGTCAAATAATCAATTGAAGTAGTATGTACTACCATAACACTAGATATTTTTTTGCAAATTGGACCCTTAATCTTATAATAGTGGTAGAAATTGACCGTTCAAATGATAAAAATTAAACTCTCAAACTTATACAATTGTTACAAACTTATACAATTATGTAAATTCGAGGGTTCAAATTTAAAACTTGTATAAATTTACGGACTTATTTTTTATAAAAGAAATTTGAGGGTATAATTACAATTGTCATAATATTATAGAGTAGTTTCAGAACTTGCCCAAAAATGAATATTAGATATAGATATATGAGTTTAGTTTAAGATATTTCAATGGAATGGAACATATATATTTTATAAATAAATTAGATGTTTGGATTTTCACAATATATTATGCTATTGGACTAAAAAAATTATAGATATTCTTGTAAGAACCAGATCCCAAATAAATAGATTGTTGTGTGGTAGAAGGACTACTATCTTAAAATCGAGAAGTTTTATATCTAAGAAAAAAAAATGGCAAGATTTACACATGAGAAATCCTCAACGATAAGAATTTGGTCCAAAAATAAAAGAAAGAGAAAATATTTCTTTTACATGCAAGAGCGCAATTATACCCACCCATTAAAAAAAAATAGTAATACGTGCATGTGGAGAGAGATTTTATTAAAAAAATTGAAAAAGGTAAAGTTTTGAACAATTTGAATAAAACATCATCTAATAGATTTAGTTTTAAAAATGGGGTCTGTTCAAATATAGTAAATGGCTCCAACTATTTACAAAAAATAACAAAACTTACTAAATTCCCTACAGCCCTACTACAACTCAGGTGAAATGCCAACAAATTCCACGTGACCCATGCAAAAAAAAGGCCCACAAATTCGTGCAACCCGATTAATAAATGCGACCTATATGAATGAAGAAATGAGAATCCGCACGCGAATGCTTCAACTTCTTCCCTCAAATGGAAAAAGATGATTGAACCCTCAAATGGAACCCAAGAGGCAAGGTTTAGAGCTGGAAGTTGATCTAGTTGATGTAGTTGCAAATATTCAAAAGCATTGGACGAACGTCGAAACCATCAGTGTCGGCCCAGCGAAGGAAGAGAAGAAGCCAATGACAAAAAAATGAGGAGAGAAGCGAAAGGGAAAGAGTGAAAGTGAACAAATTGAAGAGACGCTTAAATTGTACTTCTTATAGAGGTCCTAATTATCGTATGTATAGTGTCTAGGATAATACTAATTCTTGCGTCATATCTTGAATGGTATCAATAAATTTTTAGATTAAGTACCAATTTGTTTGGAGGCAAATTAAATATGCACATGTCAACTAGCATATAATATGTTATTTAATGATAACAAGCTCGATAGTTTAAATTTCTCATTTCAATTTGAGCTATAATTGGATTGATACGTTTGGCCAAATTAGTTTAAAAGAAAAATTGCAAAAATCATCCCTAAATATGGTGGTAGTTGCAATATATCCTCAAACTTATATAACTGTAGAAATTGTAACATTATATGTGTTTGAGGGTTCAAATGTGATCCAAATTCTACAATTATTGTAAGTTTGTGGATCCAATTTTAGTATTTGTATAAGTTTGAGGACTTAATTTTTACCATTGAAATTTTAAGTGTGTAACTGCAACTACTATCCTATTTTAGTAGTGATTTTTACAATTCGCAAAAAAAATAAAAAAAAAAACTATAACTAATATTGGAAGTTTGATCTTTAGAGGATGAAAGAAGGGCTTATCCAAACAAGGAAGAAGAATAAGAAGCGACACCTTTTTGGCTTTTAGGAAGGCCATAAATGCTAATTTGTTCTGCTTCTTCAACTTATTTAATGGTTTTAACATCATTAAAGTGACTAAGTTTTGTACAATATTAAAAAATTTCATAGCTACATGAATATATATACCTTTGCATATAAACTCATTGATAGATTTTTGTATATGGTATGTGTATATTGTTTTACTTCATGTTTATACTTAGTGATATCCAAAAAAATCTATGGGGTCGGGGTCCCGCAGGGACCCGTCCCAAATGGTGCAAGAATCCCCGGACACACGGGGAATGGGGGAAGGAGTGGGGAATTTTTTTCCCCATTTATAATTAGGGGCCGAAGACGGGAAATATATTCCTCGGCCCCGGCCCTGTCTCTTATACACATCTAGATGTGTATAAGAGACAGGTATGTGTGTACGCGCGCGCGCGTGTGCGTGCGTGCGTGCGTGTGTGCATGTGTGTGTGCATGCGTGCGTGTGCGTACGTGCATGCATGCATGCGTGTGCGTGTGCGCGTGCATGCTTGCGTGTGTGTGTATGTGTGCACGCATGCGTGTGTGCTGTCTCTTATACACATCTAGATGTGTATAAGAGACAGGTGTGTACGCGCGCGCGCGTGTGCGTGCGTGCGTGCGTGTGTGCATGTGTGTGTGCATGCGTGCGTGTGCGTACGTGCATGCATGCATGCGTGTGCGTGTGCGTGTGCGTGCACTAAAAATCAAGGCAAATTGAAAAGTAAGCAAGGAGATCATATAGATACTGTCTCTTATACACATCTAGATGTGTATAAGAGACAGGCATGTGTGTGCGTGTGCGCGTGCATGCTTGCGTGTGTGTGTATGTGTGCACGCATGCGTGTGTGTGTGCGTGTGCGTGTGTGTGTGCGTGTGTGCATGTACGTGTGTGCGTGTGCATACGTGCGTAGGTGTGTGCATGCGTGTGTATGTGTGTACATGTGTGTGTGTTGTGCGTGTGCGTGTGTGTGTAAACACATTTTTAAGTGGGGTAAGGTCTTTTTCTTCCATTATGGTGGTGATAATAGATGTTCATTAGATGCTCAAGCTTAGTGTCGATTGATCATGTATCATACCCCTATTTTCTCAAGTGTTGTCCATGTGTCTCAAGATTATACATTATTAATGTCCACATAATCCACCCCTTACTTGCCAAATTGCCTACAAATAGTGGCATTTTGTGAGTTTTGTAAGACACACATAGATTGGTGGAAAACTTAGGTACTTTAATTTGTACTTGTTATAGATTGAAGTTGGATAAATTTAGGAGATCAAATGTCTAGTCAATATTCTAATGGTGTTGTAGTCTTATCGAAGTCGCAAATAATTATTTAGACGAAGAAGGAAATACCAGATGTCTTTGTTCAAACTGTGTGAATGTTAGTTGAAATAAATTAGACGTCATGGAACGCCATTTATATAACTATGGCATGTCTCCAACTGATGGTCGATGGATATTCCATGAAGATAATACTGATTTTTCTCCATTTTTAAGATCTAAATCAAGGTTTCTAGGTTCAGTATTTTCATATTCAGTTGAAAGTAGAGAAGATGATGGAAATCTTAGAGCAAACATTGGAGTTAGAGATACTGTGGATGATGAGATGCTAGAAATGATTTATGATTTGCATGGGCCAATTTTTTAAGAAACTATAATAGAATAAAATGAGCAAGATGAATCAGATAAAACGAATGGAATGTTTCATGAAGTAGAACAGGAGTTATATCCAGGTTGTCTAAAGTTTTCATTTAATTTTTTAGTGAAACTTATGCACATTAAGGTGCTTAATCATTGGAGCGACAAATCATTTGATATGTTGCTTTGCAAACATTAGAGTTAGAGATACTATGGATGATGAGATGCTAGAAATGATTTATGATTTGTATGGACCAATTTTTGAAGAAACTATGAGAGAATCAAATGAGTAAGATGAGTCAAATAAAATGAATGGAATGTTTCATGAAGTAAAACAGAAGTTATATCCAGGTTGTCTAAAGTTTACTTCATTTAATATTTTAGTGAAACTTATGCACATTAAGGTGCTTAATCGTTGGAGCGACAAATCATTTGATATGTTGCTTGAGTTATTAAACGAAGTCTTTCCAGATGGTACAAAGCTACCTACCTCATATTATAAGGCTGAGAAAAGACTACGTGATCTAGGTATGGGTTATGAATCAATTCACGTGTGTAAGTTTGACTGCGCTTTGTTTTGGAAAGAATATGCATTGCTTGGCAATTTGTCCGCATTGTGTAGAGTCAAGATACAAATTGAATGATAGAAAGGAGAAAAAAATTCCATATAAAATGCTGAGATATTTCCATTAAAGACAAGGTTGCAAAGGATATTTCTTTCCAAACATATTATTAAGGATATGAGATGACATAAAGATAAAAGGTGTGAAACTAAAGTATACTTCGACATCCTGCTGATTCTAAGGGTTGGAAGCATTTTGATGGCCAGGGCCCTTGTTCGCTTTGGATACTCGTAATGTCAAATTAGCACTTTCTTCAAATGGTTTTAACCCATTTGAAAACATGAGCACATCATATAGCATATGGCTAGTTATGCTCATTCCATACAACGTGTCCCCATTGGAAATGTATGAAAGAAATATTTATGTTTCTACTACTCATCTCTGGTCCAAGGTCTCTTGGTAAAGAAATTGATATTTACCTACAACCATTGGTAAATGAGTTAAATGATTTTTGGGTTAATGTCGTTCGAACATATGATAGTTTTAGTGCTTCTTTCTTCTAACTTCATGTTGCACAACAATCAATGATTTTCCAGCTTATGGTGATTTATATAGTTGGAGGACAGACGATTATAAAGCATGTCCAATTTGCAAGGTTGATACAAGCTCAATGAGACTAAAGAGCAAAATTTGTTATATGAGACATCGTTTATATCTACCTTTAACACATTCATGGTGTAAAAGTAGGCAACATGATGGAAAATAAGAAATGCAAGTAGCTCCAAATATATTATCCAGACAAGATATTATAAATCAATTGAATTCAATAAGTTTTCTTATATTGAGCAATAATCCTACAAGATGCGATGTGAAACAAAAAACGGTAATTAGTGAGCACAACTAGACTGAAAGAAGCCTTTTTTTTTTCCATATGCCTTATTGGTAAAATCTTAAACTATGTCATAAACTTGAAGAGATGTATATTGAGAAAAATATGTGTAATTTGGTGGGTACAATATTGAATATCGATGGAAGACTAAAGACACCATTAAAGCTCGTGAGGATTTAGATAACTTTAAAATAAGAAAGGAGCTTCACATACAAGAAAATGGAAATAGGTATGTCAAGCCTCATGCATCCTATACATTAACTGCTGCTGAAAAAGTGAAGTTTTGTACATTCTTGAAATCTGTGAAGTTTCCCGACGGTTTTGCTTTCAACATATCTCAGTGTGTTAATGTGAAGGAGGGAAAATTCTCTTGTTTGAAAAGTCATGATTGTCATGTTTATAACAAAGACTTCTCCCAATTAGCATTTAACCATATCTATGTAAGGATATTTCTACAACTATATTAGAGTTGTCAAATTTCTTCCATGCTCTATGTAAAAAGACTTTGAGCATATCAAAATTAGACAAAATGCAAGTTAATATAGTTGTCATCTTATGTAAGTTGGAAAAGATCTTTCCACCAGCATTTTTTTTACGTGATGGTCCATTTAGCTGTCCATTTGCAGTGGGAAGCAAAAATTGTTGGGCCTGTTAGATATAGTTGGATGTATCCAATTGAAAGGTACGTGAACTCTCTTACATTCTTACCTTCATATGTAAGGTTTTAAGATATGTAATTTGGATTATATGTATTCAAGAGTGCGATATTTGAAACAATATGTTAGAAACAAAGCTCAACCTGAGGGTTCCATTGCAGAAGCTTACATCATTAATGAATCTTTAAACTTTTGTTCTATATGTCTACATGGAATTGAAACAAGGTTTAATAGAAGTGACTAAAATAATGATAACATTGATGATGAAGAGATCAGCAAAAATGGGCTATCAATTTTTCTAAACATATGCGATGGTTAGGTCGTGGGCTATTTTGACAATTAACTCTTGATGAGTTAGAGAAATCACACTAGTACATTCTAAACAGTTGTGATGAAGTGCAACCTTATCTTCAGTAGGTATCTCTATGGTAACATTCATTTTTTTTATTTTAAATATAACGAGAAATTTAAATTAACTTGCAAAACATAGGAAGCATATGAGAGTACTTGAATCATATAATGGACATGGTGATTTGCATAAGAGGAAACAGTTAGAATTCCCTACTTTGTTCAAATCAAAGGTATGGTGATTTGCATACCTTTAAGTTATAAAACCTTTAGTTTTATCTAAGCATCATCTTTATGATTAGGCTCAAAGGCTACATCGTGATAAAATGATATCCGATGATTTGTATGCCTTTGCTTGTGGCTCGAATGATTGTGCTCGATCTTATAACGAGTATATAGCAAATGAAGTTCGATTTCATACAAAAGATGGTGATAGTCATCGGACCACTCAAAATAGTGGAGTAGTGGTGGCTGGTGATGATGAAACCAGACAAATCAATTTTTATGGTGAATTACATGAAATAATATAACTACGATACATTTGCATGAAGGCATTAATCTTTTTAAGTGTGAATGGTATGATACCAGTTCACGAAAAAATAGAATTAACATAGTTGATGGCTTCACATCAATAAATACTCGTTACCGGTGGTACAAAGATGAACCTTCCGTCCTTGTAAGTCAAGCATCCTAAGTATTTTACTTAGATGATTACAAACTTGGTCAAGATTGGAAAATTGTTCAACAAATTCAACCATGACATGTGTGGGATATTCCAGAAATAGAAAGTAATGAAATAGAAGTAATGTCAAATGAAACCTTATCCACATGTTATCCTCGAGTTGAGGATAATCAGATTCACAAACTTTTTATAGAGAAGATGTTGAACCTTTGATTATTGGAGATCAAGTAGATGTACTTGCAGAAAGTAGTGAAGAAGCATCAACTGATGAAGCATTGGTTGATGAAGAAGAGTTTGATTTCAATCATTCCAACAATAAGTCAATGAGCACACATTAAAACAAATATGAAGATTGTGATAGTGACTTATAAAACTATTTGTAAGGTTATATACAACTACTTAAGAGTTTGATTTCGATCATTCTAGCTATGTTGTAGGATGTCGTCAAGAAGTTTTGGACTAGGAAATTGTGGTAGGTTCACCTCAAATGTCCAACAAATAAACAATAGTATAAAAGATACTACTAGCGAGTAAGAAGTTGGGTCCACCTCGATAAATTCAAGTATTTAGTGTATGTCTTCATGTCTACGAATAAATCTTCTAGTTTCTTATAACATTAGAGTATTAATATTTGATATTTCTAATCTAGGTTCTAGTAAGAAAACACGGGTCCAAGGAGTAGCTAGAGGGGCTAGATTTGAGAAATATGTCCAAGAGAACATGTTTCTAAAGACTCATCCAAATTGAACTCTCAAATGGGGATCGTGGTACGTGGAATTGTACCTCTTGAATGCAAACGTTGGTCAGATGGGGGGCGTTTGGCGTGCAATAAAAGCAGAGAGTTGAGTTGAGTTGAGTTGATAATTATTATTTGAAGAGTTAAATTATCTAGAGAGTTATATTGTTTGTGTTTGGTGTACAGAGTTGAGTTGAGTTGGTAATTATTGTCTGTGGAGGTAGAGTTGAGTTGGGGTATCTGGTGTTGTTTTGGTAAATGAAATTAATTTTGTCCTTTTTTTTCTTTTTGCTATTGTTAATTTTAATTTTCAACTATACACATATTTTCCTAATTTTTTAAGATAAAAACAAAAAAAAATAAAATTCTTTTCCATTCTCAATACATAACAAATTCTCTACAAAGATTCATATGCATAATACAAAATTTTGAATTCAATTTTTTAAACACTCAAATAAAAGTGATTATTCTATTCAAAAATCCAACTTAATCATTAATTACCATAAAATTTAAAAAGGGGCCATCAAATAAAATTATTGGCATTATTTTAGATAGAAGGGGTGACACTTAAATATTAATCTTAAAAAAACCAAAATCTTGCAATTTAAATCATAAAACCAACTATTAGATAGTCAGTTTTGACCAATTTGTAGAATATGGATTTAACTTTTTCTAAAACCGGTGAAATGATTTTAGAAATATTGATGTCTATTTTTCTACTATTGTGTTGCATCAGTGTACAAACTATCTTTTAAAAAAAAAACTCGAGCCATAATTTTAAATTCCACCATTTCATTAGAATTATGTAAACATATCGTTGAACTTTTGTTTAGTGAAACGATAATAGGACGTTGTATGTAATATTTTTTTAGATCTAAGAAAAAAATAAAATAGAAGAAGAATAATATGTAATATTTTTTAGATCTAGGAAAAAAATAAAATAGAAGAAGAATAATTAGATCTAAAAGAACAACCATAAGAGGAAGGAGGAGTTGAGAAAGAAAAGAGACAATAAAACCCATACGAGTCAGACAGAGAAAGAAGAGAGAAAATGAGAAAGACGAACCATAAGGCAAAAGAAGAGAAAAGATGAGAGAAGGGAAGTAAATGTGAAGAGACGCATGAAAGAAAGCGAAATGACAAAGTAATTGAGGGAGTTGGGAGAGTAATGAAAACACGTGGGAAGACGGATGAGAGTGAGAGTGATAAAATGGTGGATAATTAAAATCACCATTTTATTTTTATCAATGGTCGCCGAAGTTGGGCACACGAAGATGGTAGTCGAAGTATGTTGCCGAAGTTGCTTGTGTGAAGGTAGTTATTGGAGTTAGTCACTAGAGTTGTTGTCAAAGGTAGTTGATAGAGCCCGGAGTTCTTTGTCAAAGTTGATCGTGTGAATGTGGAAGTCGGAGTTGTTTTGTACCAAGGTCGTTGTCGAAATTGGTTACTGAAGTTTCGTCGGAGGTGGCTGCCAGAGCTTGGAGTTGGTCGTCAGAGTTGACCATCCGAAGGTGGTCATCGGAGTATGTCACCGTAGTGTGGTAGCGATAATCGCCAACGGAGACCAATGGGTGGAACCATTAAAACATTAGAGGGAGAGAGAATTGGGGAGAGTTATGGTGAGTTGGAGTGAGTTGGTAAAATAACCAACTCAACCCCACTAACATTTAAAGCTGGTTGTCAAATATTGAGTTGGTAAAAAATACTGACTCAACTAAACTCTCCTTGGGTTGTCAAACAGGCCTTAAAGATGTGAAAAGGGAGATAGTAGAAAGACTTTTGGAAAGTTACTTAATTGTAGTTTTCAAGAAATAGACTGTTTATTTTAGCTCAAATAGACACTGACTTGTTTTTTCCTTTAATGTTAAAATTACTTCATTTTAAACTTAGATGAACCTGTGGTACAAGATTATCTTGAGCACGAGATGAGTGTACTGCATAAAGATTTTCATTGTTCACCACACAAAACTTATAAACAATACAACTCTCCAGTTAAAGCACAAAAACACCATGACAATGAGTGGCATGAGATTTAGATCGGATTCGTTTATGTGAACTATGGGAAAGAAAATATTTTAAGCATATTTCTGAAGTGAATACTAAGGCTCGAGCTACTCTTCCATTCACTCATAGAGGTGGGACTGTGACATTTCTACGCCATAAGTGAAAAAAGGTATGTAAGTCATTTTTTAATAGTACAAACTACTTCTTAATCTCAACTTTGGTTATAACATGCAAAAAGAAGAGGGAACGGAGATAAGTGAGATTTATTTATTTAAGTTCACCCATTGTAATGCAAAGAAGGGGAGGGTGAATAAGGCAAAATCAAATTTTGTGAGTAAAACTTGTTGTTCATTATCATTTTCTGCTATTCTACAACATATTAATACTATTACATACGTAATTATGTTCTAGGATGAAATGGTGGCATTAGAAACTTCTTCATCACAAGAAGGGGGTGAACCTCTTCTAGACAAGGAAATATGTGAACGAGTGTTAGGTAAGTGGTTGGGAAATGTGAAGGGACTTGGTTGGGGACCAAGACAAAGAAATGCTAGATATGAAGCGAGTTCCAAAAATTCAAAAGAAATGGATGCACAGATTGCATTTGCAAAGTATCGTTGAATCACATCAAGTCACAATTGAAGAAATCTTAAGAAGGTTGACTAGTCAAGAAGTTACATTTAACACAGAAAGGAGTTCATAATAGTCTAATGACAATCAACAGGTAATTATTACAAGTCAAGTACATATTTTGCTTGAAACTCTAGTTCGATATATGTTCTGTGTTAATGAGTTTTCTTGAATTGGCAATATTTAGCATGAGTTTTCTATGTTGTGCTTTTGACCCCCATAATTATATTTAGGATAGTTACTTTGTTTGGCCCCTTTTAGTATGACACTAAGAAGTCATCCATCTAGCACGAGTTTTCTTGTTTGTATTATGTTCTATGTTAATGAGTTTTCTTGAATTGGCAATGTTTAGTATGAGTTTTCTATGTTGTTNCCCCCCCAGTTACTTTGTTTGGTCCCTTTTGAGTATGACACTAAGAAGTCATCCATCTAGCATGAGTTTGTTTGTGTTATGTTCTATGTTAATGAGTTTTCTATGTTGTGCTTTTGACCTCAGTTACTTTGTTTGGCCCCTTTTAGTATGACACTAAAAAGTCATCCATCTAGCATGAGTTTTCTTGTTTGTATTATGTTCTATGTTAATGAGTTTTCTTGAATTGGCAATGTTTAGCATGAATTTCTTGTGTTCTGCTTTTGACTTCCCTCCCCCCCAATCATATTTAGGATGGTTACTTTGTTCGTTCCCTTTTAGTATGACACTAAGAAGTCATCCATCTAGCATGAGTTTTCTTGTTTGTGTTATGTTCTATATTAAATTTGTTTTCTTGAATTGGCAATGTTTTGCATGGTTTTTATTGATATTTAAAATATGGTTGTGCTTTTGACTCGCCCCCCTCCCCCTCCCCTCCCTCTCCATCTACCTGAATCGTATTTAGGATAATTACTTTGTTTGGTTCCTTTTAGTATGACATTTAGAGGTCATCCATCAATTATTTATCCTCATATGCTTACATATTTAATTTCTTTGTTTGTCAGTTTTGATGTCTCGATAGTCCCTTGTACAAGATGTTTAAGGTTAGTTTGGAGATGGGAATGGATAGAAATGGTGTTGGTATTTTATACTTTTGTTTCACAATAATATTGCAATGCTTCAAAGACCTTCAGTTGCAATTTTTGTAATGAAAACTTATGATAGCTAGTGTTCTTTTTGTGATAGCTAGTGTTGATACTAAATTTATTCATATGAAGTTAGTTGATATAATAGTAATCAACATTCTAAGTGTATTAATATATCTTGCAGTAAGCAACATGCAATCAATATCTTGTTTTGGTTTAAATGCATGTGTGTTACATTCGAAGTAAAACATGAGTGTTTCATTTTATAAGCCTGACATTAGAAGTGTATTAGAAGTATATCAGATCCAAGACACATGAGTGTATAAAATATCAATCAATAAGTACTTGAAGTAATATATGAGTGTATCAACAATATATCTAACAATAATTAACATTCCAAATGCATCAATTGTATATCTTACAAAACTTATTTTGGAGTAAAACCATGCACGTTACATTCTAAGTATATCAAGTATCAAGTGTACATCAGTAGTGTATCAAGGGGCATCAAGTGTATCAGGCGTATTAAATGTATATCAGTACTGAGCTGCATTTGCAACTTGTTACATCTCTATATGTGGGATAGGTTTCATTTTTTTCCATTTTTGAAAACATTAAATGTGTGAGCTATGGACCAAATTCATAAAATTTATTTTGCTCTTTTTGCAAATGCCCCTTTTATATTACTCATTTTATTATTTTATTATTTCAAATTTGATGATAGAATTCATAACGAACTGGAGAAATTTGAGAAAATTCATCCTAAGTCAATCAGATTAAAATATAACAACAAGCTCATTTCTATTATCTATAATATACTACATATATATCTATGATATATTAAAACGCCATAATTTTTTAAAAACATTTTGGACAAAGCTACCCTTCTAAATTTTTCTTATTTAAAATTATGCCATTAATTTGAAATTATCCATGCATTTTTTTTTTTTTTTTGGAATAGATGATATTATTATACAACAATAAGAGGGATCCCACAGACCGGCTTCAAGGCATCAAAGCAACAAAGCACAAGCAAAGATAGGGCAAAAATACAAAAAAAAGAAAAAAAAACCAACAAGATAAGACCAAACATAACCAAAACACAAATGCAAAAACCCTCAAACCACCGGGAAGAAAGCTAGAGAAAAGAAATCAAAACCCCACAACTAGGGACAATAGCAAAATGAAGAGCAACAACAAGTTCAAAAAGAAGAAAAGCATCTGTAAACACACTAGATAAGACCAAGAAGATTAACCCGCCAGGAAGCATCTCGAGCACAAACGGTAGAGACCATAAGGTGAAACAGAGTAGACACCGACCTCGACCGACCTCCATGCAGCCGCTGATTGCACTCCTGCCAGATGTAGTAGATGGAAGCACACCAGAATACACGGAACAATTTACTACGCGTCCCTTT
>NC_052350.1:27691786-27705859 GCF_009727055.1 Benincasa hispida
TTATTATTATTATTATTATTATTATTATTATTATTATAAAACAAAATCCTTTTTCTTCTCCCCCCTGCCTAACCCTCGAGTCCGGCGCCATCGACCGCTCGTTCCACTCGCATCCAGTCGTTGTTGAAGCCGCGCCGACCTTCACATGTGAAGGAGCCAAGCGATGCCACGACTCCCAATCGAAGCCTGCGCCTCCTCGCATTTCCGTTCGTGAGTGCCAGCCCGAGCCGCCATCCTCCATTCATTACTGCACTGCCCAATCGAGGGTGTCATCTCATCTGTCAGCCGCACTTCAGATCCGTCAATCGTGGGTCTGCCGCCACTGACCAGATCCGTCTAGCCCAGATCTGCTTCATCTCACCATCCGCCGCTCCAGCCACTGCCCCAACCGCACCGCTGCCGGTCGCCATCGTCCCTACCGCATCGGGTCCGCTTTGGTTTTCGTCGGAATCTTGAATTTGGGTAAGATCTCTAATTTATTTGAATTATATTTTTGGCTTTAGATTTGAGTCTGGGAAACTATTGAAGGGGCTGTCTAGCGGGTTCGAGTTCGTTTCCAACAAGAAATTTGGTAACATTTATGGTTCTTGAGGTTGATCTTTGGACACCCACTAATGGTTGGATTAAGTAATGACTTAACTATTGTATTTCGAAGGTTTAAGGTCTCTATCCATCAGAATTAGAGGTTGTTTGTCTTTGTGGATTTTAGTGGAGCTTTTGGAGCCAAAGTCTGAAAGTGACCATTGATCAAGCCACACTTTAGGTAAATCATTTTTGGGGTTGATGGTATGAATTGATGGGTGGAATTAGGCCTTTGTGAATTAAATGTTGGGTTTATGTTGTAGGTTTAATTTGAGTTTCATTATCGAGTAGTTGCTTGGAGGAAAGTATTTGGACTTGCGATTTGAGGTAAGACTGGAACTTCCCATAGGCCAGACACTAGATATATGCTAGCATGATAGATGAATATTATGATAGAACGATAGCATGATAGACAGATAGTATAGTATGGCCGATATATGTTCTTGTATGAGGATCTGAAAGATTTATTTGTGTATGTAGATACTTGCATACTAGTATGAGATAATACTTGATTCATTGAGGTTGTATTTGATATGAGGATATTGAGGCATATATGCATGTTGTAGAGCTATGATGTTGAGGTGTATATGTATGTTACAGAATCATGTTGTGATACTTGTGATGTTGTGACTGTGATAGTGTCTTTACTGATTATTTAGATGCCCACTAGATGTTGTGTTTCCTTCGGGATTCACCAGGGGTTGTGTTTCCTTCAAAATTCACCAGAGATTGTAGGTCCTACGAGACTTACTAGGGTAGTGGGCATACTTAACTACTGTAGGATAGAAATTAGTTTTTCATGTATATATGTGTCCCATGAGGACTAGAGCGTTCCACCAGAGGTAGGCATCTATAGGACATAGATGTCTAGCCTGACCCCAGTAGTGGGGTTACTTATTGAGTATTTTTATACTCATCCTTTCTCGTGTTGTTGTTTCAGGTAAAGGTAGACAATTGTCAAGCGGAATTTGTGATCGAGCCACTAGGACCAGTTTTATGCTTCCGCTCATGATAATTAGATTTTTTTCATGTTTTTTTTTTTTTTTTTACTTTCAGTTTGGATGTTTGAAACTTACTATTAAGATTTGTTTTCAGACCTATTTATTATCAGTTATGACTTATGGGTACCCTATCGTCTGTTTTTAATATCCAAATTTAATGAAGGTCTTTAAGTTCAACTTATTTATTTAGCATTTATTTCACTATAAAAGGGTGTCATTTTAAGTTCTATGCATGCATGTGTTTAGTAGCAGCCTAACTTGAGTCTTAGGGGGTCGGGTCATTACATGTAGCACCTTGTAATATTACCATTTTTTCAAACTTATTACTAAAAAAACAAATATGTTGCAAAATATAAAAAGGTAAGTAAGAAAATATACGAGTGTCTCAATAATTTGTGCATTCACCGGTTGTCCATCCTTCTTTTTGTGTGCTTTAGTCCATAATGCAATCCTTATGACTAAATTTGGATTTGAACTACTTTTTTTCTACAAAATAAGTTTAAAAAAATGAACTCACATACAATATGAAAGCGAATTTGAAATATAGTAATAATGATGTTTACCATCTCTTCAGCCAAACGGGCATACTCTTTCCTACTACATGTATGTGGGAGCTGTTTTTTCTTCATGGCTTTATATTTTTCACTTTTCAACTACTCAAGTAGAAAACATTCAATATTTTTATCAAAGTAATAATAGGAAAATGTAAATGTACACATTCTGAAATAAAGATTTTCATACCATGAAGTTTGCACTAGTCTTTTCACTCACAAAGTTCATCCAGTCATCTACAAATTGCAAATTATAGGGATTAGCTTCAAAAGTGCATCCTTTTGTGACGACTAGACCCTTACATAATAAGGTCCTACCGCTATGACATGCATACTTAGACTTTTCTATCATAAGATGAGTTTTGGTGAAAATTACAAAAGAACATATTTAAAATTTTATTAATTAAGTAGCAACTATACAAAAAATTTATTTTACAAAACACTAGGATCCATAAAACATTAGCGTAGTGGAACAAAATGCATATATGACCAAAATAGTGAGTTTGATGGTTGTCCCTTGAGCGACGTCCAGTCATGCCCACCTACGTTGTGTCCTTACCTACAAAGTTTGTAAAATAGGATGAGTATATCTGTCTCTTATACACATCTAGATGTGTATAAGAGACAGAGACTAGAGGGGTGTAACCATACATACCCTGCTAGTCCCAGCATAAACTTGACATAGAATTGGGCTAGAGGCTGTCTCTTATACACATCTAGATGTGTATAAGAGACAGACTATGCTGTGTCCTTACCTACAAAGTCTGTAAAATAGGATGAGTATATAATATACCCAGTAAGTAGTTCTCACTTAAGCTCTTATACACATCTAGATGTGTATAAGAGACAGCATCCAACATCAACCATTAGCATAAACGTAAGATTGGACTAGAGGGGTGTAACCATACATACCCTGCTAGTCCCTAGCATAAACTTGACATAGAATTGGGCTAGAGGGGTGCAACCATACAGACCTTGCTAGCCCTTGAAGCATAACCTATACCTAATTAAAACTTGATCTTTACATCATCGTGAACAAACATAATGCATGGGGTCCCTGGTTGAGAAATGTGTTTTAAACATGTAATGCAACATAACAAAAGGTACACTACTGTTAAAAAAAAAAAATTTAAAGAGAGGGTGAAATAAACTACTTATGTTGATTGTGATCCTTTTATTCCTAATTATTATTTATAGTTTGATCCTATAAATTGAATTATTTATAAAGCACTAGTGTTAGGACTAATAATATGAGTAAGGCATATAACAATTTAAGTTGAAAAGTATTGTAATTCTCTTCATAAATTTTAATAGAGCTAATATACCTATTAAGTAGTGAGATATAATTAGTTATGAGAAAAATATATTTTTCAACAATAACTCAATATTAATAATAGGGAAAGTTGAAGGTTTGGTAAAAGAATAATATTAATTAAAATAGGTACCTTATAATTTAAAAGTTAATTTACCACTAAATATTGTTTTTAATTAGAAACAACATTGTATCATAATTTACTAAAGTTGTGTACATATGTTACTGCATAATATTATTCAACTTAGGTAAGTCTGTCTCATGCATTACTAAAATATAGCCTTAAAGTTGAAAAGAAAGTTGTAAATTCAAGTATTGACAAATGTGTCAAGTAAAACAATCAAAGAGAATGGATTTGTGTACTTAATTACCAAGGTTATATCATAAATATCCATATATATATTAATTGAATTGTAAAAAAAAAAATAAGTGAAAGAAATTTAATTTTTTTTTTTAAAAAAACCATAATAATTAAGTAGAAGTGTTTGAGAATAGAAAGAAAAGAAAACAACTTACTTGGTAATTACAAAACTTCAAAGTGTGCTTTCTTTCTATCAAAAGAACTATTTAGGCCTATTTATAGATGTCATTCCCCCCACCCCCCCTTTCATCGTCCTACTCAATAGTTTTTTTTTTCTTTATTTATTTGTTTTTATCTATTATTTTCTTAACCGACATAAAGTATAAATGGTTATATACATTTTGTTTTTATCTCTCTTTCTTTCATTAACCGACTTTCACACCTATATTTTATTATTATTATTATTATTATTTATTCTTTTCTTTTAAATCAAACTTCCTAGATATTTCTTCAACATATTATTTTATCTTTTCTTTTTTTTTTCTATAACCTTCTAGATATTTCTTACTTTCTTAATTATGTTATCTATTTATTTTATCACTAGATTTTTCTACTTAAAAAAATCTTTATTTCTTAGAAAATTTATTACTTAGTTATTTTTTTAATTACCAAACTAATATTTTGCCTCTTTTACTTATTATTTATGTACCACTTTTAATCTTAACGTACAAATTTTAAAATTGGTTTTCTCCATCCAGTCTTAAAAAATTAATTTAAAACTAAAATTCAGCTTGAAATTTTCTATAATATTTATATACATACTTGGGTTGTTACATTCTTCCCCTTTTGAGAACTTTCGTCCTCGAAAGTTTCTTGGTTCCTAAATAGATAAGGGTATTTGGTCATTCTTCTCGTTCCCATGTAACTTCTTCTATTTGTTGATTTCTCCAGAGAACCTTTACTAATCTTATTTCCCAATTACGAAGTGACTTCTTCTCTCTTGCTAGGATACAAATTGGAGTCTTTTTATATTCCAAGTTTTTACTTATTTGTAGGGGTTCATAGTTTACTACATGTGATAGATCAGGCACATATTTTCAAAGCATCGATACTAAAGAACATTATATATTTTAGAAAGAGTTGGTGGTAATGCCAATCAATAAGCTACTTGGCAACCACGCTCCAATATTTCAAAAGGTCCAATAAAGCGGGGGCTAAGCTTGTCTTTCCGTTCGAAACGCATAATGTCTTTTGTTGGTGCTACCTTTAGAAATACGTGATCTCCTACTTTGAATTCGAACTCTTTTTGACGGTTATCAACATAACTCTTTTGTTTGCTTTGAGTTGTTCACATTCTTTCTCGAATTAGCTTAATTGCCTCCAATGTTTGCTGCACCAATTCAGGCCCTAGTAGTGTTCGCTCTCCGACTTCATCCCAGTGTACAGAGGATCTGCACTTCTTTCCTTATAAGGCTTCAAAGGGAGCCATACCAATTGTTGCCTGATAACTATTATTATAAGAAATTCTATAAGGTGTATTTGCGAATCCCACACTCCAGTAAAATCCAAAGTACATGCCCTCAACATGTCTTCTAGTGATTAACTCGTTCTGTTTGACCATCAGTTTGTGGATAGAAGGCTATGCTAAAATTTAGTTGTGCGCTCATTACTTTCTGCAAACTTTTCCAGAACTTGGAGACAAAACGAGGGCCTCGATTTAAAAAAATTCATACTGGGACTCCATGTAACCGAATGATCTCTTTTAAGTACATTTGAGCTAGTGCTTTCGTAGTGTGAGTAGACTTGCAGGGTGTAGGAAATGGGCCGACTTGGTGAGTTAATCCACAATCACCCAAATCATGTTGTGGCCTTTAATAGTTCTCAGGAGTACTGAGATGAAGTCCATAGAAATATGCTCTCATTTCCATTCTGGAACATTTAGAGCTTAAAGAAGTCCTTGTGGCTGTTGCCTTAAGGCTTTCACTTGTTGACAAACCAAACATTTGCTTACATAGTCGACTATATCCTTTTTCATGTTACACTACCAGTAATGTGCTTTCAAGTCTCAGTACATCTTGGTACTCCTAGGATATATTGAAAAGCATGATTCGTGAGCTTCCTTCAGTAATTCTTTCTTGATTTCTTCATCATCTAGTACACATATGTGAAACCTGGATTTCCATTTTTCCTACTTAAGTAGGTGATTAAGGGAATTAACTAAGTGAAAGTTAAATCCTATGTTGAAGTGAAGGAAATTTCTAAGTGTTGAATAGATTTTCCTTGAGTAGTTTGAGTTAATCCTTAAATGGTAAAATTTGGCTAAGTGTAAGGTCAAAAGGACCCATGCGTTAAGTGACATTAGTACATAAGATGAGAAGGCAACCATGTGTTTATAAGGTTGGACACATGATTGGCCAAAGTATTGGCAAGAGACATTGCCAAGAGTTGCTCATGCGTTGGGTATGTGTGAGCGAGAGCGGAGAAACGAGATGTTGAGCGCAAGATGCTGGGCAAGCGATCGTGTAGCAACTAAGCGGAGCTATACGAGGAGGTAGACGATCGTCTAGTAAGTGAGCGGCGCTACACGATGAGATAGGCAATTTTGTAGGCTGACGCTGGGTGATCGTATAGCAAGGCGGGGCGCTAAACGATGAGGTAGACGATCGTATAGTAAGTGTGCGGTGCTACATGATGAGATAGGCGATTGTGTAGCGGGCGTTGAACGATCGTGTAGCAAAGAGGGGAGCTACATGATGAGGTAGGTGATCGTGTAGGTGGGCGCTGGACGATCGGGCTATACAATAGACACAGTACTACACGATCAGTGTAAGTGCTAGACGATAAGTGTGGAAGCTAGGTGAAACGCTAAACGATAGCACTAGACGATAGCGTTAAGCGTTAAGCGACGAGTGATGACACTAAGTGATTAGAGGATGCGGTAGACGATAAGGTGTCAACGCTAAATAATGGGCACAATAGCTAAGCGATAGGCTATGTGCGAGATTGTTGAGAGCGAGATCGTTTACTAAGTGATTGAGCTCATGATGGGCCGTTGGAGCTAAACGATAGATGTTAGCATAAATTCTTTATATCTATATTGAATATATAAACCTTAGGATCATTCATGTCAAATTGTCAAGAATAACATACTGGATTCCATTGCAAAATTTATGATAGCTTTAAGATGATGATGGATGACTATGGTCTTCCTCAACCAAAACTTCGAATGCCCTTAGTAGGATCTCTCTCTAGATGGGATACAAGAAAGACTGAGTGCTTATTGTTTTGGTATATCGGGGACCATAGCCCTAAGGTCTCTTTATATACTAGTTCAATTAGGGTTCCTATTAAACCCTAATTAACTAGGAATGAGCTTCTACCCATTAATTCCATACTTAATTAGGAATCTAAGGCCTTAATTAATTAGATCACATAATAGGGCTCAATCTAATAAAATAACCCAATGTGATAAATTATAATCCACATACATAGCCCATACTTTAATTAAACATATTATTATTTAAATATGTCTTACAATCTCCCACTTGGGCTATGTCTATGTACCTAATATAATTAAATCACATAAACCTTAAGCGCGCATAAACAGGTTATTTCAATAATAGAATTCCCTTTTAGTTCAATTTGGTCCATCTCCTGTATTAGCATGGAATCAAGGCGGCTTTTGTCACTACCCTTGTAACTAAACCTTCCTTGATCACTAATTCCAATACATTCAAAGACAACTTTCCTTATGTTATCTTCCCCTCCCCCTCCCCCCCAACCTCAACATCCTTAAGGAATCTAGCATTTCCTGTCTCAAACAATGATCTAGAAGTGAGATCATAAAACTTGAAACCCCGAGAGTGCTCAGAATACCCAACAAAATAGCTGCTAATAGTTCTTGAGTCCAATTTTCTTTCATTAGGCCTATAAGGCCTAGCCTCAACTGGACAACCTCATATGTGAAGATGCCTAATACTAGGCTTCTTTCCTGTCCACAACTTATAAAGGGTTTTGGCTATTGCTTTACTAGGTACCCTATTAAGGATATATGTTGCAGTATTTAGCGCCTCACCCCAAAGGGATTCTAATAGAGAAGAATGACTAATCATACTTCTTACCATATCCTTAAGTGTTCTATTTCACCTTTCCCCTACACCATTTATGTTGGGTTTGCCCGGCATAGTGTATTGCGGGACGATTCCACATTCCTCTAGGTCTGTCTCTTATACACATCTAGATGTGTATAAGAGACAGGCTTTGTACCACATGAATTAGATAATAGGATCTTGTTAAATGAAGCAAAAGAATCAAGCATATATAAATTATCAATTAAAGAACCGGTACCAATAAGCTTAGAATCTTGAAAAAGACTAATTTTATTATTTCCAAAAGAACAAGAAAAACAAAATTTGTCCAAACTGGAAATAGAAACTAAATTCCGTCTAAATGATGGTACAACAAAAGTCTCATTCAGATCCAAATAACAACAAATTTTTAAAAGTAATCTAAAATTTCCAATAGCTTCAACTAGAACTGCTTTTCCATTGCCCACATAGATGAATCTTTCAACATCACTTGGCAGCCGGCTCCACAGGCAACCTTGCATTAATATACTTATGTGAGTAGTGGCATCAGAATCTACCCACCAAGTATCTGAAGGTACAGAAGCTAAATTAACTTCAGAACAAACCAAAGTAAGAAGTTTATCCTTCTTTATACGCCACTTGGCGTACTTGGGACAATCTTTCTTGAAGTGACCTTTCTTTTTGCAGAAAAAACAAGGATTTTCAATAGCTTGTTTCTTGTTTTATTCTGCTGAGATGTCCCTTCTGTAGCATCCACAATTCTCCTTTTCTCTTATCACGAGAGCCTATTGCCAAATGAGCACTTTTTGTCCTTTCTCTCTTAATCCTATCTTCTTCTTGCACACATTGTGAGATAAGCTCACTAATACTCCATTTATCCTTCTGAGTATTATAGCTTATCTTAAACTGAGTGAATTGTGCAGGAAGAGAGATAAGTACCAAATGCACGAGTAATTTTCATTTATCTCGATATCAAGTGTCTTTAATTTACCTGCGAGATTGGACATTTCCATAATGTACTCCCTTATGTTTCCATTACCCTTATACCTCATAGAAGTTAAAGAAGTCAAAAGACTACTTACTTCCACTTTCTTATTTTTAGCAAAATATTTCTCAATTTGAGCAAGGAACTTATTGGCATTTTCACTTTTTGTGATAGAGCCCCGAAAAGACTCCGGAATGAAGTGCCTAATGATCATCAGACACATGCAATTTGACCGTTCCCACTTCTCTATATTAGCCGTATTTGGCTGTTTCTCAGTAGAAGTAGGTTTATCGGTCCTTAATGCAAGGTCCAAATGCATACACCCAAAAAGTATCTCTAGGCTTTCTTTACAAATCTTGAAGTTTGATCCATTCAACTTAAGGATTGAACTTAGATTTCCATATATTTGAGTAAGATCAACTGAAACAATAAACAACAAAACATATGCTCACGATTAAAACATAACAAAATAATTTCACATATATGGTGGGACCCTTTAACAAGATACCTAGCATAACATTGATGTCCAACCTTTGGGCAAAAAACACCAACTGTAAATGGTACTCTCAACATAGTAATCAAAGTACTGACAATTAACTCTGTAAAAAAGAAAAAAAAAAGCCTTTCTTTGGACCGACTACTTTTCACATGAGCAATCCTTATAATTGCCACATACTCATTACCACATGCATACCCACAATTTGGCCAAATAATTATCTTCCTTTGGGCTGATTTTAATTATCCGCATAAATTCTTGAATATGCACATCTTATATTTCATAATTAAAATGATCTAGATAATAGAGGCTATTTTGGTAACATATTATTTTTGACCAATTAAATCTAAAATATAAGATACAATAATATAATAATATTATTGTACAAAAAATAAAGGAGGAAGAACACCAAATAGTCTTTTACAAAATTCACTTAATAATCGCATACACATAATACAATTAAAGTAACATAAACATGTGAATATCACAAAAACAATCAAATTGTAGATTTTAATTCACAAACTTATCAATCAAGAACTAAGAACCCTTTTCAAGAATTTCACCAAGTTATTAATCAATAAATCTTAGAAACGCGGGCAAGAAGTTCAATCAGCAATTAATCCAAATAGTTGACAAATTCAATATTATCAAACTATTAAAAAATAAATTCACTAAATTCAATCAGTTTTTTTTTTAACCTTAAAAAAAACAATCAGTGTCCAACATTATCAATCACAATTCAGTTTTTTTTTTTTTTTGAAACTCATATTCATCAATTAATATTAATATAACTTTTCAATTTAAAAAAAATAGCGACAACATTAACTTTTCCATTATTAATCAAATTTAAAATCGAACTCATAAAGTCATCCATTAAGAATTAAAGAAAAAAACTGATAATTAAAACCAGGAACCGCTGGCAAGACTTTAGTCGATAATTGACCGTTACCTTCGCCCAACAGCAACTCCAGTCAGTCATTAACCGAAAGTCTTGATGGATAAAACTTGCAGCAACTAAAGACCTAACTCCTTCGATCGGTCTTTAACTTTTTTCCAATGGATTTCATCACATTGGTGGACTTTTGTCAAGAATGTTGAACTGAACATTCTTAATTTTGACAATAATAGAACTAAGGTTTTTTTTTCTTAAAAAAAACTTTAGGAAACCACGTTCAATCAAAATAATCAAGAAAGACTGAGTGCTTATTGTTCTGGTATATCGGGGACCATAGCTCTAAGGTCTCTTTATATACTAGTTCAATTAGGGTTCCCATTAAACCCTAATTAACTAGGAATGGGCTTCTACCCATTAAGTCCATACTTAATTAGGAATCTAGGACCTTAATTAATTAGATCACATAATAGGGCCCAATCTAATAAAATAACCCAATGTGATAAATTATTAATCTACATACATAGCCCATACTTTAATTAAACATATTATTATTTAAATATGTCTAACAATAAATGCAAGAACTAAACGACGGAGCGGTGCTGAGGCTTGCGTTATGCAAGATTGATGAACTCATCTGGACAAATGGCTGTACCGAGAGATGGGTAGACTTGAGTTAGTAGGAGCTGGACAAATTAAGTTTCATGCAAAGGAAGTATTATGCAAGAGGAGGACAAATCAAGTAGGTATGTGGCATGGAAGTAGGCGAATGTCAAGGGAGTAGGTGGTGGCAAAACATGGTGCAAACACTTCTAGAGTAGGAGGTGTCTTGCATTGGAGGCTTGGTTAAGATGAGAAGGATCATTTCCTTAAGCCTATAAATACCACCACAAGCCTTCTTTTGAGTTCATAATCCGAAATCCTCCTTAAATACAGTAGGAAGAGTGTTCAAGAGTAGTTTCGGAGATAGTTATGCATTGATTATGAAGTTCCAAGAGGAGGAGATGTTGTCGGACAGTGAAGTCTAGAAGTAGCATCAATTTGGGACGAGGATATCTCCCAAAATACTCGTGCGTTTGGAGTGTTTTCAAAGCCACCGGAAATCTCTGAGAGTGTAGTTTTCAGGGTAGGGCTGCTAGAGAAGAAGCTCCAAGAAATCGGGCTGGAGAATGAGGAAAAGACAGAAGGATCGAGCTGTTGGGTAAGTTGGGCTAGTCTTGATGTTTTAAAGATTTCGGCCAAACCACGAGAAGTTAAGAGTTAAGATTTTAGAGTAAGCTTCCTGAAAGAGAGAGATTCATTTATCTCGATATCAAGTGTCTTTAATTTACCTGCGAGATTGGACATTTCCATAATGTACTCCCTTATGTTTCCATTACCCTTATACCTCATAGAAGTTAAAGAAGTCAAAAGACTACTTACTTCCACTTTCTTATTTTAGCAAAATATTTCTCAATTTGAGCAAGGAACTTATTGGCATTTTCACTTTTTGTGATAGAGCCCCGAAAAGACTCCGGAATGAAGTGCCTAATGATCATCAGACACATGCAATTTGACCGTTCCCACTTCTCTATATTAGCCGTATTTGGCTGTTTCTCAGTAGAAGTAGGTTTATCGGTCCTTAATGCAAGGTCCAAATGCATACACCCAAAAAGTATCTCTAGGCTTTTTTACAAATCTTGAAGTTTGATCCATTCAACTTAAGGATTGAACTTAGATTTCCAGATATTTGAGTAAGACCAACCTGAAACAATAAACAACAAAACATATGCTCACGATTAAAACATAACAAAATAATTTCACATATATGGTGGGACCCTTTAACAAGATACCTAGCATAACATTGATGTCCAACCTTGGGCAAAAAACACCAACTGTAAATGGTACTCTCAACATAGTAATCAAAGTACTGACAATTAACTCTGTAAAAAAGAAAAAAAAAAGCCTTTCTTTGGACCGCTACTTCACATGAGCAATCCTTATAATTGCCACATACTCATTACCACAATGCATACCCACAATTTGGCCAATAATTATCTTCCTTTGGGCTGATTTAAATTATCCGCATAAATTCTTGAATATGCACATCTTATATTTCATAATTAAAATGATCTAGATAATAGAGGCTATTTTGGTAACATATTATTTTTGACCAATTAAATCTAAAATATAGATACAATAATATAATAATATTATTGTACAAAAAATAAAGGAGGAAGAACACCAAATAGTCTTTTACAAAATTCACTTAATAATCGCATACACATAAATACAATTAAAGTAACATAAACATGTGAATATCACAAAAACAATCAAATTGTAGATTTTAATTCACAAACTTATCAATCAAAAACTAAGAACCCTTTTCAAGAATTTCACCAAGTTATTAATCAATAAATCTAGAAACGCGGGCAAGAAGTTCAATCAGCAATTAATCCAAATAGTTGACAAATTCAATATTATCAAACTATTAAAAAATAAATTCACTAAATTCAATCAGTTTTTTTTTTAACCTTAAAAAAAACAATCAGTGTCCAACATTATCAATCACAATTCAGTTTTTTTTTTTTTTTGAAACTCATATTCATCAATTAATATTAATATAACTTTTCAATTTAAAAAAAATAGCGACAACATTAACTTTTCCATTATTAATCAAATTTAAAATCGAACTCATAAAGTCATCCATTAAGAATTAAAGAAAAAAACTGATAATTAAAACCAGGAACCGCTGGCAAGACTTTAGTCGATAATTGACCGTTACCTTCGCCCAACAGCAACTCCAGTCAGTCATTAACCGAAAGTCTTGATGGATAAAACTTGCAGCAACTAAAGACCTAACTCCTTCGATCGGTCTTTAACTTTTTTCCAATGGATTTCATCACATTGGTGGACTTTTGTCAAGAATGTTGAACTGAACATTCTTAATTTTGACAATAATAGAACTAAGGTTTTTTTTTCTTAAAAAAAACTTTAGGAAACCACGTTCAATCAAAATAATCAAGAAAAGACTGAGTGCTTATTGTTCTGGTATATCGGGGACCATAGCTCTAAGGTCTCTTTATATACTAGTTCAATTAGGGTTCCCATTAAACCCTAATTAACTAGGAATGGGCTTCTACCCATTAAGTCCATACTTAATTAGGAATCTAGGACCTTAATTAATTAGATCACATAATAGGGCCCAATCTAATAAAATAACCCAATGTGATAAATTATTAATCTACATACATAGCCCATACTTTAATTAAACATATTATTATTTAAATATGTCTAACAATAAATGCAAGAACTAAACGACGGAGCGGTGCTGAGGCTTGCGTTATGCAAGATTGATGAACTCATCTGGACAAATGGCTGTACCGAGAGATGGGTAGACTTGAGTTAGTAGGAGCTGGACAAATTAAGTTTCATGCAAAGGAAGTATTATGCAAGAGGAGACAAATCAAGTAGGTATGTGGCATGGAAGTAGGCGAATGTCAAGGGAGTAGGTGGTGGCAAAACATGGTGCAAACACTTCTAGAGTAGGAGGTGTCTTGCATTGGAGGCTTGGTTAAGATGAGAAGGATCATTTCCTTAAGCCTATAAATACCACCACAAGCCTTCTTTTGAGTTCATAATCCGAAATCCTCCTTAAATACAGTAGGAAGAGTGTTCAAGAGTAGTTTCGGAGATAGTTATGCATTGATTATGAAGTTCCAAGAGGAGGAGATGTTGTCGACAGTGAAGTCTAGAAGTAGCATCAATTTGGGACGAGGATATCTCCCAAAATACTCGTGCGTTTGGAGTGTTTTCAAAGCCACCGGAAATCTCTGAGAGTGTAGTTTTCAGGGTAGGGCTGCTAGAGAAGAAGCTCCAAGAAATC
>NC_052350.1:27705884-27805173 GCF_009727055.1 Benincasa hispida
AAAGACATTTTAGAGATGTTTGTAGAAGGAAGTATCTCGAGATAAGGCTTATAACTATGAGTAATCTGAGTTTTAATTTGAATTTAGAACTTAGGGTTCAAAAGAGGAGCCGAGAAGATCAAGGAACTTCTAAGAGAGAGATTCCTATCCTTACCAAGGTGAATGGTACTTTCTTTTAAGTCTTAAGCATATCTTTTAGAGTAAATTGTATATGCTTATGTTATAAATGAGTAAATAGCATGAAAATGAGAATATGTGATCGGGATGATCAGGAGGTCAATAGACCTAGTTTTTGAGCCCTAAATGGAACCTCACGGGATGGTCAAGGGACTAAGAGGTCTAGTTCCTGAGCCTGTGGGAGGATCCTCGTATGGGATGATCAGAGGGCCGACGGGCCTAGCTTCTGAGCCCATGAGCGGGGAGCTATGTGCACATAGGAGACATAGGGAACAAAGGGAACACAAAAGAGTAAGCGTTTGTAATTAGTAACAGTTAACTATCTACCATGTGTGTATGTAGAAAACATACTCATTCTAAGTAGTTATCAGTTTAGCTATCTACTGTGCATGTAGATAGAGTTGAGAACAGACTCATTCAAAGCAGAGGTTTGAGTACTAAACTCGTTTATATATGATATGCTTGTTATTATGAGTTGAAATAGACTCTAGAAGTTGTTTACCACTCACTGAGCTTTGTGAAGCTCATTCTGTTATTTCATGTTTCTCTTCCCAGGTAGCGAGTTCTAGGTGCTGCTAAAGTCAAGGTCTGTCACAAGCCATAGTCACACTTCCAGAGGGTTTTGCGAGTGGTTATTGTAAACTTTGTAGTTAAGACTTGGAATCGTATAAACATTACATGGTTATAATAAAATGGGTCTACTTAATCAGTTGTTGTTTATCTCCTTGACTTAAAGTTTATTGAGAGTAAAGAGGTTCAGTTGGATTGTAGGTATCTCAAAAGAGTGGTGTCTGTGGTCCCACGCCTCTCCTCGGGCTCAGGAGTGCGGGCTCGGGGTGGGGTGGTAACAACATAGACATCCACGGTAGAGGAATGCATAGTCTAGGTCTGTAGAGAATTCACTGGTTTCTTCATTCTCTGACTACAGTTGTTTGTTTAGATATTTATCTGTTTGTTGTGCATCAATTATCCTTTTCCTTAAAGCATGACTTGCAATTAGCTGTGTTATTCAAGTTGTGATGGTTTCTGGTATTAGTGAGATCTCAGCTCTTTCAAGGTCATCCATTATGTGTTTGGAGATGGTACTTAGCACTGTTGTGTGAGCTGACTTTCAGCTAAGAGCATCAGCCACAATGTTAGCTTTTCCTGGATGATAGAGGATCTCACAATCGTAGTCTTTGACCAATTCTACCCATCTCCGTTGCCTCATATTTAACTTCTTTTGGGTAAAAAAAGTACTTAAGGCTTTTATGATTTGTATAGATTTGGATCTTTTCCCCATATAAGTAATGTCTCCATATCTTTAAAGCAAGACTACAGCGGCTAACTCTAAGTCATGGATAGGATAGTTTTGTTCATAAGGTTTAAGTTGTCTTGACGCATATGCTATTACCTGGCTGGAGAATGAGGAAAAGACAGAAGGATCGAGCTGTTGGGTAAGTTGGGCCAGTCTTGATGTTGTGATGATTACGGCCAAACCACGAACATTTCTGAGCTAATATTTTGAGGTAAGCTTCCTAAGACATTTTAGAGTATGTTTGTAGAAGGAAGTATCTCGAGATAAGGCTTATAACTATGAGTAATCTGAGTTTTAATTTGAATTTAGAACTTAGGGTTCAAAAGAGGAGCCGAGAAGATCAAGGAACTTCTAAGAGAGAGATTCCTATCCTTACCAAGGTGAATGGTACTTTCCTTTAAGTCTTAAGCATATCTTTTAGAGTAAATTGTATATGCTTATGTTATAAATGAGTAAATAGCATGAAAATGAGAATATGTGATCGGGATGATCAGGAGGTCAATAGACCTAGTTTTTGAGCCCTAAATGGAACCTCACGGGATGGTCAAGGGACTAAGAGGTCTAGTTCCTGAGCCTGTGGGAGGATCCTCGTATGGGATGATCAGAGGGCCGACGGGCCTAGCTTCTGAGCCCATGAGCGGGGAGCTATGTGCACATAGGAGACATAGGGAACAAAGGGAACACAAAAGAGTAAGCGTTTGTAATTAGTAACAGTTAACTATCTACCATGTGTGTATGTAGAAAACATACTCATTCTAAGTAGTTATCAGTTTAGCTATCTACTGTGCATGTAGATAGAGTTGAGAACAGACTCATTCAAAGCAGAGGTTTGAGTACTAAACTCGTTTATATATGATATGCTTGTTATTATGAGTTGAAATAGACTCTAGAAGTTGTTTACCACTCACTGAGCTTTGTGAAGCTCATTCTGTTATTTCATGTTTCTCTTCCCAGGTAGCGAGTTCTAGGTGCTGCTAAAGTCAAGGTCTGTCACAAGCCATAGTCACACTTCCAGAGGGTTTTGCGAGTGGTTATTGTAAACTTTGTAGTTAAGACTTGGAATCGTATAAACATTACATGGTTATAATAAAATGGGTCTACTTAATCAGTTGTTGTTTATCTCCTTGACTTAAAGTTTATTGAGAGTAAAGAGGTTCAGTTGGATTGTAGGTATCTCAAAAGAGTGGTGTCTGTGGTCCCACGCCTCTCCTCGGGCTCAGGAGTGCGGGCTCGGGGTGGGGTGTGACAACATAGACATCCACGGTAGAGGAATGCATAGTCTAGGTCTGTAGAGAATTCACTGGTTTCTTCATTCTCTGACTACAGTTGTTTGTTTAGATATTTATCTGTTTGTTGTGCATCAATTATCCTTTTCCTTAAAGCATGACTTGCAATTAGCTGTGTTATTCAAGTTGTGATGGTTTCTGGTATTAGTGAGATCTCAGCTCTTTCAAGGTCATCCATTATGTGTTTGGAGATGGTACTTAGCACTGTTGTGTGAGCTGACTTTCAGCTAAGAGCATCAGCCACAATGTTAGCTTTTCCTGGATGATAGAGGATCTCACAATCGTAGTCTTTGACCAATTCTACCCATCTCCGTTGCCTCATATTTAACTTCTTTTGGGTAAAAAAAGTACTTAAGGCTTTTATGATTTGTATAGATTTGGATCTTTTCCCCATATAAGTAATGTCTCCATATCTTTAAAGCAAAGACTACAGCGGCTAACTCTAAGTCATGGATAGGATAGTTTTGTTCATAAGGTTTAAGTTGTCTTGACGCATATGCTATTACCTTGCCATGTTGCATCAAGAAACAACCAAGCTCCTTCTTTGATGCGTCATTGTAGACAGTTAAACCCCCTGATCCATCAAGTATAATGAGAATAGGGGTTGTAGTCAATCTTTCTTTTAGTTCCTGGAAGCTTTGTCCACATACTTGGTTCCAGACAGAAGGATTATTCTTCTTGGTGAAGTTAGTTAATGGTAATGCTACACTTAAGAAATTCTTCACAAATCATCTATAATATCTTGCTAATCCAAGAAATCTTCGCACCTCACTGATCGTTGTTGGGCAATGCCATTTGCTAACTGTTTCAATCTTAACAAGATCCACTGAGATTCCTTCTTGTTTTACAATATGCCCTAGGTAGGCAACTTGTCGCACCCAAAACTCGCGCTTGGAGAATTTGGCATAAACTTTTTATTTCTTAATATGAAAAGGACGTCCCTAAGATGTTTTTCATGTTCTACCTCAAACTTGGAATAGACCAAAATATCATCTATGAATACGATCACGAAGTTATCAATATAGTCCTTAAAAATTCTATTCATCAGGTCTATGAAGTCTTCTGGGGCATTAATTAATCCAAATGGCATCACAACGAATTCATAATGCCTATATCTTGTTCGGAAAGCAGTCTTGAGTGTACCAGACTCCTTGATTCGTAGTTGATGATATCCATATCGTAAGTCTATTTTGGAGAATATTGAGACTCCTTGTAATTGGTCAAATAGGTCGTCAATACGTGGGAGTGGGTACTTATTCTTTATTGTCAACTTATTCAACTCCCGATAATCTATACATAAATGCATTGATCCATCCTTTTTCTTAACAAATAAGACAGGTGCTCCCCATGGAGACACGCTAGGGCGTATAAATCCCCTGTCTAACAATTCTTGTAATTGTATTTTGAGTTATTTTAACTTTGCAGGCGCCATTCTATATGGTGCTTTAGATACAGTTCAGCTCCAGGAATTAGGTCTATATAAAATTCTATTTCTCGATTAGGTGGTAAACCTGGAAGCTCTTCTGGGAATATATCGTCAAACTTTCTTATTACAGGAATGGCCTTAATTTCATCCTTTTGGTTTCGTAAATCCATCACACTTGATAGACATGCCCAAGCCCCATAATTGAGCAAATGCTTAGTTTTTAAGGATAAAATTATTGTTGGGGCTGATCGTATATTAGATCTCTTAAATTTAAACTTGGTTCCTGTTGGAAAGGTAAATATGACCTCTTTATTATGCCAATCTATGCTTGCATAGTTTGCTGCTAACCAGTCCATACCTAGTATTATGTCAAAATGACTTATGTCTAGGATGATAAGGGTCACCCCTAGTTTATGTCCTGATACTGACAACTCGCAGTTTTCCACAACTGAATGGGCCAACATAGATACTCTGATAGGAGTAGCTATGGATCGATTGTAGCCTAAGGGCTTTGATGTTAGTTGAGCATGTTGTGCAAATGTTGTAGAGATGAATGAATGACTAGAGCCCAAATCAAATAAAGAGAAGGCATAATACCCGAGGATGACAATTGCATCTTGATCCTCTGCCTCTTTACGTGTAATAGCAAACACCCATCCTTTCTGTTGTTGGGTAACCTTGTTACTGGTAGGCTGAGTGGTCTGGTCAGTTGATACTTGGGTGATGAGCTTTGGGCAAGCCTTTGCATAGTGACCCGTTTGGCCACAATTGAAACACACTCCTAAGTTCCGGAGACATTGCCCCTGATGGTGTTTTCCACAATTTTCGCACTTAGGATATGTGAATGTTTGACTTTTCTATTGTAACTGTAGCCTTGAGTGCCTTGGGAATTTTTTGCTTCCCTTGTGAACGTTGGAAGCCTTGTTGATTGAATTTCCTCTTTTGATTTGGTATGAATTCTCGTTCAAAAGTTGAGGTTTTGGCAGCAAGATTTACTTCCATGAGTAAGGCCAACTTGAGGGCAAGTGCATACTTTTTATGTCGGAAAGCAGTAACTATGTCCCGAACGCCTTCTCTTAATCCCCAAATAAACCTCTCCACCTTCTTCTCTTCTGTGTCCACTAGCTGAGGAACAAAGTGAGACAAGCGATCAAATTTTCGTTCATACTCCGCCACCAACATGTTCTCTTGACAAAGATTAAGAAATTCCATTTCCTTTTTATATCTAACTGTCAAAGGGAAATACTTGTTGTAAAAAGCCTAACTAAATTGCTGCCACAAGATCGAACCTTTGATTGTTTTTTGTGTGGATTCCCACTAGAACTTTGCATCACCTCTTAACATGAAGGTGGCACAATTTACTTTCTGTTCTTCTGGGATGTTTATGTGGCAAAAAATGGTTTTTATTTCTGTTATCCAATTCTTTGCTATAGTTGGGTCCACAGATGATCCATCAAATGTTGAAGGATTGAACTTCCTGAATTCTCGGATGATTTTCGAGTCATTTGTATCGTTGGTTATTGATGCAGTGGATGAGGTTGTGCTTCCATTACTCATATTCTGTATTAGTATTTATAGTGCTTCTGGTGTAAGTAACACGTAAGGCATTTGTCCATTTCCTTGATTTTGAACCCCTGTGGGTTCCCTTCGAGGTCTATCTCGTCGTGTTGAACTCGTCGTGGTGGTATCTGGTACATACATATTTTCATAGTAAGGAAACAATCTAATCCTACTTCTCTAGCCTACATTGATGCTTACTAAATTTATCTACTAGGTTACTTGTATGAAATTTCCACTTACCAGCATAACATAACCAAGGACATCACTTAACAGACCAAACCATCGAACATCACGACTCTTCTAATGCAGTAGAGCCTATTTGGCTCAAATGCTTTGATATCAAATTGTAACGACCAGACCCTTACATAATAAGGTCCGACCACTACAACATGCATACTTAGGCTTTTCTATCATGAGATGAGTTTTGATGAAAATTTCAAAAGTACATATCTAAAATTTTATTAATTAAGTAGCAAACTATACAAAAAATTTATTTTACAAAATACCAGGATTCATAAAACATTAGCATAGTGGAACAAAATGCATATATGACCAAAATAGTGAGTTTGATGGTTGACCCTTGAGCGACGTCCAGTCATGCCTCCTACGCTATGTCCTTATCTACAAAATCTGTGGAAAAAAAATAGGATGAGTATATAATATACCCAGTAAGTAGTTCTCACTTAAGGTAGTGACCAAATGCATAATCACAGGCAACATTTCATTAAAACATATGACTGTGTGAAACCCAAATTTCAATTTCCCTACTTAAGCAGGTAATCAAGGGAATTAACTAAGTATAAGTTAAATCTTATGTTGAAGAAAAGGAAAATTCTAAGTATTGGAATAGATTTTCTTTGTGTATCTTTGAGTTGAGCCTTAACTATTGGAATTTGGCTAAGTGTGAAGTAAAAAAGAAACCATGCATTTGGTGTTAGGAAACGTTACCGCATGAGATGAGGCTAAGTGTAGAGGTTAAAAGAAATTAATCATTGAAGCCAAGGACAACCATGCATTGAACTTGTGAGGTTTGGACACATGTTGGCCAAAGCAAGAGGCATTGCCCAAAGGTTGCTCGTGCGTTGAGGCTGCGTGAGCGAGAGCAAGAGAGCCAAAAAATAAGCGTAAGGCGCTGGGCATGGAAGTATTGTACGCGTGGACAATCATGTAGCTACAGGGGATGCTAGACGATAACACTACACGATAGGCGATGACACTATACAATCAACATAAGTGCTAGATGATAACACTAAACAATGAGCTCGGGCGCTAGACGATAAGTGTAGATGTTGGACAATGTGTTAGGCACAAGAGCTAGACGATAGACGAAACGCTAGACGATGGGCGTTGCACGATAGGCGAAGCACTAGACAATGGGCATTGTGCGATAAACGCAAACGCTAGATGATGGTGCTACACGATAAGCAGACTTGCTAGACGATGGGCGAGATGCGTTAGATGATAGGCATCAACGCTACACAATGAGCGACAGCGAGATCATTAACAGTGAAAGCTACACGATGAATAGTAACAAGAGCTCCGCGATGAGTGGTAGTGATAGCTACACGATGAGCGGCAGCGAGAGCTACGCGATGAGCGAGAGTGAGATTGTTAGGTGATCAGCGACAGCGAGAGATCACTAAATGATGGAGCTATGCGATGGGGCGTAAGTGTTATGCGATAAGCACAGACGCTAGACGATTGACAACAGCGAGAGAGTTGGATAATGAACGACAGCGAGAGGGCTGGATGTTAAGCGACTGTGAGAGATTAGCTAGACGATGGAGTTATGTGATGAAGTACAAGAGCTACACGATGAACTAAATGATAGGTCAAATGTTTATGCAGTATTGAGGTTGCATTACGCAAGGCTGATGAATTCACCCAGATAAGTGGCTGAAGCAAGAGGAGGTTGAGCTTGAGTTAGTAGGAGGTGGACGAATAGAGTTTCATTCAAGGAAGATTTATGCATGAGGAAGACAACTCAAACTCCATGCAAGTAGGTGAGTGGCATGAAAGTAGGTGAATGGCAAGGAAGTAGGTGGTGGCAAAGCTTGGTGCAAACACTCCAAAAGTTGTTAAAGTAAGAGGAGTCTTGCATTAGAAGCCTTAAGAAATGAGAAGGATCGATTCCTTTGGCCTATAAATACCACCACAAAGTGACTCTTTAGCTCATAACACATATTCTCTTCAAAGAACAGTAGGAAGAGTGTTTAAGAGCAGATTCGGAGGAAGATCATGCGTTGATCAAGAGGTTCAAAGAGGAGAAGATGTTGTCGGATAGTGAGGTTTGGAAGTAGCATCAACTTGGGACAAGGAGTTCTCCCAGAATACTCGTAGCTTTCAACTTCAAGCGATTTTAAAGCCACTTGAAAGCTCAGAGAGTCTAGTTTTCAAGGTAGGGCCGTCGAATAAGAAGCTCCAAGGAATCAGGCGGGAGGGTGAGGGAAAATACAGAAGGGTCGAGCTCTTAGGTAAGCTTGGGCCAGTCTTGATGATTTGAGGATTCCAACCAAACCACAAGGAGTTTTAAGCTAAGATTTTAAGGGTTCAAAAGGGAACCCAAGGAAACCAAGGAACTCCTAGAGAGAAAGGTTCCTACCCTACCAAGGTAGCGAAAGGTGAGAAGTTCCAGGGTGCGGCTAAGGTCAAGGTCCACCACAGCCATAGTTACACTTCCGGGTTTTTAGAATCGTTGATATAAACTTGGTAGTTAAACCTGAGAGTTGTATAAACATTGTACTGTTGGTAATAAAATGAATTTAATCAAACAGTTGTTGTTTACATCTTTGGCTTAAGGTTTTATAAGAGTAAAGAGGTTCAGATGGGCAGTAGGTATCACAAAAGGGTGGTATATGTGGTCCTTCACGCCTCCCCTCGAGCTTAGGAGGCAGGCTCGAGACGAGGTGTGGATTGAGAATGAAAACATATACTTATAATAACATGAGGTGGTCGGTTACACTTCCAACGTAAGTTCCTCCGCCCTTGTAGGAAGATGAGGACTTAAGCGGAAACTAACTACTCTGATAATTAGTGGGTCATGCAATCAGTAGGGCCAGAGTTGCATCCAACATCAACCATTAGCATAAACGTAAGATTGGACTAGAAGGGTGCAAATACATACCCTACTAGTCCCTAACATAAACTTGATATAGAATTGGGCCTAGAGGTGTGCAACCATACATACCCTACTAACCCTAGAAGCATAACCTATACCTAATTAAAACTTGATCTTTACATCATCATGAACAAATATAATGCATGGGGTCCCTGGTTGAGAAATGTGTTTTAAACAAGTAATGTAATATAATAGTAACATAATAATGCAACAAAAAAAAGGGTACACTACCGTAAAAAAAAACTTAAAGAGAGGGTCAGATAAACTACTTACGTTGATTGTGATCCTTTTATTCCTAATTATTGCTTATAGTTTGATCCTATAAATTGAATTATTTATAAAGCACTAGCGTTAGGACTAATAATATGAGTAAGGTATATAACAATTTAATTTGAAAAGTATTGTAATTCTTTTCATAAATTTTAATAGAGCTAATATACTTATTAAGTAGTGAGATATAATTAGTTATGAGAAAAATATATTTTTCAATAGTAACCCAACATTAATAATAAGGAAAGATTGGTAAAAGAATAATATTAATTAAAATAGGTACCTTATAATTTAAAAGTTAGTTTATCACTAAATATTGTTTTTAATTAGAAACAACTGTTGAATGAGAAATTTTGGACCAATCACAAGTTGTCACGTCATTTACTAAATTAATGATGAAATTCCAAATCATTAAATTTGGGCTCAATTAGAAGTTGACATATGTTCTGAATTGAAGTTGAAGACAAATTTCGATGATGCCATGTGGTTTTATCATGACCGTTGTATAAGATAAGATTAATTTGCTCAATTTGATATTATTATTTGGGTCAAAGTCCAACTAAGCCCAAAAATAGGCTGAATTTGACCCAAATGTCAAATCAAGCCTAAATCCGATTAATTGGGCCCAAAGGCTAGACCCATGGATCAACCAAGCCCAAGTCTAACTAATTGGGCCCAAAGGCCAAACCCATGGATCAACCAAGCCTAAGCCCACCTGTGAACTCTATAAATAGAGAAGTTCTCCTCATTTGGAGAGGTCAGCAAGTCTATACTCCAGAGAACTTATAGGAATTCTCTACAATCAGAAGACTCCCTGACTTCTGAAGTTGACCACACCTGAAGACTGAAGTCCTTCGAAGATACAAGCATTATGAAGACTGAAGTCCTTTTAAGATACAAGCCTTCTGAAGTCTGAAGTTCTTTGAAGATACAAGCAATTCTACATTCAGAGAACCTAGAGAGAATTCATCAACAAGTAAAAGACTCCCAAGACTCCTGAAGCTGCACTCCTAGAAGACAGAAGACCCTCTTGAAGACACAAACACTCTTCCAAGACTTCTATTTCAAGAACGTCCGGTGCTTTTCTTCTTCAAGTCAAGCACATCCACCCAACCGAGAGAGAATCAGAGGATCAAGTACTATAGATCAAACCACATCGCATCAAACCAACCTCAACCTCAACCTCAACACCAACACAAGTTTAACTCCATAAAACAAGTTTCTCCAGAAGCCTTGTGCAAACACTAATCTTCCAAGAAGATCAACAAGCCCAAAGGTCGATCACCCAAGAAGATCAACAAGCCCAAAGGCCGATCGTTCAAGAAGATCAAACAACTTATAGATTATAATTTATTTTGAAAGGATCAAAATACTATGTATTAGAGATTGTATTCACTTTCCACAAAATTAATACAAATACAAAGTTCAAGTTCCACGAAATAAATTTCTCTTGAAATCTCGTGCGAACAAATTGGCACGCCCAGTGGGACCTCTCTACCTCTCATTTCTCTCTCGTCATCCGAGTCAACAATCTACAAATGACACCAAAGAAATTTGCATCCAAAGCTACCATTGTAAGCAACATTTACATAAGCTCTTTCATCATGGAGGAAATCTGGGACTAGCTGATGGAATTTCCTAAAGGCGGGATCGTCATCAGAGAAAATCCCTTGTTTGAAAACTATGCTTCTACTAATGATCTATTAGAGAAAGAATCACATTTTGATGTAGTGTCTGTCATGATAACTGACGTAACGACTGAGTCAACCATGGTAGAGATGGAGATAAAGATAAATCTCCTGATGAAGGATGTAGAGGAGCGAGATCATGAAATCGCTGCTTTAGGAGATCAGATACAGGCTCGAGATACTGCTGAGTCAAGTCAATCTCCAGCTACAAAAACCAATACAAAGGAAAGACTATGTTGCAGGAAAGTCAGCCACCACAATCCACCTCTGTTGCCTCCCTGTCAGTTCAACAGCTCCAGGATATGATCACAAACTCCATAAGAGCTCAATANCACCTCTGTTGCCTCCCTGTCAGTTCAACAGCTCCAGGATATGATCACAAACTCCATAAGAGCTCAATACGGAGGACCGTTGAAAACTTCCTTCATGTACTCCAAGCCATACACCAAGAGAATTGACAACCTGAGAATGCCAGTTGGGTATCAACCTCCAAAGTTCCAGCAGTTCGATGGAAAGGGCAATCCAAAACAACATGTTGCACACTTCATTGAAACCTGTGAAAATGCAGGAACCAGAGGAGACCAGCTAGTCAAGTAGTTCGTCCGTACCTTGAAAGGAAATGTTTTCGATTGGTATACTAATTTGGAGCCATAAGTGATTGGCAATTGGGAACAACTAGAAAGAGAGCTCCTAAACCGCTTCTACAGTACAAGGTGCACTGTTAGCATGATGGAGCTGACGAACACCAAACAATGGAAGGGAGAGACAGTTATCAATTACATCAACCGATGGAGAGCTTTAAGTATGGATTGCAAAGATAGATTCACTGAATTATCTGCAGTGGAGATGTGCACTCAAGGCATGCACTGAGAGCTTCTTTACATCTTACAAGGGATAAAACCTCGTACGTTTGAGGAGCTGACAACACGCGCTCATGATATGGAACTGAGCATCCCAACAGGGGAACTAAAGATTTCCTAGTCTCTGAAGGGAGAAAATACAAGAATGAAGTTAAGGGCACTGAAAGATTGTGGATAGTACCACAAAAGAATCTATGGTCGTTCATGTGACCCCGCTGAAATTTTCCTCCAAAGGAAAACAAACAAAATTTGAAAGAAGGCACAATGAGGGTAGAAGCGTCGTCCAACTCTTAAAGAAAGACAAGAGAAGGTTTATCCATTCCTTGACTCTGATGTGGCAGATATGTTGGAGCAACTACTAGAGAAGCAACTTATTTAGCAGCCGAAATGCAAGCGGCCGGAACAAGAAGGAAAAATAGATGATTCTAACTACTGCAAGTATCATCAAGTCGTTAGTCACCCAGTTAAAAGGTGCTTCTGTTGAAGGAAAAATAGAAGATTGAGCTAAATTTGGATGAAGTAGCTTAGACAAATCACACTATAGTAGTGGCGACTTCAAGCGTTCCAACACTTTCTGTGTCCCATGCTCAAAGATAAAGCCTGATCCAGTTCAGAGCCTTTAAGCCTATAGTTTTTTGGTTCAAGCAAGAGATTCAAACAGAAAATTCCAAAAAGAAAGATGAGATCGTTGAAGATGACAACAAAAGGTGGATAGTTGTGACTCGTCGAAAAAGAAGACAGCCAAACTCCACCCAAAAAGAGTCGTGTTCCTATCGAAGCTATAGAAGAAGGAACAAGACTCATAAAAAAAAGGCAATAAGATGACACGAAAGCCTAAGCTTGCTAAGAAAGAAGACAAGGACTTCCCTCAATTCCGACGACCGACAACTTTGGCAGAATTTCACCCAAGAAGCTTTCTTAATAATTGATAACTTGTAGAAATACAAGTTATTTATACCATCTTAGTTAGAATATGCGGCAAAAAGAAGGAAAAGGTTGCGTCGAACATATAGAAATTGGCTTAGAAATGCAAAAGTTGTAAAGTGTTGGAAGCACACCCGTTAACCCCATTACGATGGCAAAAAGGGATGTCCAAGTCTTTGTTTTGCAGGAAACAGGATACCGCATGCGACGATTGCTCGAGGATAAAAAGAGCAACGCATACGCACCGAATGCGCCGATCGATCGTGGATGAAAAGAGCAACGCATTTGCACTGCATGCAACTATTGATCGTGAACAAAAAGATCAACGCATTTGCACCGCATGCAGCGATCGATCGTAGATGAAAAGAGCGACGCATTCACAGGGATTTCTGAAATTGTATAGCTTTTCTGTTGTATGATCTCACAAATTGAATATGGAGTAGAGCGGACGTTTCCACCAAGCCGTGGCAGAAAAAGTAATTTTTCAGAGTGGGACCACTGACGAAGGAGGTGCCAAGGTCTATAAATAACTACATTAATTCCAAAGAAAAGAGGGTGGTCTGAAGAGACATTGATAGAGGATTAGCGGTAGGCTGGTCTGAAGAGACATTTAGCGAAAATCCGGGAGAAAGACGAGACAAGTCCAAAAGGGAAGTCTCAGGAGTCAGAAATTCATTCACAATCCCGAAGAGAAGCTCTATGCAAAGATCATTTCTACCTGGGAAACTATCCTGAGAAGGAAGTTTTCCACCTCATTCCTCCTATACGCCAGTAAGCAAATTAACTTCGTCTGAGATCCATGTTAAGACATTGACACGCTGTCCTTATTTGTTACTTTCAGTTCATCCATTGTGATTCATTTTTAATCTTTCATTCATCCATCTGTAACAAATGCTTTATCGTTATCTTTTAATATCATTATCATATTAATCGTCATCTCTCTGTTCACCACCATACATTCATCTTCCGTTTCTCTTACCATGTGTAACTAATCCACTAGGGTAAGGGGGAAGGATTAAGCGAGTAAGTTAATCCATGTTGAAGAAGTTAGCTAAGTTTAGTTAACGCATGCTCAACGGCATCTTCACCTGTGAGAGCAAAAGTGAAAATGTTAATCCACCTCTCGAAAGAAGGTTGATAGAATGCGTTAACTAAAGTAAGAACTATTTTCAGAGATGGAAACAATCTTGCATTCGCAACATTCATCCCTGATTCACCATAGAGATATGGGAACGCGGCCGATCACTGAGAGGTATAAACCAGGGAAAGCGAAACCTTAGTTGCATCCTCAATAGGATTGACGAACTTGCGATGTCCTTTCCCACAACCCATTCTCTTTCTGCTACATTTCACAAGACTTGCCATCGTATTTCACCAGATACTTGCACAGCTTCACAATTATTCATTCATTTGTTTATTTATTTGTTTGTCACCGCATTTTATTTTGTTGTCGCATTTCATTTATTTACTTGTCACCGCATTTTACTTTTCCAATACAATTCATTATTATTTTGTTTTAGTCGCATATATCACATTAATACCACATTGATCATCGCAATCCCCGTGTTCAACCTCAGATCACTCTGAGAAACTTGCGATGGAATTATACTTGGTTCCAACGTAAGAAAACTTGTGACACGCACGTACTACATGAACGCATACTACAAATGCATATCAGTAGCATCGCATACATTATTTTAGAACGTAGTATAGCATTTATATCGAGAAGCGTGATAATCAACGCATATCATAATCATCATCATACACATCATCATCCATCACATCATTCCATTCGATCTTTGTAGCGGCATTGCATTGCATTACGTTCCGTCCGCCGCAATTTCAAAATCCATTCAACAAGTTTTTTGGCGTCGTTGCCAGGGATTGGCAATTTTAGTGCTGAATATTTTTGTGATATTTTACAGGATTGACAATTCATTCATTGTACTAAAAAAAGATTCAAACCAATGTAAGAAATTGAGAGAAAATAGGCTTAATTTAAAAAAATAAAAACAAAAACAAAAAACAATGTTTACTAAATAGGACCTAATTTATTCAAATATTAATTATTTACTTAGTGACATTCTTTTTCTAAAATTTATAATACGATTATGAAATTTCTATTATGTTTATTTTAATGACTCAATTATTTGTATAGTAATTGTATGGTTGAAGTTGAAAAATATAATTTAAATCATATTCTCAATTTATGTGAGCAATTCAAATTTCTCATCTCATCGTGTTGTTGGCTTAATAATAACAGTAATGTTTCATTATTTAAATTCAATTTGATATTTATATAAAAATAGTTTCCATTTGAGTGGGAATAAATGGCTTTTCATCCTAGATTTTGAATATAATTTCCACTTAATTCCTAAAATCTAAAGATTACATTCTTATCATTGAGTTTTAAGTTTAATTACCATTTGTGTCATAGATTTAAAAAATGCTACATTTTTAATTCGATTTTGAATTTAATTTTCCTTTGATTTTTAAGTTTCAATATTTTATACTTGTACATAGGTTTCTGTTGATGATTACTTTTGATTTTTGACATTGATTTTTAATTAATTAATTTAAAATAATCATGTGAAATCTTTTTAATTAATTTTGAGAGCACAAAAAATTAGTGAAAATTTAATTTGATTATCCTTAATAATTAGTAGAACTTAGCATCAAGAATCAAGAAAGTTAATATTTAGGAGAAAATTAAGGATACAAATGTAAATTTAAGCTAAAAATATGGAGTTTTAAAACTTAAAAAACTATTTGCTAAATATATATAAAACTTAATCAAAATAAAAAATAGAACTCAAAGCTAACATTTCCAAGATTTTTTTTTAAATAATGTTATTTTAATAATTATTAATAAAAATAGGGTTGGGTGAAAAAATTGACAAAAATATAGTAGTGAAATCGTGGATCAAGTACACGAGTTAGTGGTCCCAAATCCCTACCCCACGACTTCTCCCTCACTTATTTCTCCATCTCTTCTACCTTCCTTTTTGTCTCTCTCTCCCAGCCAGTCATCCGCCTTTTTCAACTATCTGTCATTCGCTCACGTCCACCATTCGTCGTGCCTTCCATCGTGCGTCATTCTCACTGCCGCCACCGACCATAGGTAACCTCTTTTTTTTTTTTTATGTACGGACCGTGATATTATGTATAACTTGATGAATTATTTGGAAACGATAAAAGTGCAGAGTATGATCTTGAGTTGATACCGTCAGAGATGTTCACCCAAATAAACCGAGACATTACTAATTCAACCTGTAAACGAGGGTCGACATTAGAGGAAAAGATGCGTAGATAATTTTAGTTTAATACAAGAGTACTCGTATTTGTGGGGTGGTGCCTACATGACTTTATGGAGAACTATGTCAGGCTACTAATGCACAAACTTTGGAAATAGCGAGACCATTGATACTGCTACAAGTATGGCCTTATGAAAGATTTAACATTATAGCACCACAAATCCAGTTACAGGCCCCAGATCAATGGCCCCTACTATTTCCAAAGTTTGTGTATTAGTAGCCTAACATAGTTCTTCATAAAGTCATGCAAGACAGTCACCACCATAAATCCAGTCCACTCAGTGCCATTTATTATTTTATTTATATATTTATTACGTTATCATTTTATGTAATAAAATAAATTAATTGTGTAGCTCAACTAACATAATGTTCATACTACCTCTGAACAGGCGTGCACGTCATAATCCTTGTGCACAAGGATCAGATGGCTATTTTTCCTGGTACTATTATCTTACATTTTATTCAGCAGATGACTCAATGTTGCTGGCAGTGATTGAAGACATATTCATCATAAACGACAACGACAATAAGACGAAGTTGATCTAGAGACACAAAGACAACCACCATGTAAAAAATTGAGTGACTTGTAATTCAAACTTTTAGTTTCATGTGAATTTCTATTTTAAAATTTAAGAACTAATGAAATTACATTTTATCATGAGACACTAAATCTAAATGAGTATGATATAAAAGATCAAAATCAAAACAAGTAAGGAAGCACATTGTTAGTTAAAAAAAAAAATCATGGAAAAAATAAAAGAAAACTAAAATCATGAACCCCGTCCACGAGTTTGGTTTTTTGATCAAGTTCACATGACTGACATGACAGCCATACTTGATTAAATGGTAATACGGATACACGATTTTCCTACCCACTTAAAACTACCTCTATTTTTATCAATACTTTTTCATTCAATCCTACTTTTGATATTTCTTTTTTATGTACCTTATTTTTCTCGTTACTTTTCAAAATCACGTTAGGGTTGAACTGAACCTATTTTCAACCATAAATAGAATCAAGGTAAGATATGTTTTCCTATTTATTTTTACCGATAAGGGTCAGCGCAGGCGTACTCCCTAGCGAAGGAGGCATACCCTTTACGTAATTTCACGTACTGAATTCCTCACAACTAAAATTTAGGGTTTATGAATGTACACCTCTCTTTCTTCAACGATTTATCAGCGTTCAGACTTCGGACCGACCAATTTCGTCGCTGCTCATCGTAGCAGGCAGAAGAATTAGGCAAACAAGGCGAAACGATGGGTTCCAGGGATAAAGACTCTACGACTCACCACCAGCCATTATTGAGCAGCCTTGTTGTCCGGGCTTCGAATAGTGACGGAGGTGGTGGCGGAGTCGGTGGAACCAGTGGCGGCCGCGTTGGTCGTGGAAGTGATTACGAGGCCGGTGAGATTACCCGTGACCCTCCACAATATTCTCGATTGGATCGATATTCAGATGATTTGGGTTCGTTATTATTCTACCGTACACCTTTGTTTTTGCTCGGTTTTCGTGTTATTGTTGAATGAATAGTTTCTCTGCTTAGATATATATATTTTTGTTCTGGAAAACTTACCACCGCGTTGAAATTAATCGTTAGCGACCTTGGGTTGGATTAGTATGTATTTCTTTTGGTGGGAAACTTATTTTCAATGATAACGTAAATTACAATTTACAATATTGGAAGGAAAGCCAACCTGAGATGATGGTGATTACAAAAAGTTCATCCAAGAAGCTAAAAGACGACTAAAAGTATAATTGTTAAAGGGCGAGTGACTTTTATACCAAGATAATGTAGTCAGTGACTAAAATTGATTTAACTAGCTATCTTAAAACCCTACCTTTTGCAGTTAGAGGTCCTCTCGTGTTCCTTTCTAGCCAGAAAAAGACTGCTCCATTGATACTTAGCCATACAACCTCCCTTGCTTTTTAAAAGGATGGTCGCTGGCTGAGCTCGATAGCGTGGGCTTGTTACCTCTTGCAGAGGGGGCACACTAAAAGGATGGTCGCTGAGTATTGATGCCTTAGATTGAATTTATATGATATACCAATGTGATTTCTTAGAAGTTGATGTAAAGATACTAGATACATATATGTGTATATATTTTGTAAATTCTGTCACGACATTTTTTGCAATTTCCTTTCCATTAGGCTCCTTGTCTCAAAATTATAGTCGACCCTGTAAATTTTGTCTCAGCTAATTTATCCCAGTTTGCAAGTTCTAAATTGTGCGGGTACAATTTAGTTAGCCGAAGTATGCTTTAGTTTCATGGGAGCGCTTCAATGTGTTTCTAAAACAAATGACTCTCACTCTCTCGTTCAGGATGGATCGTTGAAGAAATCTCAATAGTAGCACTCCCTAGGTCCTTTGCACTTTATACTCTTGGTCTTTTCTCATGAATGCCCATATGGATGCTCATATTCTTAGTTGGACTCTATCGTAGAACTTTGCCAAGATAATTGCAGTATAACTCTCATCTGTATTATTATTCTCCCTGATCCTTCTTGCTGCCTTATCGTAATTGAAAGGTTCTGCAGGGAACCTGTGGTGCACCTTTGATTTGAATTCATTGGTAGACAAATATCCGTCAACCATTGATAAGAGGATGATATTTTGGTGCCTTTCATCTAGAACAGTGCTACCTTATATTTTTTTTTTCTGCAAAATGGTAGATTATTGTAATTGATGCATTTCACAGTTAATCCCAACCAATTTGTAATAATGTTTGGTGAGTTCAACAATCATGCATTATGCATACTCTGCCCAGAGAGACCAACAATCATGCATTATGCATACTCTGCCCAGAGAGACACTACCGAATGTCCATTAAACGAGAAGCAACATTTGTCATTTTCCTTATTCTTCTTTTTCGTCTTCCTTTTGTTTTGTTTTTCTTTGTTTTTTTGGCTGGGAGAGGATGTATTAGTTATATGCAGATCACACTTGAGTGCTTTTCTTAAATCTCTAGCAAATGTTTTTGTGATTTTAAATTACTTGTGCAAACTTAGATTATTTCGTTTTAAAATATCAACTTGTGCATGTAATTTGACGTTTTCTTATGGTCCATCAAATTTTAGGTTAGAATGCATTGATGGCTAGGGGGTTTTGCACAGCCGTTTTTGGTTGTCACTTTGATCTTATAGAAAATGTTATGATATTCTGGCGACAAATGAATTCCATAACCCCCTTGTTTCTTTTTATTTTTTTATTTTTTATTCTCATTTTCTTCTGTATGTCGAAAATCTCGATCTACTTCCACATGCCTAACTTTTGTTCTGGGAATAAAATTTTCTATTCTCTTACAGCTCTGTGTTGCCGCCTGCAAGAAATTAAATCTTGAGGAGGGCATTGGGTAAATGCAGTCTCAGATCATGATCTTGGGAATTGCTCTTTTTTCCATGTAAAGACAATATAATTTTGGGGTTATAATTTGTGCAAGGAATTTGGGTTGCTGAGTGGAGAGCTATCGTATCTATCGTTGTCATTTTGGGATGTTATGGTGTTGGGCTTGGTTGGAGTAAGATGTGTTATAATACCAATCATAATCAAATCATGGTGAGGTGAGGGTTTTCTCTTATGAAATTGAAGGTGATCAAATAACAAGTCATAGAAGTGTTGTTGCCCTGCCTTGTTGAGACTATTGGTATGATCTCTAAATGAACTTAAAGGTGCTTGACTTTGGATCTCCAAGAAATGAACTTAAAAGTGGGATTTTTCATTGTCTAGATTTCCATCCAAGGGGTAAGATTACCAATCATAACTGAATCATGGTGTGGTGAGGGTTTTCTTTTATGAAATTGGAGGTGATAAAATTACAAGTTGTAGAAGTGTTGCTGTCCTGCCTTGTTGAGACTATTGGTAAATGAACTTAAAGGTGCTTGACCTTGGCTTTCTGCAAGAAACGAACGTAAAGTTGGGAATTTTCATTGTCTAGATTTTCATCCAAGGGGTAATATTATTCTCATGGAACAGACTTTGATTGGGTTGTATTGGTTGGTTAAGGGTCATCTGGATTATGTGTAGCAATTTCTTGATCTATTTTTTCAGGTTCATTAAGGGGGTTGATTTGCGGGAAAGTATGGGATCTCCACATTTTATTTGTACCTCATCCTGCAAATTAGGTGTTGTTTCAATTTAATATATTGTATATGGTAGTGTGAATTGGTATAGCAATGACAGCCCAGTGGCCTAACAGTTGGATTAACTGCATTCCTCTCATCCTAAACTCTTACAAATTTTGTCATGGTCAATGACTGAAGGTATCATTGGTCATTTCTACAGGATGTGGCTAGCCCACTAGATTGTGCAGAAAACTGTTCTTGTGGTATGCATTGATATCCATCAGTATGTTTCAGAAAGCTGTAGAGGAACTATTGTGACCATGGGTGTCATTCTCTAATCTGGCTTTTGGATACTTCAATTTATGTGGGTTTTTTTTTATGACAGTTTATTTCCTGTGAGCTTTTTGGCATGGTCTTGCTGATCCTCCCAGGTGTCATTCGACCGCAGAATTCTGTATACTGGCTTGGGTTGGTTAATGCTGTGAGATCATTTTGATTCTAGCTTGTATGTGTGCATTTAAAATTGGGCTATTGGTGGACGTCCTTCCTCATTGCCAGGACATCAGCACAGAGTTTTTGTTTCTTCAAGGCTTGTGGTTTTGGGTGCAATGCTGGGTTCATGGAAAATTGGAAATAGATTATTTATAGGCTATGGCTGTGGATTTACATGTACTAACATTGCACATGTGGAAAACAGGACATGTGTGCATCGCAAGTAGCCATGGTTTTGCTATCTTATTTGCTTCTGTTAAAATTTCTCATGATATGGGTGGTAACATATTGAACCTACACAAGCAGTTATCATCAGAACTTTCTCTCTTGTCTGCATCTTTGCACTTTCTTTTGTCTGTTCACAGAGGAGATGCCAACAACGAATGGCAATGGTTGTCAATTTTTTTGGTTGGTCATTTTGCAGTTGTTTCAGGGAAAATCTATGGAGATATATGGTTGTTGTACTGCGAATGATTTCCCCATACAGCCTGTTACTTTTCTTAATATCTTATAAACCCACTACCTTCTTTATTTCAGGATATAGAATACATGCAGGTTCAGTTTCTCCAACACGACGTCGAGATGTTCACCGATATATTTCTGATTTTGATCATTCTGGTAATCTCACTCGCGGTCGTGATTTTGGTGGTGGGAGGGATCTTGGTAGATATCGAGATACTTCACCTCATTACAGTCGAAGAATAAGTGGTGGCAGGCCATTTGGGAGAGGTGTTGATGGCCCTGCTCCTGGGCCATTTCGAGGGGAACGTAGTAAAAATAATCCAAATGTGCGTCCTAGGGATGGGGATTGGTATTGCTCAGATCCTCTGTAAGTACTAAGCTAGCACCCCAATTTGATTATATATATATATACACACACACATATATATAACAATGGATTTACTTCTGTTTTGTAAAGATAAACATTAGTTGATAACCATGCTATTACACCTTTTAGTCATATGAACTGAAATTTATCCGTTGCATTGAATAGGATCTTCTATTATTATGCCTTCTGGTTGGTTGTTTTATTATTATTAATTTTGGAGTAGTAGATTACTGGATTCCATCAGTATGTTTATTCTTTTTATTATGTTTTACATAAATAATTTGGAGGTTGCTTTGCTTTAAAGTATTTTTTTCCATGCATATTGCTTATGGTTTTTTTTTTAGAAATGGCATATTGCTTTAATGGAATAGACTCTCGAACGTGTGCCAAATCTTGTAAGTGGATGATCAAGTTTGATGTTTCAGTTTCTTCCTTATTTAGCGTGTGGTATTATACTAAAATGAAGATTTTTTTTCCTAATTATTATTATTTTATTTTAATGCATAGCTTGGTGTACTTCCTTTCATTACATTGCTTCAAGGTGGTTTTCTTTTTTCAAACTGGTTGTATTTTTATTCTTCATTAGATGTGACAACCTAAACTTTGCAAGACGAGAATTTTGTAACAACTGCAACAGACCCCGCAATGGAGCCAGTGGAAGTCCTCGAAGAGGCTATGTTGGTCCACCATCCCTGCATTCTCCTCCCAGACGCTTTGCTGCTCACCCAATTGAACGTTCTCCCGGCAGGACTCTTAATGAATATAGGTCTCCTCCCCGTAGTTGGGCCAGGGATGGTCCTAGGGAGATTGCAGCTGGTGGTCTGGCACCTCCGAGGTATGAAAGCAGGTATTCTGATCACCTGCGGAGAGATAGGGTGGACTATCTAGATGACAGCTTCAGAGGAAGATCCAAGTTCGACAGGCCACTTCCTTCGGCAGATTGGGCCCTTAGAGACAATGGAAGGGATGACTTCATCTCAGAGAGGAAGGGATTTGAAAGAAGGCCACCATCCCCCCCACCACTGTCATTGCTTCCTCAGCGTGGACGCTGGGCGCGTGATGTGAGAGAGAGGAGCCGTTCCCCAATCAGAGGTCCTGTCAGATCTCCATTGAGAGTCCCGCTACGGTCTCCATTAAGTAGCGGCCTTCCACCAAAAGACTTCCGTAGAGATGTTTTCGTTGAAAGGGAGCGGGATGATAGGCGTGGCCTAGGACGAGATCGTGATGGAGGTCCATTTTAGTGTTGAAACTTTTGCGATTTTCATGTTGCTTTCCCATGTAATTTTTTGTTAGTACATCAGCACTCTGTAATCTGTGTTTAGAGCCGTGGAAAGAGGATGTTAAGAAGAGCTTGCTTGACTTTTCCTGACTGGTCCAGTGTGTTGAAACTAGGTGATGGGGTCGTTTATCTGCCTCGTGTGTTTCGTGTTTCTTATCATTTTATGTAGTTAGCAGCCAAGCAGAATTAGTGAAGCAAATGCTTTTAATATTCAGTGTCTGTAAACTTTGCCATCTTTGGTTTTGTTGGTTTGTCGGCTTCTGGGCAATAGTTTCGAATCATCATTATCCTTGCATAGATTTGGATTTTTTTTCAGATGTTTGGATTTTGTTTGGACTTGAAAAGAGCCCATTCCTGTTTGGACTTGGAGAGAGCCATTGCTAAGGTTGGCTTTCACACTATGTTTCTACACAAATTTGACCCATTTTTGGTTTAGGGCTTGTGGTGTGTTAAGATAATATAGGGTTATTTTAACCTTCTGTTTTACTACCCACTAATACTTTCAATGACTCCATTCTTTGACAACCATCTCTAACAATAAACTTCGATGACCACTTCTGAAAGTCAATTCCTATAATCACTCTAACGGTTAACTCGAATGAAGACTATCCTCTGACACCTAGTTTTTGTGAGGACCACCTCCGGCGATAACTTTGATGATTACTTTTGCTAATTTCGACAATCACCTATAGGGATTAGTCACGACACGACTAGTTGCAATAATCACTCTTGCAACCAATTTATGATAATAATCTTCTTTTATAGTAATTTGACATTTTAATAGAATTAAATTAGAGAAAAAGATAAGAAATCTCAAGTGAATTTTCTACCATGGTTTATATATTTTAATTCAATTTATATAATGTAATAACTTATTTTAGTAGTGGGAACTCCTCTTCACCTTTGGTGACTTAGAGAATAAGATAAGAAATCTCCCGATGAATGTTTTACAAATACCTGTACATTTTAATTTAATTTGATTCATACTATTTTCTTTTCATGAATTTTTTTAAAGGTGGAGTATTCTTTTGGAAGGAACTTTATGGAGTAGGTGTTAGAGTTGCCGAAGGAGAGATGAGCAACTTCAAGGCAAATCATACTACCCATTGCAAATCCAACATTGGACCATAATGGCGTATTGCATGATCCACAACCTTGTAAATAGGGAGATGAGTGATAATGAGTGGGTTCGGATGAGGTGGACACAAATTCGGCTACCACTTGGGGGACAATATTTGAATTGTAACCTAATCCTATGTATACTTTGCATGTCCACCAATACTGGTACATCTCAAAATGACCAAATAGACGGATAATAACGTAATTTAAAATCCAAACACATTTTTATAAATTGGTGGAACAGGTGCATCTATTAAGATTTTGAAATATGATATTTAAGGTAGCATTATGTAGCAACTTGACTTTCTAGGATTGGTACGGACCATTACTACATGCATGCATAAATCTCAAAACGACTCTTTCACAACATATAACTAAAATCAAAAGAATTTCATAAAATAAATTACTTTTACAAAAATCCGAATAATTGGAAATCGTTGATGGGTCCCCTTAATACGTAAATTCAAATAAGAAACATAATTAAAATTCCAAACATTTGACTGTTAACAACTGTAACATGAAAAACATGTACGGAAGCTTCTGTCTGGTCCCAATGGCATGATTACGGATTCTTCTTTTTATTCGCTAGTTTGTCTTGCCAACATATCATAAGAAAGGGTGAGTATAAAAATAATTAACAAGTGACCCACTACTGGACTCATTAGATGATCATTAACCTTCCTATCGAGACATAGGTACATAAGGGGCAAACCCAAAGACACTCTTTCATAGGCAGTGATCCTGTAGGAACACATATCATGGCAATCTAGTGATCCCGAAGGAACACATATCATGACACAGTTTAGTGAACTCGAAGGAACATAAATCATAGCAATAGTGGTGATCTGCTGGGGAAACTGAATCAGTCATAAATGGTGAACCTAAAGGTTTACAAACATACAATGTATACAGCCCGATAGGAATACTAACAATCACCATCAGTCCAATATGCAATATACAATATCTAAATTTCGTATCAAATCATAGACATGTTACCATGACCTTAATAACATAACTCATAGGTTTTCAGAACACCTCAATGGTCCATCCTCTGGCAAGTCATAGCAAATCATTTCATCATAATAATATCACGTTTTCACATGTATACATAATCTTAACATCAACTTGATTAGGGCCCCTGTCCAAAGTAACACTAAGAATCGACCTAAACCAACAACAATTTAATATTAGTCCTTACCAACACTACCAATCGAAAAATCACCTCAAAACTCCCTATCGCTTATTTAAAATTCGCCCAAAAACACCAAAACTCTGTTGGACAAAGGCTCAAACTTTTCTAAGAACTCAAAAACTCCGTTCTAACCTCCAAAACATAATGGGCACCTATTAAATTAGCCAAAACTCAATTGGCATTCAAAACTCCTTCAAGAAATCCACAAACGCTTACCAAAATTGCCAAAATTGGTCTTTGATATTGTTGGACAACATGCTTTTAACTTCAAAACTTCTCTCAAAACTCGAATTTAAAGCCCAAACAAAATGGGTAACCCCAAATTAGCCTCAATACTTGATGAGTTATCAAGAACTACCGCAAAACAACTCCAAACTTACAAGATAAAGTACCTACCAAAATCTAACCAAAATTCAGCGATGTCCGGTGATTCACAATAGTAACGCCTGACGAAGAATGGCAACGGGATCGATGGCGAGTAGCAGACCCATGAGACGGTAAGTTACAGATTTGACGTGATGGCTTCTGGCGAGACCTGGCGACGACGCGATTGGGCAAATGGATACGAGCGACAACAGTGATTGATTGGTAGACGACAACAACGAAGGAGCTACTGGCCAGCGGTTAGTGTGACTGAAAATAAAGGAGGGAGGAAATGTGGTCTGCATGTGAGGGAGAAACTTGTAGGGAAGGTGTCTAGTGTCGCAACCCTACAATGACTGAATGGGTTGAGACTCCCACAAAGTGGACAAGACAAGAAGCAAGCATGATGACATCTAAAAGGGTGTCATCCATTAGGCCAAAAAATGTGCAGGAGAAGTGAAGTGCCATGATGCGACCGAGGAGGACGATGCATCATCTAACACACAAAGAAGAGTGAGTAAACATGTCAAGTTGAACATCAAATAAGAAGACAAGCCCAATGTCATCGGTGGTGTCAATGACAAGCTTATTGGGGGTTAGATGGGTCTCGGGCCATGACCTTGGAAGTTAAGGTCTCGTCGCGAGTTTGGACGAGCGACTCTATAGTTAGATACATATTGAGGAAATATGAAAGCACGCTGAATCTTAATCAATCAGAGTTCAGAAGAAAGCTCTACGCTGGTGAGTGACCGTTCGCCATAATCCATATGCATGGGTGGTAGATTAAGAAATGTTCATAAATCACTATAGTGGAAGCCATGGTGTTGGCTCTCAACCACCCCTGGGCCTTAGTGCCTAAGTCCCTAAGTGAGCTTCCGTGTGTCATGGCATGAGCGAGTGTTGCAGGACGAGTGTCTCGAACAACTTCCAATGAGGAGGAGTAACTCAAGGACAGTGTTAAGTGGCACAGGTATGCCGACATTGCACCTTCTCGACAAGAATGGAGGTTGGTATATATGCTCGGGAAGTGGCACGATGTCTTTAAACGACATGGTATGGTCAAAACTGTCGTCATGCCACGATGATGTTCATATTGATGATTGTCCCGTTGGTCTCGATAAATATGAATGATCTGAGAGTCGGTTCTCAATAGTTGTGTCCCTATGTGAAATGAAACTGTATGTCATCCTAAGTTTTGGGGTGGCATCCTTGAATACCGATGGACACCCGACGAGCGTCGAAAAATTAATCTTGTCTCAGCTAGAAGCAAGACTTATCCCGGTTGGCAAGTTTAGCTAGTTCCTAACTCAAGATGAAGCATGAAGATTACAGTGAGTTTGATAAAGTAGGATTGACCCAGTGATAGGTCAGGACTCATACTGGTAAGGTCCTGACTCGATATAAGGAATGGGATGATCGAGTGGTCGAGAACTAAGGTGAAAGATAAATGGTGGAATGTACGAAGGGGCGACATATATTGTTGAGATGAGCTAAGTTGTAAGCATTAAGTTGAAAACACACGGTTAAAACAATGTCACTGGTGAGCGGAACAATGCTCTCTAGTACGAATAGTCGAATGGATGTTCTATTGGGTTTGATGCCCTAAATCTCTTAGGGTCCTATAGTTTGTAAATGTTATGTACAAAATCATTGTTTATTTAATAAAATATATGATATTTTATTCCAATTTTTTGTTGCATTAATCACAAACCAATAAACTAGGTTTCATGGTTATCTAGTAACTTAAACATATATGTAGAGACATACAGATAGATCATGTTTTAAGTGATAACCTAAACGGATAAGCCTGGATATCTTATCCTGGTGACACTACGAGTATGGCCCGCTTTGTAGATGTTACAATTGTTGTAAAGTGCTACAATGATCTGATCTTGATCAATCATGTGGAGACATATGAGCAGAGATATTCTATACAAAGGAGTTTGTATAAGACAGGACCACGAAATGAGTAGTCTCATTATATAACACCGTTCTTAATAGAGACTTCCATTTCATCAGGATGACCATAGGTAACACGACCTAACTCTTGAGTGAGTTGTGAACTCCTACATATGAAGACGGTCCTTTAATTTGTATGGGTGAGAGTGATCAGATAGCTGACTCAACATATCTACCATTTTGGGGATTCTTTTGATTGGGGAGCTGGGAACAAAACTACACAAGACGGAATTCATTCCTTCCCCAATGTTGAGGAAAGTAGATAAATTGGTTCTTTAAGGACTTATTCTGGGGCTTGAACATTGTGGCACCACACCCTCTCCTGGCCGAGAGGGGTTAGTCCTAGTCCCACTATGATTTATTGTTCATTAGAGGAATCAGTGGTACTTAAGTAGTTAGATGTAACTACAGGGAGAAAACGGTAATTTGGCCCGGCTGTACTTACGAGCAATTTGTGAAGGGTCATCGTAATATGGATTGGTTATATCCAATGGACGCAGAAATATATCTTTAGTGTGAAGAGTGCAACTGTCGGTCTTTAGTGGAATGCCCGATAGTTAACAAATGGTGAATAAATTAATTACTCATGAACTGTTGGAGCTTCAAGCTATAGGTCCATGAGTTCCCCTTGATAGCTCATCAGATTTTATTAGAATCAAGTTTTGGATTAATTTGAATTATTGAAAATTAATAGAGGGAATTAATTATATATGATATAATTAAGTTTATGTAATTATATACTATATAATTATTATAATGTATTTGTTACATTATAATATAAATAATTATGAGCGGAATTAAATGTTTGAATATGATTTAGATGTTAATTATATGAATAGATTTATATAATTAAAATTTAATGTAAATATGATTTATATTAAATACCATAAGAGAGAGAAAAGAAACTATAGGTTATATATTGTATATGATACAATTTTAAACTATATGTTATATGTTATATATGATATATAACATATGATTGCATAATATATAATATGACGATCGTGTAGTTAGCAAGCTTTATCGCTTAGTTACTACCTATGCGATCCTACGTATGCGATACGGAGACGCTAGCTAAATGATCGTTTAGGCGATGGTGCTTCGAAGCATCTGATGACATGCAGAAATGCATGTCATCTTAGGCCTTTTACTTAGAATTATGAAGGTTGTTAGGCAGAATATGCGGCAATTATACTAGGAATTCACGAGAAAGTGAGCTTGCATCGTTCAACATGATGAATCCTGGCTAACCCGTTATTATGCGTTCAATGTTCTATTTTTGTAGCTACTACAAGAAGTGGATGCAAACGCGAAAATCGGACCACTGCATAGACGACCGCATGTAGAGAAACTCTCCATCGCGAAGGAAAATGCGTCGATCAACGCATGGATGTTGCAGTAATCAGCCGTATGCGTCCATCGAATGGGAGTTGCGCTCGTCAAGCAATTGCGGTCATCGTGTAGAGTTGCGGTATTAAGCGAATGCGGTCACTGAATGATTGCGACGACATGATAATGCATACTAATGGGATCAATACAAGGTTGGTGGAATAAACGAATCAATGAATCTACTTCGAGAAAATCAAAAGATGATGTTGACATCTCACCTATCACGCCGTTAGCGGCAGAGGTTCAGAAAGGACTAAACGCGCCGAATGTCAAAATCAGAGTAGTCCATCAATGCTGTCGACGATCCAAGCTCTATAAATAGAAGCTGATGAGCAAAATTCCAACTAGTCCGAGGATTATCCCTGCAACCCAGGGTTTTCCCTGCGATCCAGACAAAATGCGTGAGAAGACGCTTGAGAGTTCTTCACCTCCTTCCTCTATTTCATGTGACGACCGGAGCTAGATCTCGGGAGAGTCAGCTCCACCACCCATCCATGGTACCACCGGCAGCCTTGACACACATTCACTGGAAGCAAGTCCGGTCACTTCATTTTCCTTTCTTTTCTTATATTGTATTGTATACATTTTGTGATTAAGGAATTAATGCAATTTGTTTTCAATGCATTTCTCTGTTTCCTTCGATTCGACCTCCATCTTCTTCCCTTAGTTTCTTTACTTTCATTGGAACACTTAGTGAGATTGCTTGGGTATCGCATACTTAGTCATATGGATTAGGGATATGAAGCATGTAGCAACCCACCGAGAGGTATGCGTTGCGTGAGTGTGTGAGTAACCTTATTTGCTTAGTTTGAAGTTGAGCAACGACTGTCTATAGGCTAACACAATGCTTGTTTATGAGTAAAGTCAACAACAACCAACTGCCCGGGTGGGTAAGTGGTTGGTCGCATTAAGCAGTGTATGCATTGTTCACTAGAGATAAGAAAAATCTTAGGTTAGCAGAGTTCATGCGGTTACCTTGTCGTATGAGTGCTTCATTCATCATTTAGGCATACTTGGGAGAGTAGTCTAAAAACTAAATCTAAGACTCGGGAGAGCGGATTGGAATGCATAGGCAAGAATGGGGAACTTAGAGATAAGCTCCATTTTCTATACAGCGTATGCACCCTACAGATAGGATATTGCATGCATCCAGGAAGTAGGATAAGGTGGTATGCGGCTAGCACGTTCATGCGGAGAGAGCTAGTGAGCGAGTTATGGAGGTCTAGTTAGGCATAGGCTTCTCGGCATTATCGCAGATCCATCGCATATGTCCTAGAGACAGGTTCACGTGTATGTAGCATGATTGCATGGCTTGCGTTGACTAAGGTTGCCCTTGCGGTCACTCTTAAGGGTTGCAATGAAATCATCTCCCCATTTTATCTATTTTCCCATTCATTTATTTCATGTCAAGCGTTGTCGTGTCTCTACCTCTCATGCATATTCTCATTGCATTGTCTGTTAGCTTGGAGTATGATTAGAGTTAGTTTAGTAACCTTCCCATCCATTCTTTTATTTAAACCGTCGCATATACATCTCAGATCACTCGAGAAACTTACGTTTGCATTATACTTGGCGTGAGCGCAAGAAAACTTGTGATAGGATGCATGGTCATCGAATTAATTTATTAATGCATATCCATTCCAACGCATGACCATCGACGCATGACTATCAACACACGTCTTAAGAATGTGCATCACATATTGCGTCCAAGGGATTTTAGTTGTCGAATATTTGACATCTAATTTCCCGTCACCAGCATCGTAGTCGTTTAGACGATCGCGGAAGGCGGGCGTTGTGCGGAGCGCGCTAAACGATCGTATACTTCAGGCTTCATCGCTTAGTAAAGGTACACAATCGTGTAGTAATAACTAAACGATTGTTTGGATTTTTCTAGACGACCGTATAGTGAATTCTAAATGATCGGTTAACTCTGGGAGCGCTGGTAAGTGATAGAGCAAAGAGTTTGTTTTGTTTTATCGTCTAGACGATCGCGGAGTGCTTAGAACACGATGGATGGTTGGAGAAGCGATGCTTTGCTGAGCAGTTCAAGACCCGGTTCCCCTGTTTGAACCAGAGGCTCCTTGTCTTTGTAATAGTTAGCTTTCCTTTTTGTGTTTTAAGGCAATTTTACCCTGTTCATCAACTTTGATTGCTTATACATGTGATGTATGGTGCTTATATGCCAAAGTGTTTGTCATATAGTTAAAAACCCACCTTAGGTTGCACAATTACTCATGCCTCATGTATTATAAATGTTATAATCGATCATGAAGAAATTACTTGAAAGCATGTGCATGGCATAAAATGTAAGAGTTATATTTTGCATGTAGTGAGCATTATCATGCATCATCCTTTAATTATAAATGTTATAGTCTAAGGGTGATGGAAGCATGTTTTGCTTGTTTCATTGCCGTTTTGTATAAGTGTTATATAAGAGAAGTAGCAATGAATGGACAATGCATTGAGCATGACACTTAGGCTGTTTATAAGCATTATAAATGCCTTGCATGTGTTAGCTTAGCATTGTGGTTGTTTCCATTTATAAGTGTTATAAAGGAAATTAGACCTAAAATCAATAATTCAGAGTTGCATGCGGACTTAGGGTGAACTCAAGTTTTTAAAAGGGTTTTAAAATTGGATTGAGATAGACCTAAGTTCAAGTGGTTCTAAAGAGTTTAGTAACCTAGATTAATCTTTTAAAATCAGTTTAATAGGATTAAATTGGTTGGAATAAAAGATTAAATTTGTTGTAAACCTATCTATAAGGGACCTTTTGTCTATGACAGGTTATGGGCTAGGCTGGGGTTCTTAAGTTGACGGAAACGTAACACCCCTACCTTGAACCTACCTGGAAAGGTGAATTAGATATAGATTTTCAACAAGCATGCGACGATTTGGTCAAAGACTTCGTTAAAGAGTTTAATGGATGATGATTAAAAAGTTGTTCAACTATCCAAGGTAAAAGTTACTCTTGGGAAAACCTATAAGTCACTTAGTTAAATCCTTAGCCGTGTTTTTTTCTAAGTAAGCTAAACCCTAGGATTATAAAATACTCAGTGGGAGGAAGATGCATATCAGATATGTCTATGATTCCTGACACGGTGTTTTTATTATCTTACAGCATGTGGACAAATATGAATATGAATGATGATTGAACGACAAGCTCATGTTGCCATAAACTTGTGACATGAAAATGGAATGTCATGCTGTGTTATCGCTTATGCACACTACTTGTAAATATGCGTTGTTTAATGATATGCTTGTAGTATGCGATAGAGTAATGTTGTGTCCCAAAGTTTTCCTTGCGCTGAAACCAAGTATAATTCCAAATGCAAGTTTCCTCAGAATAATCCGAGGTCGAACACAGGATTGTTTTTGTTAATGCATTACTTTTGTGATACATGCGACCGGTTTTTACAATAAATAAAGAATTAGTTTAAATACAGGAATCTAAAGTGCGATGAAAATAAAGTTGCGTTGATAAAATAAAATTGCGTTGAAAATAAATCCTAAACTAATATGATACTAGATACATGATACATGATACATGATACTGAGGTCGAGACTGACTGTAAAGTTATACAAAGGATCGTGGTATGCGATGTCAAGTCTTCATGGATGAATCAGAAATAGAAAGAATGAGTAGTAAAAACATCACAAGTTTGTTAATTGCGTTAAAGATGTAACTAAGGTCCCGCTTTCCCTTGGCGTACACCTCTCGGTGATCGGCCGCGTTCCCATATCTCTATGGTGAAATAGGGATAAATGTGATGAACGCAAGGTTGCTTCCATCTCTAGAAGTACTTCTCGCTTTAGTTAACGCATTCTTCTAACCCTCTCTCGATAGGCGGAATAACATCTTCACTTCTGCTCTCACAGGTGAAGATGCCATCGAGCATGCTTTAGCTAAACCTAATTATCTCCTTAACACAAATTAATTACTTACTTAATTCTTATTAATTACCTAGGGAATTAGGAAAATGTCATGGAGAAAATGGATTATGGATTAATGGAAATAGACAGAGAGATGATAATGGAAATGATCATAACAATTAATACTAAAATTAAGTGTCTGATACATGGTGTGAATGAAAGATTAAGAAGATGAGTATAAGTGATGAAATAGAGATTTAGAGACAAATATAGAAGGAGTGTCAACGTCTTGACACAGATTTGAATGGAGATTATGCTTGTCGGCGGGTGGAAGTAATGAAGAAGAGATCTTCCCTCTCAGGCTTGCTCAGAAGTGACCTTCGTACAGGGCTTCAACGGCGGTGATTGGGAGGATTCTTTGCCCGGAGACTCACCTCTCGGCCTTGTCTCATGATTATCCCAGATCTACTCTGGAAATTGCTTCAGACCAGTCTCTCTCTCAGATCAGTATATACACGTTTCTATGTATTCAAGTATATCTTTCAATGGAATTGCAGAAGCTATTTATAGGCGAAGCTTGACTCTTTTCATTGTGGTCCCCACTATATGGTTAAGGTAGTTCCTGAAATGGTGGAGTGAATATTTCTTCTGTTATGCAATCAATCCCGTCAGAAATGCACAACTGACAGTTGTACACTCATCAGAACCCTCCACAGATGCGTTTCTCTTTACATCTTCGATCCATCGTCGCATGCGGTGTTGTTTTTAATTACCGCATGCAGTTGAAATTGCGTTGATCGCAAAGCTCTTGATCGATGGTCGTATGCACCGTCATTGCGTTGATCATCTCTTCGTTCTCAATTGATGGGCACAATGCGACGTAGATGCATTGTTCACTTTTATCTTTGAGCCATGAACGCATGCGGTGACTGATTTCCTGCAAAACAGAATTAAAACATTCTATTCTACCATCGCAATGGTGTTAGTGGGTGTATTGACAACAATTTATAATTCTCGCATTTCTTAGCCAATTTCTATACAATCGACGCAACTTTCATTTCTTTTAGCCGAAATATCTAAATAAAACAATATAAATAAAACAATTTATTATTATTATTTTTTATTATTATTTTCATCAGCGCAAGTCACTAAGACTTTTCGGTAATCAATTTCTGTTAACCAATCATTCACCAAAATTTAAGGATAACGCATTTAATACAGAAAAGTAAGGAAATTAAATAGAGCACAGAAATTAACGCAAGTGAATTAAATGAGAAGTAATTTCATAGAGCAATAAAAGCAAGTTCAAGGAAGCAATAAATAACAAAATTCATGAAGCAATAAAGAGAGTAATTAAGAAAGCAAGTAAACATAGAATTTAGAGATATGGACTGGAAGACAATTTTCCATGATGAACGCAATCCACACCTCCGCAGGCGATCAAGCTTGCCTTGCACAATCGTCGTCAAAGACATTGTTCCTTCCCGTGAGATCATGGGGCTTCAGAATTGCTTGGCAGAAATCCAGTGTTCTATGCGTAATTCGGCTGCCAGCTGCCCAACTTAGACCTCCAAGTTTCTGATGAAGACGCCTGCGATTGCATAACAACATTGTTTTTCTCAATAATTGTTAAGCAGGGACTCCAATGAATTTTCAGAGGTGCTAAGAAGGATGTGTGTTTTGTGGTTGTCTCTGATGACCTGATTCTGGTTTTGGTGAAAAGGTGGAGGGTTCCTCGATTCCCGGAGTTGCTGTTCTGATGGTTAACTTGGCCCACCTTGGTTATGATTTCCTCCCAACGAAGTTAAGGGTGATTCCTCTAACCAGGATTATAAGTGTTGCTGTATGGATTATCTCTGGGATTAGCACACACTTGTTGTGGGTTTGATGGGCACATTTCCACGCATGACCCCTACACATAAGGGCGTAACTTACTGCGGCCATGTGCCGGCGCATTGGGGTTGCGCTGATCCTTAGAGAGGGCACTTGATTAAGCGCCATCGATTTGTAGAAGAGAGGTCATTCGTGCCATCTGTGTGGCCAAAGTTGTCACTTGTATTCTGCAGGTACAATGGATTATCATTTCTTCTTCTCTCGGAACCTCTTCCTCCGTAACCCGTCGTCTACCCAATCATCCATATTCTGCGAGATGCGTCAAGGATAACCTTGGCTTCAGTGTATGTTTTATCCATAAATCCTCCGCAGCGGAGGCATCAACAACGGCTTGCGTTGATCTGTTCAAGCTGTTGTAAAACGTTTCCCATCAGAACGCAATCAGGTTATCCCGATATGCGGACATTTCTTCACCAATCTTTTTGAATCGCACTTAGGAGGAGCTTAGGGTCTTCATAATCCATTTGCTCAAAGTTTAACACATCTTTTCGTCTTCTTACGTTGACTGCTGAAAGGAAGAACTTCTTCATAAACTGTTCCACCGACTGATCCCAGGAAGTTATTCCATTTGGCTCCAATGAATGAGCCACCTCTTAGCGTATCCCCCAAGGTGATGGAGGAAGGTTAAAGCTTGATACCTTCTGAGGTATACCAGGGATGGAGAAGGTATTGCACATCTCGACAAAAACTGGTCAGTATGGGCATGTGGTCCTCACGTTGTAGGACCTTCGAACTGCGCTTGTATTCTGATCATTTGGAGCAATGCCTGGTTTTATCTCGAACCTTGCATTCTCCTTTAACTATCGTACTGTTAAATCCAGGCGAGAAGTCATACAGATTAGGCATCGTATAGTTCCTCATTGGAATATTGTGGTCAACAGCAAGAAAAACGGGATCTTGCGCTGGCCGATTTACCCCTAGATTTACTTCAAGTGCCTCATTGTTGTTATTGTTTTTTGCCATATTCACTCTTCTACGCCTTGCTCTGTTCTGGTTTCCCTTACGCGAAAAGTACGCTCGATCTTTAGGTCAGCTTCGAATTCTAGATCAGTTCCAGTATTCATAAACCATTAGACTGCTCTTCGCGATAAACAGCCAGTACAAAGAGATCTGTCCTGCAAAATTTCATAAACGTACTTAACACTAACCGTTACCAATCCCCGGCAACAACGCCATAAACTAGACACGGTGTTTTTATTATCTTTTAGCCAGTACAAGGTCGAACATAGGGATTGTTTTCATTAATGCGTTACTTTTGTGATACATGCAACCGGTTTTTACAATTATAAAGAATTGGTTTATACAGGAATCTAAAGTGCGATGAAAAGAAAGTTGCGTTGATAAAATAAAATTGCGTTGAAAATAAAATACTAAACTAATATGATACAAGATACAAGATACATAATATATGATACTGAGGTTGAGACTGACTGTGAAGTTATACAAAGGATCGTGGTATGCGATGGCAAGTCTTCATGGATGAATCAGAAATAGAAAGAATGAGTAGTAAAAACATCGCAAGTTTGTTAATTGCGTTAAAGATATAACTAAGGTTCCGCTTTCCCTTGGCGTACACCTCCCGGTGATCGACCGCGTTCCCATATCTCTATGGTGAAACAGGGATGAACACGATGAACGCAAGGTTGCTTCCATCTTTGGAAGTACTTCTCGCTTTAGTTAACGCATTCTTCCAACCCTCTCTCGATAGGTGGAATAACATCTTCACTTCTGCTCTCACAGGTGAAGATGCCATCGAGCATGCTTTAGCTAAACTTAATTATTTCCTTAACACAAATTAATTTACTTACTTAATTCTTACTAATTACCCAGGGAATTAGGAAAACATCATAGAGAAAATGGATTATGGATGAACAGAAATAGACAAAGAGATGATAATGGAAATGATCATAATAATTAATACTAAGATTAAGCGTCTGATACATGTTGTGAATGAAAGATTAAGAAGATGAGTACAAGTGATGAAATAGATATTTAGAGACAAATACAGAAGGAGTGTCAACGTCTTGACATAGATTTGAACAATGATTATGCTTGCCGGCGGGTGGAAGTAATGAAGAGGAGAGCTTCCCTCTCAGGCTTGCTCTTCTGGTAAAAGTGACCTTTGTACAAAGCTTCAATGGTGGGGATTGGGAGGATTCTTTGCCCGAAGACTCACCTTTCGGCCTTGTCTCGTGATTATCCCTGATCTACTTTAGAAATCGCTTCAGACCAGCCTCTCTCTCAGATCAGTATATACATGTTCCTATGTATTCAAGTATATCTTTCAATGGAATTGTAGAAGCTATTTATAGGCGAAGCTTGACTTTTTGCATTGTGGTCCCCACTGTATGGTTAAGGTAGTTCCTGAAATGGTGGAGTGAATATTCCTTCTGTAACACAATCAATCCCGTCAAAAATGCACAAGTGACAGTTGTACACTCGTTAGAACCCTCCGCAGATGCATTGGTCTTTACATCTTCAATCCATCGCCATATGCGGTGTTGTTTTTTTATTACCGCATGCAGTTGAAATTGCATTGATCGCAAAGCTCTTGATCGATGATCACATGCGCCATCATTGCGTTGATCATCTCTTCGTTCTCGATTGATGGGTGCAATGCGACGTAGATGCATTGTTCACTTTTATCTTTGAGCCATGAACACATGTGGTGACTGATTTCCTACAAAAAGAACTGAAACATTCTATTCTACCATCACAATGGTGTTAATGGGTGTATTGACGAAAATTTATAATTCTCGCATTTCTTAGCCAATTTCTATACAATCGATGCAACTTTCATTTCTTTTAGTCGCAATATCTAAATAAAACAGTATAAATAACTTGTATTTCTAAAGTTATCAATTCCACTCACGTTTCTCCCTGTATGTTCACACCGTGAGATTCATGCTTGGCCTCGAGATGCCCAGGATGCATCCCCCTTAGGATGGTGTTTGCATGATTCAATATCAAGGTGGACGGAGAGAGTATTTACAGTAAGTGGGTGAAGGGTGTGTGTCAACACGTCCTATGGTCTCTATCATTAGTTCACACTGTGAGATCATTTTGTACGCCCTCGTGTCGCCCTGGAAGCGGCCCCTTTAGGATGGGTTTTGTGCAGTTGGTCAATATCAAGGTGAATTCCAGAAATGGATAGGGTCTTTTTAGTTTTTGCCCCATTCGAAATTTTTCCCTTCGGATTGGCCTTTTGGGACAAACCTCTAGGGCTTAAAATGGCGGGTCACACTTACGGGAGATTGTTAAGCTAATGATCTCTTGGCCAAATCAATGATGGCTATTTGTTATAGGAGCAAGAGTTGTTCTGGTATTAATGACTGGTTGAGATCTTCTCAATTCAGAGGAGGGATAACTGACCTCCCTTAGGCGGCTTTTGTCCTATACCTTTGAAGTGTCATTGCAAAACTAGATGTCACACGGGGTTCATGTTAGTTTTGCTAAAATCTTATTGGATGTTGTTTTGTTTTACAACGAGTATTTGCTTAAAAACTAACGTAGGTCAATTTATATTTCTTTTCAGTAACTCGTTGGTATTTCCGTTTAAACATAGTGGCCACATCCTCTCTTTGGAAGAGAGGACCTAGTCATAGTAGGACTATGACTTATTGTTTGTTAGAGAAATCAGTGGTACCTAAGGAGTTAGATGTAACTACAGGGGAAAAATGGTAAATTGGCCCAACTGTACTTACGAGTGATCTGTGAAGGTTTCTCACACTATTGATTGGTTGATATGGACACAAAAATATATATGTAGTGAGAAGAGTGCAACCGTCGGTTCTTAGTGTAGTGCCCAATAGTTAACGGATGGTATATCTCGTGACTAAAGGGTTTAGTCAGTTATTCACGTATCGTTGGAACTTCAAGCTACAAGTCCATAAAAGGTCCCTTTGGTTGCTCAATGGATTCAAGTTGAGAATCAAATTTTGGGGTTGATTTGAAGTGTTCAAATTAACAAGAGGAAATTCAATTATATATGATATAATTGGTGTGATGTATGAGATACATCATTTGGAGGAATTAATGTAAATATAATTTACATTAAGCACCTTAAAATAGAAAAAGAACTATGTTTTATATGTTTCATGAGATGAAATATTAAAACTATAGGTTATAAATATAATATGATAAGTTGGTTATCATATTTATTTATAATATATTAATTATATGATAATTAATTCTTTTTCTCTAATATCGATTGAGTGGGAGATTATTCGTAGTTTTATGGTAACCGTGAGATAAAAGAAAATTTTTTTCCTAAATTTAGGAGTTACCTCATTTGGAAAGTTCTCACGGAGACAAGCTATCAAGTGAAAGAGTTTCACTAAACGATAGTATTAAGAGACTACACGATCAGCTAAGCGATCACTTACCTTTGACTATACGATAGTTAATCAGCTGATCATAGCTACACAATCGAGTGGCTAAGTTTATACGATAGGCTTCCATTTACTAAACAAACGAGCACATCGTCTATACGATAGACAATGTCTTATCTCCCACTTGCTCGATCGTAGACCTCCAGTCTCTTCCTCAAGCCAAGATCAGATAGAGCTCATAACTCCTGAATTCTCACACCGAGAATACCAAGGTAACCATTGTGGTGGTGTCCTCACTCAGTTCGTGGATCAAGTTAGACTCGATTGGGTTCGAGGAGCTATTCGTTATGTTCGTGGTCGTGTTGTTTGTGTGGTGATTGTTGTGTTCGAGTGTGTTATTCTGGGACGCTTGTAGATTGATCGAGGGATTCGTGAAGAATGGTTCTTCAAAGGTATGCATCCTCTATCCCTTGTGTCATCGTTTGGCATGCTGTAATTTCTAGTTATGCATGACCTGTTAGTTTCCATTTTTAGACTGTAATTGTTTGTGTTCAATTTGAATGGAATTTGGAACGATCCCTTCCTACTGCTCATGGAAATCCTCGTTTTTTATTTCCTTCATAAGGAAGAGTTTCATTGGGGATGGTGACGAAATTAAGTAGGAGAGGATTTCTCAACCTTACTGTGAGGGTGAGCATCATCTAGAACGATGACGAAAATAAATAGAGAGATTGTGTTGATCCCAAAATGGTGTCATCGAGGACGATGACAATGTTAAGATGGGGAGAGTGTCTCAACCCTACTATGACCGAGTGGGTTGAGACTCCCACGAAGTAGACAAGACAAGAAGCAAGCATGATGACATCCAAAAGGGTGTCATCCATTCGGCTAAAGAATGGGCAAGAGAAGTGAAGTGTCATGATGCGACCGAGGAGGATGATGCATCATCCAGCACACAAAGAAGAGTGAACAAACATGTCAAGTTGAACATCAAATAAGAAGACAAGCACCAGTGTCATTGGTGGTGTCAATGACAAGCTTAGTAGGGGCCAGATGGGTCTCGGGCCATGACCTTGGAAGTCAGGATCTCCCGCGAGTTTGGACGAGCAACTCTAGAGTTAGATGCATATTGAGGAAATATGCAAGCACGTTGAATCTCATGTCAATTGAAGTTCAAATGAAAGCTCTACGCTAGTGGGTGACCGTTCGCCATAATCCATATGCATGAGTGGTAGATTAAGAAATGTCCATAAAGCACTAAAGTGGGAGGCATGGTGTTGGCTCTCCAAGTGAGCTACCACATGACACACGAATGTGTCATGGCGTGGGTGAGTGTTGCAGGACGAGTGTCTTGGACAACTTCCTGTGAGGAGGAGTAACTCAAGGACAATGTTGGGTGGCATGGGTGTGCCGACATTACGCTTTCTTGGGAAGAATGGAGATTGGTATATATGCTTGGGTAGCGGCACGATATCCTCAAACGACATGGTATGGTCGCAAGTGTCGTCATGCCATGATGATGTTCGTATTGATGATTGTCTCATTGGTCTCGGTAAATGTGAATGAACCGAGAGTTAGTTCTTCATAGTTGTGTCCCTGTGTGAAATGAAGTTGTATGTCATCCTATGTTTTGGGGTGGCATCCTTAAATACCAATGGACACCCAATGAGCATCGAAAAATTAGTCTTGTCTCAACTAAAAGCAAGACTTATCCCGATTGGCAAGTTTAGTTAGTTCCTGACTCAAGATGAAGTAGGAAGCTTACAGTTTGTTTGATAAAGTAGGACTAACCTGCTGATAGGTCAAGACTCATGCCGGTAAGGTCCCGACTCAATAGAGGTATGAAATGATCGAGTGGGCAAGAACTAAGGTGAAAGAGAGATGGTGGAATGTATGAAGGGGCGATATATATTGTTGAGATGAGCTAAGTTATAAGCGTCAAGTTGAGAACACACAATTAAAAAATGTCATTGGCGAGCAAAAGAATGCTCCCTGGTACGAATAGTCAAATGGATGTTCGATGCACGTCATGAGACAAAGGATTACGTAAGCTCAGTTGAGAATGAAAGAACCTCGCATGACGGTCCAACAAAGTAAGATGACTCGAGAAAAGAATGTTTTGGCTAGGATTAGCCTCTAGGCTGGCCTTGATCGAGGAAAAGATCATGGCACTGCACGGTTGAAGAAGTATGACTGTGACATTCGACGACTGTAATCCACGAAGAAAAATGTTCTTTTTTATTGGTGTACACCTCCCATTGATCATATAATATAAATATATATTTTGTTTTCCTTTCCAAACCTAACCCTATTTCCACATATTTATTTCTATATATAAATACTATGAACCTTTCCCTTTTCATTGTAACATACCAAATCTCTTTCAAAATTAACTCCCAAATTCTAAATTTTATCAAGTTAAAAAATAAATAAAATCAATTATCCCTTTAATTTTCTCATTTTAATTAAATCCAAATCTCCAAATTTACTTCAAATTCCTATATCAACTTGTTTTAAATTAATTATCTACTCCAATTTGGCTTAAAACAAAAATTACTGAATCATAAACCTAATCAATTTAAGATAATTAATTTAAAATTTCCTAAAATTCAGGATATTACATTCTTTCCACCTTAAGGTGTTGGGGTTGATTCCCTAAATCTTATGGTCTTGTAGTTTATAATTGTATTTGTACAAACATTTTATTTATCTAATAAAATAAGTGGTTTTTTATTTGAAATTTAATTGCATTAACCCAAAAACCAATAAACTAAGATCCAAGGTTATCTGTTGTAACTTAAATATGTAAGTGGATCATGTTTAAGTAATAATCTGAATGGTCTGTAGTAAATGGATAAGGTTGTGTACCTTATCCTAGTGACACTACAGATACGACCTACTTTCTAGTTGTTACAATTGTTGTCAAGTGCTACAAATGATATGATCTTGATCATTCATGTGGAGATATGTGAGCCAGGGTATCCTATGCAAAGAGTTTGTATAAAACCAGACCACGAAATGAATAGTTCCTCTTCATAAGAGCATTGCTAGAAGAAGCTTATATTTCACCAGGTTGACCATAGGTGAGTTGACATGAATCCTGAGTGAGTTGTGAACTCCTACCTATGAGAGCGATCCTTTGATCTACATGGGTGAGAGTGGCCAGATTCTCGACTCAATATGCCTACCATTTTGGATTTGTTTGATTGAGGAGCTGAAAACAGCTACACAAGAAGAAATTTCTACACAAAAAGGAATTCACTCCTTCCCTATTGTTAGACAAGTAGAGAAATTGCTCCCTTATAGACTAATTCTTGTGATTAAACAATGTGGTGCCACTCTCTCTCCTAGCCCGAGAGGGTTTTGATTCTAGTTGGACTATAACTATTAGTTATTAGAGGGATCAGTGGTACTTAAGGAGTTAGATGTAACTATAAGGGTAAAATGGTAATTTTGACCCATTTGTACTCATAGTAATTTGTAAAGGATCAATGCATTGTTGATTGGTTATATCCAATGGACAAAAAAATATATCTATAGAGTGAAGAGTGCAACTGTCTGTCTTTAGTGGAGTGACTGACAGTTAATGAAAGTTGATTAATTTAATTAAAGAGTTTAATTAATTAATCAAGTAACATTGGAGCTTCAATCTATAAGTCCAAAGGTCCCCTCATTAGCTCAATTAGGATTAATGAGAATCAAATTAATTTTGGATTAATTTAAATTGTTCAAATTAATTAAACGGAATTAATTATATAAGTTATAGTTAATATAATGTATGTGATACATTCTAATATAAAATTTTAGTGAGAGAAATAAATATTTGAATATGATTCACATATTAATTATTTAGATATGATTCATATAAAAACTAGAGGTTAAATTAATATGAATGTGATTCATATTAATACTATAGATTAATCCAGAGATTGGTAACCAATAAGTTATATTATATGTGATATTATACAAACTATAAGTTAAATGTCATATGTGATGTAAATATGGTTTTATTAATATATAATAAAGTTGGTTATTATATATTTTATTTAAAATTCAAATTATGATTTTTAATTTAATTTTTTGAAATTTAAAATTTTGAGAGGGAGAGTTAGTTTTATAACTCCCCTCTCTCCTTGAATCTTTCAACTCAACGAACGTATAAAAGGGAGAGAGGGTTTTTCATCTTCTTCCTTTTCTGTTCCATTCACACAAGTTGCTCTCTATGATTTTTTGCATTGTGTATCTCTCTCTAAAAAATTTCTCATCTTCTCCCTTTCTTCCCAAAATTAATTAAAAGCGAGCCCGCAACTTCGCTACGTTTCTCATCCTAGAGAATAAAAAGGAAGCCCTTATGGGGGTGATCCTTTGGTTTACTACATTGCTGCATTGATGAGACCAAGAGAAAAGGCCATTCGTGTTTGTGCTGCGACTTGAAGAGGAAATGTGAAGATTACTATTCTTCAAGAGTAAGTTCTCCAATTCCCTGTATTTCCTCTTGTTTTCACAGTGAATAACATGCTTAAATTGAATTTTGTTTAATCGTTGTTTTCATCCTCTACTTTAATATGTTCTGTAAGAATGTAAACTGGGACTCAATTGCATTCACGTGCTTCCACTTTGAATATTCAAAATCCTTCAATTGGTATCAAAGCTTGAGTCTCAATTTTTCATTTTTGAACCTTAAATCAGAGTTTATGGTAGGTATTATATTTTCATTGTGATGTATATTTTGAGTTTTTGTACATTGGATGATTTTGAGATTGGCATTAGTTTTTACTACTTTTGATCAATCGGTTTGTAAGGGCCCATTGTATTTTTAGGCATTAATTCCTTGCAATCGAGTCTTATTTAGGTCTGTGTCGTTCGTAATGGTGTTCCAAATTCCATTTGGAGAAATTGGGAGCAAGAATGGAGCAAAATGGATGAACGAACGAAGAAGAGCAGGCTTCTGCCTTAGAGTATAAGGCTAAAGCGTCGTGATGCTTGCCTTATGTTGTAAGGCAGACTCTCCAAGTGACCCTCAAACACCTTAGCCATGAGGAAATTTGTAAACGAATCAACAACGTTGTACTCCAAAACGATCTTCGTGATGATCACGACCCCTTGATGTACAATCTCCCAAATTAGGTGATGCTTGTGCTCAATATGCTTTCCACGCTTATGGCTTTTGGGCTCCCTGGAATTAGCCACATCACCACGATTATCATAATAAAGATTGATGAGCCTTGATATGTCTAGAACAACTTTTAGATCGATCAGGAATTTCCTGAGCCAAACAATCTCCTTGGCAGCTTCACAAGTCGTTACATATTCTGCCTCCATGGTGGAGTCATCAATGCACCCCTGCTTAGTACTTAAGGATCAAATCTTTAGACCTGTACATAAGCCACATCACCTCTTTATTAAGAGTGAACATTGATCCCAAAGTGGATTTCCTATAATCCCCATCAGTCTAAAAATCAGAGTCAGTGTATCCTATAAGGATCAAATCTTTAGACCTGTACACAAGCATGTAATCCTTTGCCCTCCTAAGATACTTGAGGATAGTTTTAACGACTATCCAGTGATCTGATCCTAGATTAGACTGATATCTACTAACTATCCTCATTGCATAGCAAATGTTAGTTCTAGTACATAACATTGCATACATCAGGTTGCCAATAGCCGATGCATAGGAGATCCGTCTCATCTCCTCAATTTCAAGAGGTGTCTTAGGACACTGTTCCTTAGACAAGACAACTTCATGCCAAAAAGGTAACAAGCCACTCTTGGAGTTTAGCATCGAATATTTGACAAGCATCTTGTCAATGTACGATGCTTGTGACAAGGCCAATGATTTGTTCTTACGACCCCTAAAGATCTTATAAGCCAGAATAAACTGTGGCTCTCCCAAATATTTCATTTAGAATTGGGTCGCTAGCCACTGTTTTATGTCAGTTAGTAGACCTACATCATTCCTAATGAGTAGGATATCATCTATATATTACACTAAGAAAACCACTAAACTGTTGATGATTTTCTTGTAGACACAAGGCTCATCAACATTCTGATCAAAGCCAAAAGATTTAATTGTAGTATCAAACCTCATATTCTAAGATCGAGAAGCTTATTTCAGTCCATAAATGGACCGATTAAGGTTGCAAAATTTGTGCTCTTGACCTTGGTTTATGAATCCCTCTAATTGGTATATAAAGATGGTCTCCTCAAGATTGCCACTCAGAAAGGCAGTCTTAACGTGCATTCACCAAATTTCATAGTCATAATATTCGACAATAGAAGAAGTATCCAAATAGACTTTAACATGGCAACAGGTGATAAAGTCTCCTCATAGTCAAGTCCGTCAACTTGGGTATAACTCATTGCCACTAGTCTAGCTTTAAAGGTTTGCACCTTACCATCGACACCCTTTTCCTATTGTAGATCCATTTACAACCTATAGTTTTGACCCCATCAAGGTGATCTACGAGATCCCAGACTGAATTGAAGTACATAGACTCTATTTCGAGATCCATGGCTTTGATCCATTCATCCTTGAGATCCATGGCTTTGATCCATTCATCCTTGTCTACATCTTTCATTGCCTATTTATAGGACAATGGATCCTCAATGTTTCCATTAGATATGACGGTTAGGGTTTTTGTTAAACCCATATAACGAACAGGTGAGTATGCAACCCTTCCACTATATTGAGGTTCCCACAACAGTTGAGGTGGATGTGACCTACTAGATGAATCGACATTAACAACTTTTGTTGAGGTACTAGGCTCTTCAACAACTTTTGTTGAAGGTTCAATAGTTTTGTTAGAAAGCTCATTTAATACTATCTTACTGCGCAATTTGTGCTAATGTAGCGTTTGTGTTTGTGAACACAAACACTTTATTATCTTTAAAATCGTAGAAGTAACCACCCCTCATTCCTTTAGGGTAGCCTACAAATAGGCATAATTTTGAACGAGGTTCCAATTTCTTAGAATTAGCCTCAAGCACATGTGTTGGCCAACCCCACATCCTGAAATGACATAAACTACCTTTATGAACATTTCATAATTCCAAAGGTGTTTCAGAAACACTCTTGGATGGAACACAGTTCAAAATATAGGTTGTAGTCTGTATTACATAACCCCAGAATGAAGCAAGTAAGTGAGCGTAACTCATTATAGACCGAACCATGTCCAACAAGATTTGATTTCTCCTTTCTAATATACCATTTTTCTAAGATGTACCAGGTGCCGAGAGTTGGGTACTCTCCATCTCGATTAGATCGAAGTGTCTTTATTGTTTTACTTAGTGCATTTTTAATTTTAGCCTTGTACTCTTTGAACTTTTCAAGGGCTTTAGACTTATGTTACATTAGGTAAACATACCAATAATCATTTGTGAAGGTGATGAAATATTTGAACCCTCATCTTGCCTTAATATTCATAGGACTATAGAGGCCTGAATGTACAAGTTCTAAAGGTTCTTTGGCTTTGTGAACTTTTCCAGTAAAAGGTCTTTTAGTCATTTTGCCTTCAAGGCATGACTCATAAACTGGTAGAGAATTTTCTTCTAACTCACTTAAAGGTCCATTCTGAACCAATCTCTCAATCCTATTGAGATTAATGTGTCCTAATCTTAGGTACCAAAGTTGGACATTTTATTTAGGAGAAACATTTTGTCTTTTGTTTTGAGTTACAACAGTTAAATAATTCAATATCAAGGAGGGCTTTAGATGCTAACGACCTTAGCACGTAAAGATTACTCTCTAAGTTATGTAGAATAAATTTCAACACCATTTTTTTAAAAAATAAATGCTTTATTTACAATAAAATTTAAAGTATATGATTGTTCTAACATACACTTTACAAAAATTAAGTTCTTTTTAAATCAAGAACTGCATATACATTGTCTAATAAAAGACATAATTTTTGTAAACATAAACAGATTCCTCTCACTGTCACAGTTGAGACGACGTGTCCAGTTTCAACCCGCATCACCATCTCACTAGTCTCTAGCTGCTACCATGAACTAATTCTTTGAAATGAAGAACAAAAAATGTTAGTGGCGCTTGAATCTATTACCAGGCAGATTCATTATTCTCCACTAAACAAGTTTCTTATACGAGTAAATCATATTTACTTTGTTTGGTCTTCTTCTTTTCTGCTAAATATTTGGGATAATTCCTTTTCTAGTGTCCCTCCTGATTGCAATGGAAACAAATTTCCTTTGCAGCCTTAACCTTCTTGCCCTTTTGGGTAGCAGCGGGGTTAGCTTTCCCCTGACCTCCCTTCTTCTTCCTCCACTTTTTGGTGCTGGAGGAAGAAGGTACAGATTTCATTCTAGAGGTCGAACCTCTGTAGAAATTCTTAGAGGACGAGGCAAATTTTTCTCACCCTTCTGTTCCTTGACTTTTATCTAAGGCTGAAAAGTCTACAGCTTATTGAGCAGGGTGGTCAAGTTGTAGTCAAGCTTGTTCATGATAGCATTGCTACGAAACTGAAGATAACTTTCAGGTAAATTTTCCAAGATGAAGCTAACTTGACGGGCCTCATAGATAACAGACTCATTCATCTCTGCCACGTTAAAGTCGACCATCATGTTCAAAAAATGTTCATAAACAGATGTCCCTTTTTTCATCCCAACAATGAAGATGTATTTGAGAGCATCATGCTTGAGCTATGTGGACGGTTGTCCAAACATTCCCCTCAGGGACTCAATGATCTCACAGGCCATAAGCATGGGCTCATACTTCTTGGCCAAAACTTTAGACAAGTTGGTCGAGATATATGCTCGGGACTTTTCATTTGCCTTAACCCATCGCTTATATGCCTCTCGAACATTTCGAGTTGCATTGGCAGCAGTGACTTGAGGACACTTCTCAACCAGGACAAATCGCAGATCATCAATAATGAGTACAATATTAATAGTATTTTTCCAAGTTGTATAGTTATCACCATTTAACTTATTAGTGGAAAGTAGGTTTAAAGTAATGCTCATCATTATGAGATTGTTGAAACCATACAATTTATTTATATTAGTTATTAAACGCATTACTCAACTAAATAACCAATCAATTTAGCAAAATCCTAATGTAACTTATGTGAGGTTTATTTTGCAATGATGCTTTAGTGAGGCAGGGTAAACGCCACCATAGGGTGATTAGTTACCCCTTTCACTGAATTGAGACAATCTCAACTAATAATTACACGAGAATAACTCTTATTCCTATAATTATTAGTCATCATTGTTTGGTCCAGAAATTGTTAACTTGATATTTTCTTGTAAGTGTAACCCCTCATTTTAGATTCTAGAGTTCCACCCTAATGAACCAACCATAGGGAAAAACTGATTGGGGCAAAAACTAAAGTAATCCTATCCATTTCTGAAATTTGAGTAAAAATTCATGCAAACACTATCCGTAGGGGGACACAAGAAAAGGTATCTCAAGGTCAAGCATGAACTAATGAAGGAGACCATGAGATGTGTTGACACAGGTCCCTCTCCGACTTACTCTGAACACTCTCTCCATTCACCTTGTTATTGACCTATGCAAACACCACCCTTAGGGGCACACAAGAAAAAGTGCCTCAAGGTTGAGCATAGATCTCACAATGCGAACTATATAGGAGAAACGTGAAAGGAAACTAAAGTATCATATACGACATTTTCCTCCCATTGAATATTCTACCTAGGATTGATTAACTTATAAAAAATCAAGTAATAATTTTTACTAATTGTTTATTAACTTTGCCTAATGTAACATCTACATTAGATAGTTTGACAATGTTGATTGTTGTTCATTAAGCACTTTAACAAACTTTAATCATCCATTGCATGTTTGTAACAAATCTATCTAATTCACCTTCCAGATCAGTTCCCAGGTAGGGGTGTTTCGTTTTTGTCAGCTTAAATACCCTAGCCTAGATAGAACTATCCTAAGACAAAGGTCCCTTATATACATTTGTTACAAGTGTAATCTTTTATTCAAATTCAATTTGATCCTATTAAACTGAATTAAAAGATTAAATCTATTTCTGATCTTATTAGAAATATTCATTCAACATAGGTCTAATGTGAAATCAATTTTAAACTATTTAAAAATATTTAACCTATGTTAGTATGCAACTCTTTATTATAGATTTTAGTTCTAGTTTCATTTAACTTATAACAATTAGAATGCTTAAATGGAACAATGAAAACCTAACCATGCATCTAATGACATACTTTAAAAAATTATAACAATTATAATTTACTAAAGTGGTGTCATGCAATCCATTTTTCATTACATTACATACATAATGATTATATAATAAAGCAATGAAAAATAAACAATATACATCCATACATCTAAACTATATATTATAACAATTATAATATAAAAGATGCATGGAAATGTTATTCATGCATGCATTCATACTTTATAACATTTATACAATATGATGTACATGCATGCTTAATAAATCATGCAGCTTTATAATATAACATTTATATTCAAATGATGCATAAAAAAATGTATATCCTATGGTGGGATCTTTCTATATGACATACATTATGACATATATAATAATAATAAAAATAACCATATATCACATGCATAATTAAAAGCAAAAATTTAGACTAGGATTGGCTTTCTAAAACATTAATTAAATTAATAAAATACTGTATATCAATTTGACTAATGTAAAAAACATAATTATTACCAATAATAAGTAAAAAAAAAAAGAAGTAAGAAAATCGTCGTTTGAACTGCTGGTTAGACACGAACTGCTGATCTGGACCGAACTGCGGGTGCACGGCTCACTTCTAGAGTGTCGCAACACTCTCTGCCATCATTGCGACACTAGCATCCTTCATGTTCATAGCACAGCACTATGCTACGCAGAGTGTCACTCCGACTGGAGCATTGCGGCACTAAGGCTTCTACTTTATAGCGTAAGGCCAACATTGCAATGCCGAAGTCTTACGTAGTAAGGTAGAATGCTTGTAGTTTTTCACCTGTTCATCCAAAATTCTCCATTCTTGTTCCATTTTCCACTAAATCGAATCCAGAACTTGATCACAAGCGACAAGGACATCAAATACAAACTCGATAGTAATAAATTATGCCCAAAACAACGGGCTCTTTATATATCGAATCATAAAAAATATCAGTATTCTATAAGGCCAATCCCGAAAACATCCAAATGTACAAAACCCATTCAAAATTCATCAATCATAATCATAAACCCAATATTACTTTAAAATAAGGTTCAAAATGAATATCCATTGCGGAAAGGATCGTGTCCCAATTTTATTTTACAGCACATTCATAATGTTCAGAGGATGGAAATATAAACATTTGTTCTAATTAAGAATGCATTTACACAAAAATTGAAGAAGAAGAAGGGATCGATAGATCCCTTATCCTTGAAGACCAAAATTCTTCACGTTCCTCTCCAAGTCACGAACAATTCCTTCTCCCACGAGCTCACGAACACCCAAAAATACAGCAGCGGAATGGAACACCACCACAATGATTTCCCCATTATTCTCAAATGATAGAAAATCAATTGAAAACTGAGTGGGGTTTAGTGTATTAATTTTTGGCAAGGAAAAGGGAATTGATTTGAGAGCAATTACAGAGAGAAAACATAAAGAACTCTTCTTCTTTGATTGAGATCTCAGGGGGAAGAAACTTAACAACTAACTTCTCTTCCCCTTTTTTTCACCCATGTTAAAACAAGAGAGTGGAAGGTTGAGGGGAATTATTAAGTAAAATACTTTCCCTCTTAAATTAAAAAAAATATTTTTTAAGAGTAATATCTATATATATATATACCATATGTTATATCTTAATATAACACATGTCTAATATTTTCTCACCATATGTTATATCTTAATATTACATACAACCTATGGTCTAATATTTTTAATTTATATGAATCAAATTAATATTAAAATTTGAATGATATTCAAATAATTAATTTTCTTTCAAATAAAATTTTATATTATAATGTATTATATACATTATATTATATATAATTTAATTCCCTTTATTAAATTGAAATATTCAAATTAATCTAAAATTAATTTGATTTTCATTTATTCCCAGTTGAACTAATGAGGGGACCTAATGAACCTATAAATTGAAGCTCCAATGATACTTGATTAATTAATTAAACTCTTTAATTAAATTAACCAATTTCAATTAATTGCCAATCACTCAATTAAAGATCGAAAACTACTCTCGTTGCACTGTAGGTCTATTTCTGTGTCCATTGGATATAATCAATCAATAGTACGTTGACCCTTCACAAATTGCTTGTAAGTACAGTTGGGCCAAACTTATCGTTTTGCCCCTATAGTTACATCCAACTTCTTAAGTACCACTAATTCTTCGAATGAACAATAAGTTATAGTCCAACTATAATCAAACCCTTCTCGGGCCAGGAGAGGGTGTGGCACCATATTGTTCAACCCCCAGAATCAGACCTTTAAGGAGAAATTTCTCTACTTACCCTAAAATAAGGAAGGAGTGAATTCCTTCTTGTGAAGCTACATTCCTAGCTCCCCAAACAGACGAGTCCCTAAAATGGTAGGCATATTGAGTCGGAAAAACATGCCAATCTTACCCATGCAGATCAAAGGACTGCCTTCATAGGCAGGAGTTCACAACTGAATTAGGATTCAGGTCAAGTCACCTATGGTCATCTTGATGTGAAATGTAAGTCTCTTCTACCAATGGTGTTATATAGAAAGACTATTCACTTTGTAGTCTAATCTTATACAAACTCTTTGTATAGAATACCCCCGCTCAAATGTCTCTACATGAGTGATCAAGATCCTATCATTTGTGGTACTTTACAACAATTATAACAACTACAAAGAGGGTCATATCTGTATTGTCACTAGGATAAGGTACCCATGACGCCTGCTTACAGAAGATAACGCTCCGTGTGTCACTATGATAAGGTACCCTTTAGGTTATCATTTAAACATGATCTATTCGTATATCTCCACATATATGTTTAAGTTACAGAAGATAACGCTCCGTATGATGCTTGCTTATGACAAGCATGCAGATGCGTTGGCGTTCCATTAATATTCATAGCCTTGCAATGCTAAGGGTAGTGTTGTGATGTTGCCCTATATACGAGCCTATTGCCTAATAGCATCACGATATAGCATTGAGTGAAAGTTGTAACACTACGATTAGGTGTATTTTGGTCATTTTCCTTATTTGAATCCCATATGCTCGAATTACCTCCAAAGTGCTTCAAATTGACTCTGTTTGACATACCAAGCTTGATTCTATCTCTTTGGTGCTCAATACCTATAAAATAACAAAAATAATATGTAAAATCCATTAACGAGCCTAAATTAAGCCTTGGGAAATAATACTTTTATAGCTCTAACAAACAACCCCAACTTAATTCTTGCTCGTCTCAAGCAAAGTATAAACATACATTCCAGCAAATATACTCATTCTCACAAAACCATGTTTGCTCAAGTTGCAAAGGTTGTTACTCTAGTCTCACCAGTCAAATAGAATGAAATTTGCAATCAATAATGAAATTCAACTACAACCAATCAATGCAACACATTTTAAGAATGATTCTAAATCTATTCATGCAAGAGTTGGCTTAGAGCCGTGCTAGTTAAACTTGCACAACCCAAAAATGTTTTATAAAGTTCTCAATCCATTTTCCCCTACTCTTGCTCGGTTAACGACTTAGACATACCAAACTTCCAAAAAAGAGGGCAACACTAAGTCAAGGGTGCCTAAGCTCACACACAAAAAACATAAAAGACATTTGTTTTACCTAGAGGGTTAGCTTTCACACTCAACCACTGAGAACCTATTTACTCTTTCCTCGTGGGGCCCTAACCAAACACAGTGGATGTAGCTCTTTTCACCTCTATCCATGCACATGTACACCTATGTATTTATTTATTTATTTATTTATTTTTTGCAGGTAAGCTTGCAATTGCCTCATTTCATTATTTTTTATTTTTTTATTTTTTATTTTCTTCAACAATTAATTTTCTCTTTATTTTTATTCACACTAGGCCCCTTTTTATCCACTTTGTCTAGTTTTTCTCTAAACCAAGTAGGGTACTCCTAAATCGAAGGTGCCTTTCAGAGTGACAACAAAAATACAAATCATATAATACAATTCTGAGCATGCAAGACTTTAATTATGCAAGAGCAATGACTTAAAGATGCATGAGAGACAAGAATTCTTTTTTAAAAAAATTGGGCTAAAAATCATGATTATGCTCTCCTAATATTATTTCATGCAAATTTTATCATAGGAAAAGTGTGTCATAAACTATCATCATAACAACCAAACAATAGAGCAAATGAAACAATTAAGCACACAAGCATTGTCCAAACACAACGCTCAAGGACTCCAAACTAATGTATACTACCCAACAAGTACCCCACCCCCAACTTAAGTTGATACATTGTCCCCAACGTATCCCTACTCTAAGCTTTATGAAAAATAAAACACCCCTGGTAATGTTCATGCACACGGGATGGTGATAAGTGGGCGCGACTTCATTTGATTCTTCTTTCTTCTTCAGGATCAAGGAGAGGGACCTACAAAAGAAAAATAAAAACTAAGCTAAGGAAGCAATAAAAGAAAGAAAATAAATTTGTTCACTTGGCTCCTTCTAGGAAGGGCAAACTTTCAACATTCGTTGCCCGACATTGTTTTCTTGTCAAGATATGAAAAAATTCTCATATTTCTCGGGCCCTTTCTTCCTTGAATCCATGAAGCTTGTCAATGGGAGTGAGCTTTTAAAGCATTCAAGGTCTCCAGAGACAAATATTTTTGAATTTTTTCATTTTTGGAAAAGTAAATGCAGACTCGACTGACTCAACTGAAAATAAAGACTCAGACTCATGAGGTAAAGATGAACAGTATTCAAAATTAAAGGAGGAGCTAAAGGAAAGAATAGGATGAGGCTTGGTAGCCTCTACCTCTTTTACTTGAGGCTCCTTGAAATGAAGTACAGACTCATACTTAACCCCACAAACTTATTCTTGGCATAGTAGGGGATAAACATCTTTATCATCATCAATCCAGGGGAATTCCTCAATAAGATCGACCTTGGTGTCACAGATGACGGGAATCTCTAGATGATTCTCGAAATGCCCAAGTTGAGGGATAGAATCGACCTGAACTAGCATGGAGGCTTGAGTTTCTAGATGAGACTCAATAGACTCCTACTCACACTATGAAGAACCATTAGTAAGTTCACACATTATAGAACCCAACGTCTTACCTTGGCCGAAAGTCTAAGGAATCAACTTCTTAATATGATTGTCAATGTCGGTTAAATCATTGCTCAGCTCGGTATGATCAGAAAATGGTTGCAAGGAGAATTCCCATTGCCTATGAATTTTCTGAGAAAACTCATAAGAGTTGTTAGAAATCTCCATAACCAATTCTTCTAATGACTTACCCGATGATAGAAGGATAATGCATCGACGTTAAGCTCGGGCTAGGCATCTCCTAGGGGAAATAGGTATCGCACACAAGACCATATGGAAGCTGAGGACATACTTCGGATGAATGTCCTTGAACAAACTCTACATGTCTCTAGGTTCTGCAATTGCCTAGTTGTCAAAACTTGCACAAGAGAGGTTAGTTAAGATATTTGATTTCTAAGCTCACTAAATTCGCTTACCTCTTCTTCTCTTCATTGAGCCGCTTGCCTCGCAAGAAGAATATAATAAATGTTCAAGTCATTTGCCTCAAGTAGACACAAAAAAGAAAAATATTTTTAGGGGTTTTTCAAGTTTACAAGTCAAACTCAACTAAAAGAAACTAATTGGCTTGCCTCTTTGGCAATGGCACCAATTTTTTAAGCCGAATATTTACGTTATTAATAATGTTAGGGTTGATGCCCTAAATCTCATGGGTCCTATAGTTTGTAATTGAAATATACAAACATTTTATTTATTTAATAAAATTGGAGATGTTTTATTCGACACTTATTAGTATTAATCCACAAATCAATAAACTAACATCCAAGGTTATCTTCTGTAGCTTAAACATGTATGTATGGACATACAAGTGGATCATGTTTAAGTGATAACCCAAATGGTCTATAGTAGATGGATAAGGCTAATTACCTTATCCTAGTGACATTGTGAATACGACCCGCTTTGTAAATGTTACAATTGTTGTAAAGTACTGCAAATGATTTGATCCTGTTCATTCATGTAGAGACATGTGAGCGGTGATATTCTATACAAAGGAGTTTGTATAAGACCATACCACAAAATGAATAGTCTCATTATATAACACCGTTCATAATAGAGACTTACATTACACTAGGATAATCATGAGTGACATGACATGAATCCTGAGTGAGTTGTGAACTCTTGCCTATGAAGATGGTCATTTGATTTGTATAGGTGAGAATGGCAAGATTGCCGACTCAATAAGCCTACCATTTTGGGGATTTATCTATTTAGGGAGCAGAGAACACAGCTACACAAGACAGAATTCACTCATTCCCTAACGTCTGGGTAAGTAGATAATTTGCTCCCTTAAGGGCTGATTTCGAGGTGTGAACAATGTGGCACCACACCCTCTCTTGGCTTGAGAGGGATTTAGTCATAGTTTTGAAGGAATTCTGTTTACAGAGAACCTTTGAGTGGAAGTGAATCGTCCAAATACCATTCTGATGAACGCATACGTTTACAATCATACAAAATAGATTATGCAACAAACTTAAATTATAGCATGCTTTGAAATAAAAACAAAGGATCAAGAGACTATGCCTTTGAAGAACCGTTATTCAAGTAAATCCCTCAATCGTTCACGAACGCGTCAAACAACACGATCTCCTTCGAACAACAACAAGCAACAACTCGATCCTCAAACCAACCAAACACTACCACTTGGTGACCTTGGTATTCTCACTGTGAGAATCCAGGAGTGATGGGCTCTGGCTAATTTTGGTTAGAGGGAAGGTATTGTGTGGAGGAGGAAGACAATCGCGTAAAAACAAGGGGGATCTTGTAGATGATGAAGTCTATCGCATAGATAATGTAACTCAATCGTTTAGATGTTGAGGCTATCGTATATTCTCTCTAGCAATCGTGTAGCAACTCGATTGTGTACTCAATAGTATATCTAATATCTTACGGAATAATTAGAAAACCATTTTCTTTCGTCCCACTTTTTCCATAAAACTTAAATAACTATGCATTAAGGGTGGTTATGGAGAAAAATGTGTTAATTAATAAATAAAAATAAATATGATAACTAACTTATCATATAATATTTATAACCTATAGTTTTAATATTGCATCATATACAATATATAAACCATAGTTCTTTTTCTCTATTTTATGGCATTTAATATAAATCATATTTATATTATATTTAATAACTATGAATCTAATTCATAGAAAATATATTTGAATCATATTCAAATATTTGTTCCTCCAATTAAACAATAATGTATCAAATACATTATATCATTTATATCATATAATTTAATTAATTTAATTATATGATATATAATCAAATTCCCTCTTATTAATTTAAACATTTCAAATTAACCCAAAAACTGATTCTCAACTTGAATCCATTAAGCTACCAAGGGGACCTTATGGACCTGTAGCTTGAAGCTCCAACGATACGTGAATAACTGACTAAACTCTTTATTCACATTATCCACCATCCATTAACTGTCGGGCACTCCACTAAAGACCAACAACTGCACTCTTAGAATTACAGATATATTTCTGTATCCATTGGATATAACCAATCAACAGTACGATGACCCTTCACAAATTGCTCGTAAGTACTGTTGGACCAATTTACCGTTTTGCCCCTGTAGTTACATCTAACTCCTTAAGTACCACTGATTCCTTTAATGAACAATAGATCATGGTCCCACTATGACTAAACCTCTTTCGGGCCAAGAGAGGGTATGGCACCACATTATTCAAGACCCGGAATCAACCCTTATGGGAGCAATTTATGTACTTACCCCTACTTTGGGGAATGAGTGAATTCCATCATGTGTAGCTGAGTACCCAACTCCTCAATCCTTTTTTGGAGATCAGATAAGAGTTGTGCAAATACAACCATCCTTTAGGGGGACACTCCCAGGGTGCCTCAAAGCGATGCACAAAACGCTATCCAGCCTAATGAGAGAGACCAAGGGGTATGTTGTCACACGGCCTGCTTCCACTTACTATGGACATTCTCTTCATTCACTTTGATATTGACTAACCAAAATTCCATCCTATAGGGAGACACTCCCAAGGTGCCTCGAGGCCGAGGATAAATCTCACGGTGTAAATTTTTTAAGGAAAAACATATAGAGGTGAAGTGAAGTATCATATAGCCCAATTACCTTCCACTCAATGTTCTACCTAGGAATTTGTTAGCTTAGAAAATCCGGCTATTGATTTTATCTAAGTAGATGTTTAATTTGCTAAAAAAAACACTTGCTTTTAATAATTAAACAAGATTGATTCAAGGCTTATTAAACACTTTAATAGACTTTCATCAAATTTGCAAGCATGCAATAAATCTATCTAATTCACTTTTCTAGGTAGGTTCTCAAGTAGGGGTGCGACGTTTCCATCGACTTAAGTACCCCAGCCTAGCCAGAACCAGCCTTAGCCAAAAGGTCCCTTATAGATAGATTTGGTACATATTTAATCTTTTATTAGTCAATTTAATCCTATTAAACTGAATTAAAATATTAAACTTAGGTATCTAATCTCATTAGAACCGTGATCTTAGGTCTATCTCAATCAAATTTTAAAACTCCTTTTAAAAAATGATTAAAGTCTAAGTTTGCATGCAACTCTTTCTTATTGATTTTAATTCTAATTTCATTAATTATAACTCTTGTAAAAAAATTAAACTAAAATCAACCACATTGCTAAGCTAGACATCCACAAGGTATTTATAACTTTTATAATAAACCTAACTGTCATGCTTCATGCAATGTTCATTCATTACTATATATAACTTTTATATAATCTGTAATGAACTAAGCATACATGCTAATATACACCCTTATACTATAACCCTTATAATACAAAGATGATGCATGGATATGCTTTGATGCATGCATATATTATAACTCTTATATTATATGATGCATGAGCATGCTTTAATGTAATTTAATCATGCAAACTACTATATTATAACCCTTATAATATAAAGATGATACATGAATAAAATGCATAATAAATGGTGGGTTTTAAAACTATATGACATACTTTATGGCATATAATTAAACATACATCACATGTACATTCATAAAATTTGATGAACCGAGATAATTAGCCGAAAAATAAAGCTAACTATTACAAAAAGCATCGAGTCAACCGGTTCAAACAGGCGAACCAGGTCTTGAACCGCCTGGTGAAGCCTCGTCACTTGATCATGTAGCAACTCCTTCTGATTGTCAAGTAACGCTTATCGAGTATAAACTATTGTGTAGCGTGGATTGCATGCTTTGGACTATGCGATGAGCATGAAGGCCACGCGATCGTGCAGCACACATCGAGTAACGCATGCTATGCGATAGAGTAGACAACGACTATGCGATGAGTATGATTGTCTAACGATCGAGGAACAAGCATCGAGTATCATATACCAAGTGATCGAGTAGCCATTGACTATGCAATGAGCATGCTAGCCTACACGATCGTTTAACGTGTGTGCCATGTGCGAGTTTCATATATTCAGCGCGTACCATGAGTCGAGTATCATATACTCAGCGATCGTTTACCTCGAGCGTCTACACGATCGAGTAGCCAACGTAACACGATAGAGTATACTCCTTACTTGATCGCGTAGCATTAACTATGTAATCGTTTAGCAAATACTACACGATGGAGTAGAACTTTTCTACACAATCGCATTGTCAAATCTAAACGATCATTTAGCCTGGGCTACACAATGTGACCAACGATTCGACTTCTTCCTCGAAGAGAACAACATCTCCATACATTTGAAGCTTCATCACGAAGGACTCAAACAAAACCAAAACTTGAATACAGACTCGATAGTAAGTTAATTATGCCCAAAAACACTGAGGCCTTACAAATTAACTTATGGAGATGTAAAGAAAGCTTTAATAGAGGAAATTATCCCATAAACATCCATCAACCTGTTGGATCAACACCATCACACAGCAGAAGAAATAAAAATCCATAAGCATTCTAATTCATTAATTTTGGTTGAAAAGAAACATGCTAAAAACAAAGTATAATAGGTTTCATGAACATACCTTGGCTGAACCAACGAAGTCTCCATTTCTAGCTGCAAAATCTTCTGAATCCTTGTGTAGATCACCACAAGATCTTTCCTACTATCCTCTTGGTGCTCTAAATTGAGTTGTGGGACTCAAAATAAGCTGGAATCAAAGGGAATATGGAGAAAGCTCACTGAATAGAACCCATTGAAGAACACCTTCTTCATTTGAATTTTTTAGCAAAAATTCAGTCGGTTCATCCTTCATTTCTTCACTCTAATCTCTTCAATATATTGCAGACTATCATGCAAAGAGATGTGTTGCATTGGATGCAGCTCATGCTTGGAGTAAACCAAAGGAGAAGGTGGGTTCCTTGTAAGCTACTTTGAAGATGACTTGAAAAACCTATTTCCAATTTTGTGTAATTTTTCAATTTCCAAAAATCCATTTTGATTTTAAAATCATATTTTATTTCTAAATTCAAAATTTATAAATTTTACAAATTAATTTCATAAATTAATTTTCTAATAAAATTAATAAATAATTATTTTAAACAATTTAAATAACTCTAATTAATTTAATATCCAATATTAAATTAATTTTTACACAAATTCATCTTCATATATTTAAATCATATTTAAATATATTTTCTTCAATTCTGTTTGATTATAATTTGAACGTTTCAAATTAACTTATCATACTACTCTAGAGCTAATCCATTTCCGAGCTAGTAGGAAGACCTTATGGACCTACAGATCATGGGCTTCAACGATTTGAGATTAATCGGCTAAACTCATTAGACCGATCTAACCCCCATTCGTTAACTAATGGGTCACTTCACTAAAGCCCATAGCTGAACTCTCCTCACTATAGATATATTATGTCCACTCGATATAACCATGATTAGTAAGTTAACCCTTCACAGGTTGTTCGCAATAACGGCTGGGTTAAATCTCTATTTTACCCCCGAAATTACCTCTTGTTCCTTAAGTCCCCACTAATCCCCTAATGAATAATTGTTTTGTGATCCAATCACAAAACCGAGTCCGTCTCATACCAAATGAGAGGGCGGGATCCCTTGTTCAAGCCCCAGAATAAACACTTAAGGGAACAACCTCTCTACTATCCCTAAAGCGGGTAGGAGTGAATTCTCTCTTGCACCCTATGTCTCCAGCTATATATCCAGTCTCACCCGTGAAATGGCAGTCATATTAAGCCGGCGCTGTTGAGCCAACCCTCACCCATGCAAATCTAAGGGCAATCCCAAATAAACAAGAGTTCATAGTTAGCTGATTAAGGTCAAGTTACCTAGGTCATCGCTTTGAAATAGTCAGTCTTAAACAGTAAACAACGTTATAAAGTAAGAGTGACTCATTTCATGGTCCAATCTTGTACAAACTCTTTTGCACAAGGACACCCCCACTTCTCATGTCCAACATAAACGAATTAGGATCACTTTGTTTGTAGCACTTTACAATAGTGTTTCCAGAATAAGGTACCCAACCTTATCCATGTACTATAGACCATTTTGACTATTTACTCGAACCTGATCCACCTTTATGTCCCTAGATAAAGTTCAAGTACTCATCCAATAGTCAAAGGACTTTTAGGTTTATTGGATTTCTATTCAAGTAATAGATCTATTCAATAACACCTTTATTGAATTTTCATATTAGGCTCCATTGTTTACATACCACAAGTTTTAGGACATAAAACCCAACACAACCAACATCCATAAACACCTCTAACACTTAAACGCATTGCATAATTCATAAAACCCACCAAGACTGTAAATGAAATTCAATACAGTAATGGAATTTGGAATATCAGAACAACCTAACTTTGATACCAATTGAAGGAACTCTAAAACTAGAGAACCAATAAGTGGAAACGGATCGTTCCAAACTCCATTGTGAAAGAATATAAACATTTACAATCAAACAGAAATAGTTATGCATCAAAGATAAATTACAGCATGCTTCTTAACAAAATTACAAGAGATCGAGAAGACAATACCTTCGAAGAACTCTTTCTTCACGTATTTCCCTCGATTTTTCAGCAACTCAGAAAACAAGCACGGATGCAATGAGCCTTTGGAAAATCCTCGATCACCGACGAGTACAACTCGATCCTCGATCCTTGAATAGAACTTAACACCACCACAAGGTTACCTTGGTATTCTCAGTGTGAAAATCCAAGAGTTGTGGGCTCTGTATGAATTTGGATAAAGGGATTGAGGAAGTAGACGAGTAAACGATCAAGTATGGGATGAACAATCATGTAGAAGAAGAAGGTCGATCGTATAGACTTGATACTTGATCATGTAGAAACGAGTTCTATCGTATAGAATACTCCATAACAATCATTTAGTCTCTCGAAGTAATCTGATTACTTGTTTCATGGATTGCGCGTAATGAATCTGAAAAACTATTTTTCATTTTATCCATAGTTGCCATAAACCGTCTAAAACCACCCACCAAGGTTGGTTATCGAAGAAAAAGAAAATTAATTATCTCATAATTAATAAATTATAAATAAATACAATAACTAACTTATCATATTATATTTATAACCTACATTTTTAATATTGCATCATATGCAATATATAAACCAGAGTTCTCTTTGTTGGATTGGTTTTCTAATTCTCTCGGAGTCTCGTTGTTTGTAATTATACACATTGTTTATGAATAAAATAAGTGTTATTTCATTCTAGCATTTACTCATATCCAATAAACAAAGCTACATGGTTATTGTATGTAAACTTAAGCATGTATATGAGATATACAAGTGGATCATGTTGGGGTTGATACCCTAAAGTCTCGTGTCCTGTAGTTTGTAAACAGTTTGTACAAATGCTTGTGATGTATAATATATAATATTTTATTTGCTTGACCACAAACCAATAAACTAAAATCTCTGGTTGTCTTTATGTAACTTAAGTATGTATGTGGTGACATACAAGTGGATCATGTCTTAAGTGATAACCAAAATGGTCTATAGTATATGAATATAGGAGGGAAACCTTATCCTGGTAACTCTATGGATGCGGCCCACTATGTGAAATAGTTACAAGTGTTGTGACTTGTCACAGATGGTCTGATCCTGGTCATTCATGTAGAAGAAATACGAGTGGGGGCGTCCTATACAAAGAGTTTGTATAAGACCTGATCACGAAGTGTTAACGTCTCGTTATATAACATCGTTCATGACAGAGACTTCACTTCACTAGAATGACCATAGGTAACATGACCTCAATCCTGAGTGAGTTGGAAACTCCTGGCATTGAGGGCAGTCCTTTGATTTCCATGGGTGCGAGTGGTGAGGCTGCCGAATCAAACCTACCACTTTGGAGATTCATCTGATTTGGGAGCTGGGAACTCAGCTACACAAGATAGAATTCACTCATTTCCCGAAGCAGGGGTTAGTAGATAGATAGCTCCCTTAAGGGTTGATTCCAAGGCTTGAACGATGTGGTGCCACACTTCTTCTCTTGGCCCAAGAGGTGTTCACATATAGTTGGACTATGTTGTATCGCTCATTAGAGGGATCAGTGGTACTTAAGGAGTGAGATGTAACTATAGGGGCAAAACGATAATTTGGCCCAGCTATACTTACAAGCATCTGTGAAGGGTCATCGTACTCATTATTGGTTATATCCAATGGACACATAAATATATCTGTGGTAAGAAGAGTTCAGCTATCGGTCTTTAGTGGAATCAGTTTTTGGGTCAGTTTGAAATGTTCACGTACCGTTGGAGCTTCGAGCCATAGATCCATAAGGTCTCCTTGGTAGCTTGGATAAAAGTTGAGAATTAGTTTTTGAGTCAGTTTGAAATGTTCAAATTAACAAGAGGGAGTTCGATTATATATGATACAATTGAACTGGTTAACTCTATATGATATGATTGACTAAATGTATGAGATAATTATTTTGGAGGAAATTAGATATAAATATGATTTATATCAAGTAGAGGAGAAAACAATATAGTTGATATATGATATTAAAATATAGGTTAAGAATATAATATAATTATATTAATTAATTAGGCGATTATGAGATAATTGGTCGAGTTTTCTCCAGATTCGTGCGAAAGTGGGAAATTGAATTCAGTTCTTGTAACTGAAGAATGAAAATAAAAATTGTTTTCATTTTGCATTACACAAAAGTAATCCGAAAATTCGCTCACGGTGTGAAAGTATACAATCGCTTAGCGTTGAGAGCCTATACGATAGTTCCCACTTACCTAAACGATCGCACACCCGCGTCTCTAAACGATCGCCTGTGATTTCTTAAAAGATCGCTTACATTTTCTAGACAATCGCTTAGTGCGCCGAGCAAAACTAAACGATCACTTACCTTTTGATAGACGATCACTTAGTGTTTATTACACGATCGTGTACCTCGACCTAAACGACAAGTACCTGACTATACGATAGTCATCCCTTTCTCCCACTTGCTTGTTTGTACTACATGATCGTTTTTCCTCCTCCTCTGACCCAATTCCATCAAAGTCCACCCTTTGGATTCTCATTCCGAGAATACCGAGGGCTTCAAGGGTGGTGTCATCTCCAGTTGCTGTTTTTTCGTGCACTGCTGATCGTATAGACGATCGTGGTGCTACTAGGCGACTGCTTGTTGGACGATAAGGAGCATGAGGAGTTCGCTTCCACTGGACCGAGTTCGATTGAAGAAAGTCTTCAACTGGTACGTTTTCTCGGTCTTTTGTATTTATTTGTTAAAGCATGCAAATAATTAGTGTTTACAATGCATATCTGTATGTCAGAATGTATGTGTGGTAATTCTATCACAATGAAATCGGAAAGATCTACTTCCGCTCATGGATACTCTTGTTTAAGACTTCCTTCAATTGGTATCAGAGCCAGGTTTCTGATATTCCAATTTCATTGATGCAAAGAACTGCATATACATTCTCGGTGGGTGAAGTATGTCTGTCTTCATTCTAATAGTTATTTCGTTCGTGGATGTGCTGATTAATAGAGTTTTCTGGGATGAAACCTCGGTTTGATTAATTCTTTTAGATTTTCAGGTAATTGTAAAGACCCCTGCATTTTTGGGCATAATTAATTGTTATCGATTCTGTAATTCAAAGTTAGTTTTAGTTTTGAGTCGTTCATGAAGAAGTTCGGAGAAAGGGTTGCAGTTCTTCAAGGAAGAAGATGATCAAGAGTTGATCAGGTCGTATAGACGATGGGGTAGGTGATCGCTAGGTATCGGATGCTCCAGTGTCGTTTAATGCACGTGCGCACTATACGATTGTTTAGCTCAGCAAGCTTCATCGCTTAGTACCTGACTAAACGATCGCGGAGTAAACTTTCGTCACGTTAAACGATCGCCTTGAATTTATCTGGAAAGGTGAATTAGATAGATTTGATGCATGCATGCAAGTTAAGAACAGTCCATTAAAGTGTTTAAATGTGACTACTTGAACTTGTTCATATTTCATAAACAAAAGTTGTTTATGAGTAGACTTAAAAAGATGACTTAGATTAAAATCAGTAACCGGATTGTCTAGGTTAATAATGAACCCCTAAGTAGAACATTCAGTGGAAGGTACTTGGGGCATATGATGTTTATTTAAACCTTTCACGTTTCTCCTATATAGTCCACACCGTGAGATCTACCCTCGGCCTCATGACACCCTAGAAGTGTCCCCCTAAAGGATGGTGTTTGGGTAGGTCAATATCAAGATGGATGGAGAAAGTGTTCATAGTAAGTGGGAGTGGGAAATGCGATAGCATATCCCACGGTCTACCTCGTTGGATTGAATAAAGTTTATGTGCATCACCTCGAGGCACCCTGAAGTGTCCCCCTATAGGATGGCAGTTTTGCGTGTTTCTTTATTTGATCTCCTGTACGAGGAAAGGTTACTTAGTCTCTTATCCTAATCTGCTTCTTCCCTACGGTGGGCTCATTAAGGTAGCACTCTAGCGCCGAAAGTGAGGGGTCACACTTATGTGAAATTGTTAAAGGTTAACAGTTCTGGACCAAATAAATGGTGGCTATTAGGTTCAGTTCCAAGAGTTGGTTCTACCTGATGGTTGAGAATGTCTCATCCCAGTGATGGGCATCTAATCACCCCACCGGTGACGTTTGTCCTGCCTCACTGGGCATCATTGCAAAATAGAAGTCTTTAACACTTAGGGTACTTGGAAACTGTTTTGAAAAATTAATTGGTTAAAATGTGGTTTAGCAAAATCTTATAAAATTTTGTTCGTTTTTCAGCAACACGTTTTTTTAAATGGCTATAACCACGTTAGCTTTGCTTAGCATCGAGAAACTTACTGGCGACAATTTTTCAACATGGAAACACATGATCACGACTATTCTAATCATCAAGGATCTCATATTTGCTCTTACAGAGGCTTGTCCTCCTATTCCAACTCCTAATGCCGCTCAAAATGTTCGGAAGGCATACGATCGATGGACACGGGCAAATGAGAAGGCCAAAGCCTATATCTTGGCAAGTCTTATTGACATGTTGGCCAAGAAGCATGAGCCCATGGTCTCAGCGCATGAGATCATGGAGTCCCTGCAGGGGATGTTTGGACAACCGTCTGAACAGCTCAAGCACGAGGCTCTTAAATATATATTCAACTCTAAAATGGAGGAACACACCTCTATTTGTGAACATGTGCTTAACATAATGTTGCACTTCAATGTGGTGGAGTTGAATGGGTCTACTATCGATAAGGGCAGCCAGGTTAGTATAATCCTGCATTCTTTGCCGGAGAGCTTCCTACACTTTGTTAGTAATGTGATTCTTAACAAAGTGAAATACACCCTTACAACTCTCCTCAACAAGTTGTAGACGTACCATTCTTTACTGAAAAGTAAAGAGATGAAAAAGGATGAGGCAAATGTTGCTTCATCCTCTATGACGTTTCATCGAGGGTCGACCTCAGGAACAAAGTCTACACCTTCTACTTCTAACTCTGTAAAGGGAAAGAAGAAGAAAGGTGGTAAGGGGAAAGGGAAGGTGCCTGCTAACCTGCCACCTGTCGCCCCAAGAAGGTGTCTGCCACCGGTTGAAAAGGGAAAGTGTTTCCACTGCAACCAGGATGGACACTAGAAGAGGAACTGTCCTCGCTAGCTGAAGGAAAGGAAGGCCGCCAAGGCTAAGGCCAAGGTAGATAAAGGTAAATATAATTTACTTTTACTAGAAACATGTTTAGTGGAGAATGATGATTCTGCCTGGATAATTGATTTGGGCGCCATTAATCACGTTTGTTCTTCTTTTCAGGGAATTAGATCCTGACGATAGCTGGAGGCTGGTGAGATGACGATGCGAGTAAGCACCGAGCACGTCGTCTCAGCTATGGCAGTGGAAGGGATTCAGTTATCTTTACATAATAGGTTTCTAGTTTTAGATGATGTATATGTTGTTCCTGAACTTAAGAGGAACCTAAGTGCCTATTGCAATGTAAATATACGCTTTATTTTAATGTGGATAAAGTGTTTATTCATAAATATGGTGTTAATATTTGTACAGCTTATCTGGAAAGTAACTTGTATGTTCTAAGACCGTTAGCCTTAAGTTCCCTCCATAACACTGAGTTGTTTAAAACTATTGTAACTCAATCTAAACCTCGACGGATTTCTCCAAAAGAAAATGCCCAACTTTGGCACCTTCGATTAGGACACATCAATCTCAATAGGATTGAGAGATTGGTGAAGAATGGACTTCTAAGTGAGTTAGAAAAAAATTCTTTACCGTTGTGTGAATCTTTCCTTGAGGGTAAGATGACTAAAAGATCTTTCATTGGAAAAGGTTATCAAGCCAAAGAGCATCTTGAGTTAGTACATTCTGACCATTGTGGTCCTATGAATGTACGAGCCCGAGGTGGCTATGAGTATTTTATCAATTTCACTGATGATTACTCTAGGTATAGGTATTTTTATTTGATGCAACGAAAGTCTAAATCCTTTGAAAAGTTCAAAGAGTTCAAGGGTGAACTTGAAAACGGGTTAGATAGACGAATTAAAACACTTCGATTGGATCGAGGTGTAGAGTTTTTGGACTCGTTATTCTAGGACTATTTGATAGAACATAGAATCGTTTCCTAACTCTCAACGTCGGGTACACCTCAGCAGAATAGTGTAACGGAGAGGAGAAATAGAACCTTATTGGACATAGTTCGTTCGATGATGAGTTACTTTCCTTATCGGACTCGTTTTGGGGTTTTGCAGTGGAGATTGCGACTTACATCCTCAACTGTCTTCCTTCCAAGAGTGTTACGAGAACACCTCTAGAGTTGTGGAATGCGCGTAAAGCTAGTTTACATCACTTCCGCATTTGGGGTCGCCCTACACATGTGCTTGAGGAAAATCCCAAGAAGTTGGAACCATGGTCGAGGTTATGCCTCTTTGTAGGCTACCCAAAGGTACACGAGGGGGTTATTTTTATGATCCGTCAGAAAATAGGGTGTTTGTTTCCACGAATGATACTTTCCTGGAGGAGGATCATATCAGGGAGCACAGTCCACGTAGTAAAGTCATGTTGCGTGAGCTTTCCAATGAATGTACTAAAACTTCAACAAGAGTTGTTGAAGAGCCTACTTCATCAGCAAGAGTTGTTGATGATAGTTAATCTAGCAGGTCGGTTCCACCTCAAGAGTTGAGGGAACCTCGACGCAGTGAGAGGGTTGCAAACCCACCCGTTTGCTATCTGGGTTTCATGGAAATCCTTGCTATGGTAGCAAATAGCGACGTTAAGGATCCATTGTCTTATCAGAAGGCAATGGATGATATAGACCGGGATGAATAGGTCAAAGCCATGGATCCCGAGATAGAGTCGATGTACTTCAACTCAGTATGGGATATTGTAGATCAGCCTGATGGGGTAAGACCTATAAGTTGTAAATGGATCTACAAGTGCAAACGGGGTGTTGATGGAAAGGTGCAAACCTTCAAGGCTCGACTTGTAGCAAAAGGTTATACCCAGGTAGAGGGAGTTGACTATGAGGAGACTTTCTCACCTATTGCCATGTTAAAGTCGATCTGCATCTTCCTATCCATTGCAGCTTATTGTAATTATGAGATCTGGCAAATAGACGTTAAGACGGCCTTTCTGAATGGCAATCTTGAGGAGACCATTTACATGGTGCAACCCGAGGGATTCATAGCCCAAGGTCAGGAGCAAAAATTTTGCAAGCTGAATTAGACCATTTATGGGCTGAAACAGATGTCTAGATCTTGGAGCATATGATTTGATACTGCGATCAAGTCATATGGCTTTGACTAGAACGTTGATGCACCTTGTGTCTACAAGAAGATTGTCAACGCTTCAGTAGTTTTCTTAGTGTTATATGTAGACGATATACTACTCATTGGGCATGATGTAGGTATACTGACTGCAGTTAAGAACTGGCTAGCGACCCAATTCCATAGGAAAGATTTGGGAGAGACTTAGTTTGTTCTAGGTATATAGATCTTTCGGGATCGTAAGAACAAAGTCCTAGCACTGTCTCAGGCATCGTACATTGACAAAATGTTGCTCAAGTACTCAATGCAGGACTCCAAGAGGGGCCTACTGCCATTCAGACATGGGGTCACTTTGTCTAAAAACATGTGTCTTAAGACGCCTCAAGAGGTTGAGGAAATGAGACAGGTCCCATATGAGTCTGTCGTTGGTAGTTTGACGTACGTGATGCTCTATACTAGACCAGACATCTGCTACGCTGTGGGCATAGTCAGTACGTATCAGTCTAACCCAGGCTAGGGTCACTGGACAGAAGTGAAGAACATCCACAAGTATCTTTGAAGAACGAAGGACTACATGCTCGTGTATGGATCTAGGGATTTGATCATTACTGGATACACGAATTCTGACTTTTAGACTGATAAGGACTCTCGTAAGTCCACATAAGGGTCAGTCTTTACTCTTAATGAGGAGCTGTAGTGTGGCGAAGCACTAAGCACGGGTGCACCTCCGACTCCATTATGGAGATGGAATACATAGCAGCTTGCGAAGCTGCTAAGGAGGTCATCTTGCTCAAGAAGTTCTTGACAGAACTGGAAGCTGTGGCGAACTCCAAGGAGCCTAGGAATCACAAGCACGGAAAACACACAGAGCAAAAGTATCACCTGATCTACAAGATAGTGCATCGAAGGGACGTGATTGTCACGAAGATCGCTTCAGAGTACAATGTTGCTAACCCATTTACGAAGGCTCTCACGTCTACAGTGTTTGAAGGTCACCTTCAGAGCATGGGTCTACAGGATCACCCGCGACTGGACTAGGGCAAGTGGGAGATTTCTTGTACTGGCTTTTTATGCCCTAGTTTATTGTTTTGTACTAGTTTTTGTACACCTCACTTCGCTTTAGGACAAGTGGGAGATTATTGGGGTTGATGCCCTAAAGTCTCGTGTCCTATAGTTTGTAAACAGTTTTTACGAATGCTTGTGATGTATAATATATGATATTTTACTTCACTTCCTGATTTTGCTCATCTGAATGTTTTATTTGCTTTACCACAAACCAATAAACTAAAATTTCTGGTTATCTTTATGTAACTTAAGCATGTATGTAGTGACATACAAGTAGATCATGTCTTAAGTGATAACCAAAATGGTCTATAGTATATGGATATAGGAGGGAAACCTAATCCTGGTAACGCTACAGATGTTGCCTGCTTTGTGGAATAGTTATAAATGTTGTGACTTGTCACAGATGGTCTGATCCTGATCATTCGTGTAGGGGACATGCGAGCGGGGGCGTCCTATACAAAAAGTTTGTATAAGACCTGACCATGAAGTGTTAACGTCTCGTTATATAACACCGATCGCTTAGCGTTGAGATCCTATACGATAGCGTCCATTTACCTAAATGATCGCACACCCGCGTCTCTAAATGATTACCTGCGATTTCTTAAACGATCCCTTATGTTTTCTAAACGATCACTTAGCGTATAGGATTGTATCAATAGCAGTGGAAGCACAAGGATCATCTAAGCACTCAAATTCACTAATTTTGGCATAATATAAAGCATGCTTCTGCAGAAAAATGGGTTTCAAGACATACTTTTTGTAGAACTTCTTCAAAGCCCCTTCACCAGCTGCAATCTTCTCCATATCTTATTGTAGACCACCTCAAGATCTTTCCCACTATTCTCTTGGTGCTCTAGATTGAGTTGTGGGACTCAAAACAAGCTTGAATCAAGGGATGAATGAGAAAAGCTCACTGCAGCAACCTTTGTTGAAGAACCTTTCTTCAAACCGAATTTTCTCTCAAAATTCTGTAGATTGCATGCCCGATTTTCACTCACATATCTTCATTATATTGCAGATCAACATGCAAAGAGAAGAGTTGCATGAGTTGCATCTCATGTTTGGAGAAGACAAGGCAAATATGTTGCTTCATGTGTGAGCTACTTCAAAGATGGATAATGGAAAAACTCATTTTTCCATTTTGTGTTTTTGTTTTCTTTTCCTTTTTCAATTTTATCTAAAAATCAAATTTTGATATCATAAAATCTATTTTGATTTTAAAAAATGAAAAATTAATAAATAAATAAAACTTAATTAATTTAATATCAAATATTAAATTAATTTTAACACATATCCATCTTTATGTATTTAAATCATATTTAAATATATAAATTCTCCTATTTCGTTTAATTCTAAAATTAAACATAATTATATCTCATATAATTACTAATTCCCTTAATTCTAATTTGAACGTTTCAAATTAACTTATCACGCTATTCTAGAGCTAGTTTGTTACGGGCTCCAACGATCCGAGATTAATTGGGTAAACTCATTAGACCAAATTAATCTCCATTCGTTAACTAATGGGTCACACCACTAAAGCCCATAGTTTCATTCTCCTCACTGTAGATATATTATGTCCACATGATTTAACCATAATCAGCAAGTCGACCCTTCACAGGTTGTTCGTAATAACGACCGGGTCAAATATTTGTTTTACCCCTGAGATTACGTCTTATTCCTCAAGTCCCTACTGATCCTTTAATGAACAACTGGTTTGTGATCCAATCACTAAACCAAACTCTCTCAGCCCAGTGAGAGGGTGGGGACCCTTGTTCAAGACCTAGATTTAGTACTTAAGAGAACAACATTTCTCCTATCCCTAGATCGAGTAGTCGTGAACTCCGTCTTGCACCCTATGTCCCCAGCTATCTATCTAGTCGGCGCTGTTGAGTCAACCCTCAACTATGAAAATCTAAGGGCAATGAGTCAACCCTCAACTATGAAAATCTAAGGGCAATCCTGAATAAACAGGAGTTCATAGTTAGCTCAGGATTAAGATTGAGTTACCTAGGTCATCTAGGTGAAATAGTCAGTCTTAAACAATAAACAGCATTATAAAGTAAGAGTGGCTTATTTCTTGGTCTTGATCTTATGCAAACTCATTGCATAGGACGCCCCCATTCCTCATGTCATAACATGTACGAATGAGGATCACATCGTATGTAGCACTTTACAACTCTTTGTAATAACTACAGAGTAGACTGCATCCAATGATGTTACCAAAATAAGGTACCTAAACTCATTCATGTACCATGGATCATTTTGACTATTTACTCGAACTTGATTCACTCTTATGTGTCCACATAAAGTTCAAGTACTTATACAATAGTTATGGGTCTTAGTTTATTGGATTTAGACTTTCATATAATTTATAAGATCAATAACAAGTATATTGATTATAGAAAATGTTTATCATTTTATAAACTGTGAGTTTTTAGGACATAAAACCCAATATAGCGCGCCGAGCAGAACTAAACGATCGCTTACCTTTTTGATAGGTGATTGCTTAGTGTTTACCACATGATCGTGTACCTCGACCTAAACGACAAGCACCCGACTATACGATAGTTATCCCTTTCTCCCACTTGTTTGTTCATACTACACGATCATCCCTTTCTCCCACTTGCTTGTTCATACTACATGATCATTTTTCCTCCTCACCTCTACCAATTCGTCAAAGTCCACCATTTGGATTCTCACTTTGAGAATATCGAGGGCTTCGAGTGGTGGTGTCGTCCCCGGTTGCTGTTTATTCGTGCGCTGCTGATCGTGTAGACGCCCGTGGTGCTGTTAGGCGACTGCTTGTTAGACGATAAGAAGTGTGAGGAGTTCGCTTCCACTTGATTGAGTTCGATTGAAGAAAGTCTTCAACTGGTACGTTTTCTCAGTCTTTTGTATTTATTTGTTAAAGCATGCAAGTAGTGTTTACAATGCATATCTATATGTTAGAATGTATGTATGGTAATTCTGTCACAATGAAATCGAAAAGATCCGCTTACGCTCATGGATACTCTTGTTTAAGAGTTCTTTCAGATCATTCCTTAAATGATAACCTAGATAGGTCTGTAGTATAAGGATTAAGGTGGGATACCTGTTCCTGGTGACACTACAGATATGACCCGCTTTGTAGAGGTTTGAAAGTGTTGTGAACTACTACAGATAGTAGATCCTGACCATTCATGTGGAGACATGCGAGCGAGGGTGTCCTATACAAAAAATTTGTATAAGATCGGATCACGATATGATTCGTCTCTGTATATAACGTCGTTGATACTGGAGTCTTACATCTCACCTAAACGACCATAGGTGACATGACCTCAATCATGAGTGTTTTGGAAACTCCTGCTTTTGAGGGCGGTCCTTTGATTAGTATGGGTGAGAGTGGCCAGATTGCCAACTCAACATGCCTACCTTTTTGGGGACTTGTCTGATTTGGGAGCTGGGAACTCAGTTACATAAGATGGAATTCACTCCTTCCCCGAAGCAAGGGTAAGTAGATAGATTTCTCCCTTAAGGGCTGATTCTGAGGTTTGAACATAGTGGCCATAACTTCTTTTTGGAAGAGATGACTCAATCATAATAGAACTATGACTTATATTCATTAGAGAGATCAGTGGTACTCAAAGAGTTAGATGTAACTACAGGGGCATAACGGTTATTGGTCGAGCTATACTTACAAGCGATCTGTGAAGGGTTGTCACACTGTTGATTGGTTAAGATGGACACATAATATATCAGTAGTAAGTAGAGTTCAACTTTCGGTCTTTAGTGAAGTGTCTGGCAGTTAACGGATGGTGGATTCCGTGACTAAAGAGTTTAATCAGTTATTCACATATCGTTGGAGCTTCGAGCTATAGGTCCATAAATTCCCCTTGGTAGCTCAATGGATTCAAGTTGAGAATCAGTTCTTGGTGTTGATTTGAAATGTTCAAATTGACAAGAGGAAATTCGATTATATATGTTATGACCATAGATATCCTTGGATGTTAGTTTATTGATTTGTGAGTTTAATGCAACTAAATGTCAAATAAAACATCACATATTTTATTAGATAAATAAGATGTTTGTACAATACAATTACAAACTATAGGACCCTACGAGATTTAGGGCATCAACCCCAACAATCTCCCACTTAACCTAAAGCTAGTGAGGTGTATAATATAAAAGTCAAACTAATATACAAAGTACACAAAACAATAAACTAAGAAATAACACACCCAATAAAAATCTTCAACTTGTCCTAGTCTATACGTGGCCTGTCCCATAGACCCATACTATGCAGGTTAGCCTCAAACACCTTAGCTGTGAGGGCCTTTGTAAATGGATTAGAAATGTTGTGCTCCGAAGCTATCTGTGTGATGATCACATCTCCTCAATGCATAATCTCTTGAATGAGATGATAATTCCGCTCTATGTGCTTCCCATGTATGTGACTCTGAGGCTTTGAGGAATAAGCCACAAGACCACTATTATCATAATAAAGGGTGATGGGCTTTGACATATCTGGAACCACTTCCAGATTAGTCAAGAATTTCCTGAGCCACACAGCTTTCTTAACAGCTTCACAAGCTGCTACATATTCAGCCTCCATGGTGGAGTCAACAATGCACCCTTGCTTGCTCCTTCTTTATACTATTGCTCCTCTGTTAAGAGTGAACACTGATCTTGATGTGAATTTCCTAGAATCCTTATCGGTTTGAAAATCAAAGTCTATGTATCCTATAAGAATCAAATTCTTAAAACCATACAAGAACATGTAGTCCCTCGCTCTCCGTAGATACTTGAAGATATTTATAACAGTGGTACAATGATCAAATCTTGGATTAGACTGATATCTACTGATTATCCCCATTGCATAGCAGATGTCAAGTCTAGTATATAACATCGCATACATTAGGCTGCCAACAACCAATGGATAGGGGATCCGTCTCATTTCCTCAACCTCTTGAGGTGTCTTAGGACATTGTCCCTTAGACAAGATAACTCTATGCTTACAAGGTAGTAAGCTTCACTTGGAGTTTTGCATCGAATACTTGACAAGCATTTTGTCAATGTACGATACTTGAGACAGAGCTAGCGTTTTGTTCTTTCGATCTCTAAAGATATAAAATCCTAGAACAAACTGAGCCTCTCCCAAATCTTTCATTTGGAATTGGGTCGTTAGCCAGTTCTTAACTTCAGTCAATAGATCTACATCATTTCCAATGAGTAGGATATCGTCTACATACAAAACTAAGAAAGCTACTAAACTATTAATGATTTTCTTATAAACACAAGGCTTATCAACATTCTGATCAAAGTCACAAGATTTGATCGCAGTATCAAACCTTATGTCCCAAGATCGAGAAACCTACTTCAGTCCATAAATGGATCGATTAAGCCTGCAAATCTTTTACTCTTGACCTCGGGATATGAATCGCTCAGGCTGCTCCATATAAATGGTCTCCTCAAGATTTCCATTTAGAAAGGTAGTCTTGACGTCCATTTTCCAAATCTCATAGTCATAATATGAGGCAATGGACAAGAGGATCTGAATAGACTTTAACATGGCAACAGGTGAGAAAATCTTTTTATAGTCGACTCCCTCAACTTGGGTTTAACCTTTTGCTACAAATCTAGCCTTGAGGTTTGCACCTTCCCATCAACACCCTGTTTTCTCTTGTAAATCCATTTACAACTTATAGGTTTAACCCCATTAGGTTGATCTACAAGATCTCAAACATAATTGGAGTATATAGACTCCATTTTGAGATCCATAGCTTTGATTCACTCATCTTTGACAACATCTGCCATTGCCTTCTTGTAAGACAATGGATCCTCAATCTCTCTATCAGTTACCATAGTTAGGATTTCTGTTAAACCCATGTAACGGGTAGAGGGATTGCAACCGTCCCACTGCGTCGAGGATCCCTCAACACTCCAGGTGGATTTGACCTACTAGATAATCCAACTTCAACAACTCTTGTTGAGGTGTTGGGTTCTTCAACAACTCTTGTTAAAGTTTCAGTAGATTCTTTGGAACTTTCATTCAACACAATTTTACTGCGGGGTATATGCTTCGTTATGTGGTCTTCTTCAAGAAAAGTAGAATTTTTCATACAAACACTTTAGGTCGAAGAAGTAACCACCTATCGTTCCTTTAGGGTAGCCTACAAATAGGCATAGTTTTTATTGAGGCTCTAGTTTTTAGGATTTGCCTCAAGCACATGTGCTGGACAACTCCAAATTCTAAAATGACGTAAACTAGCTTTACGGCCATTCCATAACACCAAAGGTGTTCTAGTAACACTCTTAGATGGAACACAGTTCAAAATATACGTTGCGGTCTATACTACAAAACCCCAAAACGAATCAAGTAAGGAAGGGTAACGCATCATAGATTGAACAATGTCCAACGGGGTTCAATTTCTCCTGTCTGATACATCATTCTGCTGAGGTGAACCAAGTGTTGAGAGTTGGGATACAATAACATGCTCTATCAAATAGTTCTGGAATGCCAGATCCAGAAACTCTCCACCTCGATCAGATCGAAATGTCTTAATTGTTCTATTTAATGCATTTTCAACTTCACCCTTAAATTCCTTGAACTTTTCAAAGGATTTAGAATTATGTTGCATTAAATAAATGTACCCATATCTTGAATAATCATCAGTAAAGGTGAAGAAATATTCAAACCCACCTCTTGCTTTTACATTCATCGGACCACAAAGGTCTAAATGAACTAGCTTTAAGGGTTCTTTGGCCCTGATTTTACCTTTAATGCATGACTCACATACAGGTAAATATTTTCTTCTAACTCACTTAGAAGTTAATTCTTTACCAACCTTTCAATCTTAGTGAGATTGATGTGTCCTAATCTCAGGTGCCAAACTTGGGCATTTTCTTTAGGAAAAATTCGAAGTCTTTTATTTTGAATTACTGCAGTTTTAAACATTTCAATGTTAAGGAGGGCTTTAGTTTCTAACGCTCTTAACACATAAAAGATTGTTTTCCAACTTAACAGAACAAATATTAATACCATTCTTTGAAATAAACACTTTATTTATATAAAACTGAATTTTGTTATATTGTTCTAACAAACACTTTACAAAAATTAAGTTCATCTTCGAACCAGGAACAACATATACATTTTCAAGTAAAATATATTTATTATGTAAAGTTAGCTGGAGACCTCCCACTACCACAACTGAGATGACGTGCCTAGTTCCAACCCGCATCGTCATTTCTCCAGCTTCTAGTTGTCGCCAGGAACTGATTCCTTGAAATGAAGAACAAATGTGGTTAGTGGCGCCCGAATTAATTATCCAGGCCGAATCATCATTCTCCACTAAACAGGTTTCTAAAATAAGCAAATCATATTTACTTTGCTTGACCATCTTCTTTTCTGCCAAGTATTTGGGATAGTTCCTCTGCCATGTCCTTCATGGTTGCAATGGAGATTCCCTTTGCAACCTTGCCTTTCTTGCCCTTTTGGATAGCAACTGGTGAGTTAGCTTTCCCCTTCCCACCTTTCTTCTTCTTTCACTTTTTGGTGCAAGAAGAAGAAGGCACAGACTTTGACCCAGAGGTCAAACCTCTGTGGAACTTCTTAGAGGATGAAGCAACATTTGCTTCACCCGTCTATTCCTTGGTTTTCATCAAGGACTGAAAGGTCTGTAGCTCATTGAACAAGGTGGTTAAGTTGTAGTCAATCCTATTCATAACAGCATTGCTACGAAACAGTAGGAAACTTTCAGGTAAAGATTCCAGAATTGTGGGTTGGAACTAGGCACATCATCTCGATGGCTACAGTGCGAGGACTCCATTTACTTTTATAAAAATCTTACTTGTTATTAGATAATGTGTATGTGGTTCCTAATTTAAAAGTTTGTTTGTTTACAAGAATGGTGCTTTTATTTGTTCAGCAAACATAAAAAGTAATCTTTATGTGTTAAGGCCGTTAGCATCTAAACCCATCATTAATACTAAATTATTTAAAACCGCAATAACTCAGAATAAAAACACAAAAATTTTCCTAAAGAGAATGCCCAACTTTTGCACCTAAGATTAGGTCACATAAATCTTAATAGAATTGAGAGGTTGGTTAAGAATGAACTTCTAAACGAGTTAAAAGAAAACTCGTTATCGGTATGTGAGTCATGCCTTGAAGACAAAATGACAAGGAGACCTTTTACTGGAAAAGGTCACAAAGCCAAAGAATCTTTAGAACTTGTACATTCGAACCTCTATGGTCTTATGAATGTTAAGGCAAGAGGAAGGTTTGAATATTTCATCTCTTTTATAGATGATTATTCAAGGTATGAGTATGTTCACTAATGCAACATAAATTTGAAGCCCTTGAAAAGTTCAGGGAAAGCAAGGTTGACGTTGAAAACACATTATGTAAAACAATGAAGACATTTCAAACTGATCGAGGTGGAGAGTACATGGATTTAAAATTTCATGACTATTTGATAGAACATGGAATTGTATCCCAAATCTCGGCACTTGGTACACCTCAGCAGAAGAGTGTATCAGAAAGAAGAAATTGAATCTTGTTGGGCATGGTTTGGTCTATGATGAGTTACACTCATTTACCTGATTTGTTCTGGGGTTATGCAATACAGACTGTAACTTTTATTTGAACAGTCTTCCATCCAAGAGTGTTTCCAAAACACCTTTGGAATTATGGAATTACAGTAAAGGTGGTTTACGCTATTTCAAGGAATGAGAGGTGGTTACTTCTAGTATTCTAAAGATAATAAAGAGGGTTGCAAATCCACCTATTCTTTATAAAGATGTCGATAAATGTTACATTTTTAGAAGAGGACTACATCAGGAAGCATAAGCCGCGCAATAAGATAGTATTAAACGAGCTTTCCAACGAAACTACTAAACCATTAACAAGAGTTGTTGAAGAGCCTAGTACATCAACAAGAGTTATTGATATTGGTTCATCTAGTAGGTCACATCCACCTCAACCGTTGAGGGAACCTCGACATACATAGTGAGAGGGTTGCAAATCCACCTATTTGTTATATGGGTTTAACTAAAACCCTATCATATCTGACGGTGACGTTGAGGATCTATTGTTCTATAAACAAACAATGGAGGATCTGGACAAAGATGAATGGATCAAAGCTATGGATCTCGAAATGGAGTCTATGTACTTCAATTCAGTTTGGGATCTTGTAGATCAACTTGATGGGGTAAAACCTATAGGTTGCAAATGAATTTACGTTATACCCAGAGAGGGAGTTGACTATAAGGAGACTTTATCACCTGTTACTATGTTAAAGTCTATCCGAATACTCCTGTCTATTGCCAAATATTATGACTATGAGACTTCCTTTCTGAATGACAATCTTGAGGAAACTATCTTTATGCAACAACCAGATGGATTCATCTCCCAATGTCAAGAGCAAAAGGTTTGCAGGCTTAATCACTCCATTTATGGACTGAAATAAGCTTTTCAATCTTGGAATATAAGATTTATTACTGCAATCAAATCTTATGGCTTGGGTCAGAATGTTATGAGCCTTGTGGCTACAAGAAAATCATCAACAGTTCAGTAGCCTTATTAGATTATATGTAGACGATATTCTACTCATTGGAAATTATGTAGGTCTACTGACTGATGTAAAACAATGATTAACGGCTCAATTCCAAATGAAAAATTTGGGAGAGGTACAGTTTGTTCTAAGCATCTAAATCTTCAGGGATCGTAAGACAAATCACTAGCTTTGTCTCAGGTATTATACATTGAAAAGATGCTTGTCAAATATTTGATGCAAAACTCCAAAAGAGGTTTGCTACCTTTCAGGCATGAAGTTATTTTATTTACGGAACAGTGTCCTAAGACACCTCAAGAGGTTGAGAAAATGGGCTATTGGCATCCTAATGTATGTAATCTTATGTTCTAGACTTAACATTTGCTATGCAGTGGGGATAGTCAGTAGATATCAGTCTGATCCAAAGTTTAGATCACTTGACAATAGTTAAGCCCATCCAGATCCATCGGCCTATAAGAGTATGCATGGTGGGTGGTCTCTAGTACTTTACTCTGACTCGCCCAAAGATTTCGTTTGTTGTTGGACTTGTAGACAAGTTTAGAGAACGATGGATTACATGCTTGTGTATAGGTCAAAGAATTTGATCTTTATAAGATATATTGATTTTGATTTTTAGACTGATAGCGATTCTTGAAAATCCACTTCATGATCAGTGTTTTCTTTTAATAGAGGAGTTGTAGTCTAGAGGAGCACAAAGTAAGTTGCATAGCTGTTATTATAAGCAAACTCTATGAGAGGCAAGTGGGAGTCCCAACTCCCTACAAACTCCAACATGCAAGATGAAGGAAATCAAAACTCGATGATTTTCGTGAGCAGCGGAAGCAAGTCTATTCCAAATTACAATCATGAATCAACAAATCATTTACAGTCGACTTCAATACAAGCGGTTATACAATTTACAGAGAAATTACAGCATGAAACAACAAATGTACAAAGGGAAAAATGTACTAACAACAGCAGAAGCGTCTCCACGCTCCAATGCGCACTCTGATCGAACAATAGCAATCATGAGCGCTCGATCTACACGACCGCAACATCGCACAAACATATCGCGCTCGTCCTCAACGATCTCCTCGATCATGAACTCCTCTACAACAGCGAACGACCTCCGAAAAACCTTGACGATGTCGAGTTGAGTCTGACACCACCAACAAGGCGACCTTGGTATTCTCGGTGTGAGAATCCAGAGGGTGGGCTCTATTCGAACTTGAGGCAGATGAATAGAGAAAAGAACGATCGCATACACGACTGGGCAAGTGGGAGAAGTCGGAGACCTATCGTATAGGTCGATGCCCTAATCGTTTATATAAAACTTGCGATCGTCCAGTAAAAACTATGTGATCGTTTAGCTCGATTGATTCTACACGATTGTTTACCTTGGGCCAGCGATCGTCTAACAAAGCTATGCGATTGTTTAGTAAATAATGCACGATCGTTTAGCTAGCACCTACACAATCGTTTAGCTCGCCCAGCCGTCGTTTAGTAAATCTGTATTTACTTGACAACTTCCGTGAGTTTCTTTTCACCGGAGAGAAAACTCAAATTCTTTTTAAATTTTTTGTGAAAACTTCTTCTTTCAAAAAAATAAGAAACCATTTTTCTTTATACTCACAGTTACTGTGATCCAATAACTACCCACTATATTTGGTTATTTAAAAGAAAAAGTATTAATTATCTAATAATTAATATTATTATAAATATAAATGGTAACCAACTTATCATACTATATTTATAACTTATAGTTTTAATATTTCATCTCATGAAACATATAAATCATAGTTCTTTTTCTATTCCATGGTACTTAATGTAAATCTCATTTACATCAATCCTCCACTAGATGTATCTTATGCATCATATCGATTATATCACATATAATAAAAATACCTCTTGTCAGTTTGAACATTTCAAATCAACATCAAAAACTGATCCTCAACAAAATCCAAGCTACCAAGGGGACCTCATGGACTTGTAGATCAAAGCTCCAATGGTACGTGAATAACTGACTAAACTCTTTAGTCACGAGATCCACCATCCCTTAACTGCCAGGCACTCTACTAAAGACCGACAGCTGAACTCTCCTCACTATAGATATATTATATGTCCATCTTAACCAATGAGCAGTGCGACAACCCTTCACAGATCACTCGTAAGTACAGCTAGGCCAATAACCGTTATGCCCCTGTAGTTACATTTGTCTCCTTAAGTACTACTGATCCCTCTAATGAACATAAATCATAGTCCTACTATGACTGAGTCTTCTCTTCCAATGAGAAGTTGTTGCCACTATGTTCAAGCCCCGGAATCAGCCCTTATGAGAACAATATCTCTACTTATCCCTACTTTGGGAACGGAGTGAATTCCATATTGTGGATTGAGTTCCTAGCTCCCAGATCAGACAAGTCCCCAAAAAGGTAGGCATGTTGAGTTGGAAATCTGGCCACTCTCACCCATACTAATCAAAGGACCGTCCTCAAATGTAGGAGTTCCCAAAACACTCAAGATTGAGGTCGTGTCACCTATGGTCGTTTAGGTGAGATACAAGTCTCTAGTATCAACGGCGTTATATACAGAGTCTAGTTATCTCGTGGTCAAGAACTTATATAAACTCTTTGTATAGGACACCCCTGCTCCACGTCTCTACACGAATGGTCAGGATCTACCATCTGTAGTAGTTTACAACACTTGCAAACCTCTATAAAGCGGGTCGTATCCGTAGTATCACCAGGATCAGGTATCCCACCTTAATCCTTATACTACATACTGATTTAGGTTATCATTTAATGCATGATCCACTTGTATATCACATATACATGCTTAAGTTCACATAAGATAACCAAGGAGCTTTATTTATTGGATATGAGTAAATGCCAAAATTAAATAATTTTTATTTTATCATTGAACAACGTGTATCTTTACAAAACAACGAGACTCTGGGAGAATTAGGACACCAATCCTAACAATCTCCCACTTATCCTAATAACTCGAGAGACTAATGTATAATATACAATAAACTAGGGCATACCCATGTATCACAAGCGTGTAACATATCTCACAATGTTTGGTTCAAATGTTTCGTTTGACCTTCAGTATGTGGGTGAAAAGCTATACTAAAATTTAACTGAGTACTAATGCTTACTGGAGATTGTTCCAAGAAACTAGATGTGAAACAGGGTCATGATTGTAACTAGTGCCTCAAGAAGTGTGACAACCTCTTCCATATATAACTATAAAACTTAAGATGCTGAAAATCAATAGTGCCTTAACACACCCACTCTGAGAAATATGAGAACTGTTGTGAGCTTAAGAAGTCTTATTCACTAAAACATGTATTTGAATTAATCATACTAAAACAGAGAAGTCTCCATATGTGCGGTAAAGCAACTAATCATATTAGATATGGCTATCTCAAGATACATAACAAAGAAAATCTGGTCAAATGGAAATTACTTCTACTCTAGAAGCACCAACTGTGATGTCTTTCTAGTTACGTGTCTGTTGGGAATGTTCTAGAACTCGCAGTTCGTGTTAAACATTCTATTTGATTAATAACAATGACTTGTTGATTTTGCATCTTATTATGAAAATCCAATAAACGCATTCTTGGCTATAGTCTGAATGTTGTAACTTAATGTAGTGACATAAACAGGATCAAGTTGACAGTATATAGCCTAAATGGTCTAATAAGTATATGGATGGAATTGGGTATCTCATCCTGGTAACACTATTGGATGCGGCCCACTCTGTAGTTGTTACAAGAAGTTGTAAGGTGCTACAAACGATGTGATCCACAAATCGTTCATGTTGAGATACGAGAGTAGATGTATCCTATGCAATAAGTTTGCATATAGATTGGAACACAAAAATAGTCACTTTTCTTTATAACGACCGTTTACTGTTAAAACTGACTATTTCATTTATTATATGTAAAACCCGAACCCTAATTACTTCAAGTAAGAGTAAGTAATGTGATGTTTTCTAATGAGTTAAATGAAACCATATTTTAGGAGGGGTAAAGGATGGAAGCAAGAAGAAATAAGCTCTTGTGTAGCTAAGTGTAAACCCCGAATTCTAAGTTTCCTAAACAAGTATGTTTAGCCAAAAAAATGATATATTGAATATTTAATAAGTGAAAGCCCATGATAATTATAGAAATTGTGGAGAAAGGAAAAGAAAAACATATATTAAATAAGGAAGCCATTTATTGGCTTGGGCTGGAGGCACTAAATGTGGAGTGATGTGGCGGTTGATCCTTGAACTCGAGAAGCGGCATGAAGATTAAAAGGATGAAGAACTTCAAAAGCTTGGTTACGGCAAACTACATGAACAAATTTAGTGAAATCAGTGCCATTTTAAATCTAGGAGAATCTAGTTTTAAAGTTGTCTTGCTGGAGAAAGATTGCAAGAGAAGAAGAGCAGAAAGTGAGGAAATTGCAGAATAGGCAGAATCGCGGATTACTCAGGGCTCGAGGTAAAGATTGGAATCTCTAGGCCAAACTATAAGGAATTTTTGGCTGAAATTTTAAGATAAAAAATTTACTTAATTCTAAATAGGTTTGTAGAAGGAAGTTCCTTCAAAAGACGTCTGTATTTTGAGTTATGAATTTTTGAAGTTGTAACAGAGAATATGTGCATAAGCAGATAGCTGCTTGGGAAGAACAAGCAAACAGCTCATATGGAGAAGGAGGATCTCGCTTATGAAGGGAATCTCGCTAATTTTGTGCTGAGGATCTCGCTCTAGAAGGAAATCTCGCTAGAAATTAGGCTGAGTATCGCTGGTATCGCTGGAAAGGTGAGTATCGCTGGTATCGTTGGTAAGGTGAGTATCGCTAGGAAAAGCTTAATCTCACTCATGAGGAGAATCTCGCTCATGAGGAGAATCTCGCTAGTAAAGTTGTCTTTGATGATGAAAGTTCCATTCATAAATGAACTATTTGAGGTATTTTACTAAGAATTCTAAGTAGTTTAACCGGAAATTATGTCCTTTTAGGACAAGAAGAGCTAGGAGAGGTGTATAACCCGTTAAGAGGCCAACGAGCTGTGAGTGACTATGTGATGACTTACTGTTTTAATGATTTAGAAACTATGATTTCTTGAAGATATTTCCCATGCTAAGTGTTTAAATGAATTGCCAAGCAACATATTTGTGAAACTGTTTCTCATGCTAAGTAAAGCATGTTTTCCATGGAATTGACGTGATTTAGATATGTTATCTTGTCCAAATACTTCCAATATGTTTAAGTAACTCCATTTTTATGATGAACCAGTAGGATGGATGAACTAGTATGATGATTTGAACACTAAGCCTTAGTGTTCAACTAAAGGTTTATGACTAGTTATATGACGGATACTGAAGGACAATGAGAAGGTATCCTTTCAACTAAATGTTTATGACTAGTTATATGATGGATACTGAAGAACAATGAGAAGGTATCCTAGTCAAGTACCTAATGCATGATGGTACTCACTTATAACCACGTGCACGTAGGCAATACGACATCGAGGGATTGAGCAAAAAATGTTCTCCCCGACTAAGGTTGACGTTGAGGGTTAGATCTAATAGTTCACTCTCAACTAAGGATAAAGGCAGTCATATCTTCTCCTAGGCTAGAAGGATAGTTTGGAATTGCTAATGCTTATGAATGTTTACCAACGCATGATGTTACTAATGTATGAGTTTTCCAAGTATGTTTTCCATATCTATGCATGCTAATAGTTTTCACAAGCTAGTTCAACATGATTTAAGCCAACTTATTTTACAAAGTATGAAACATGTGTTAGGGTTAAAGCTAAGGTTGAATAAAGCTTGATGTACGATAGTTTAAATACCTAAGATTGTCAAAGTACATGCGTTGGTATTCCTAAACATAATGAAAAGGGATACTGAAGGTAGGGAAGGTATCCTAAAGAGTTTTCTATGCTATATTCGAGAACTTGATAGCTTAAATGAGCCGGATACTGAAGGTAAGGAAGGTATCTGAATAAATGTACCTAAGGTGTTGACGGTATATAGAAAACTCCACGTGCCGTAGGTAGTTCTGAATGAGAGGCCGAAGTACAGGTCTCCTAGGCTATATACAAGCAAAGAGAGGTTGAAATATGGGTCTCTTGGCCGGTAACAGACGTTGGGAGCTAGAGCGATGTATGCTCGTTCTCAACTAAGGTATAATGATGTTTAATGGTGGTTTTAAAGGTTTTATGTACACGTTTTCTTGGTATACTTTAGTTTCAGTATTATGTTTTCAAGCTTTAGGTTTTGAGCATGAGATTTATATTTTTATCAAGTCACTCACTGGGCTTCTAGTTCATGTTTTCGAATGTTTTTCTTTTTCAGGTAGCGGTTAGTTCCCAAAGGACTATTCTACTACTACTCTGCCACTATAAGAAACAGGTTGAAGGAAGCGTAATTAAATAACTGTATTAGTTAGTACACATATGTTTGTCTAGTGACTAGTATTCTTGATGAGGCTCACTAGGTTGTAATATCCATGTATAAACAATGCTGCGAAACCCTATAATGTAAATGTGTTAAGTTCTAAGTTAATATGTATGTATTCAGGGTTTGAGTATTATTTAACAGGTAAGATAGGCAGTAAGTGCCAGCAAAAGGGTTGGTAACTGCTATAGCCACCATTCCATCTAGGTTAGGAGGGTAATCTGGTGCAGGGTGTGACATTATATAACCTAGGTTAACTCGATCTTAATTCTGAGCTAGCTATGAACTCCTGTTTGTTGGAGATTATCCTTTGATCTGTAAATAGTGAGAGTACTCCAACAGCACTGCTCAATAAGCTTACCATTTTGGGGATAAGACCGGATGAATGGTTGGGGACATAGTCTTGCAAGATGGAATTCACTCCTACCCTATTTAAGGTTAGCAGATAGGTTGTTCTCTTAAGTATTGACTCCAAGTCTTGAACAATCGGGGCTCTACCTTCTCATGATAGAGAAAGGATTTGATTCATAGAGATTATGAATCAGAATTTTTCATTAGAGGATCAATAGGAACTTAAGGAACAAGATGTAGTCACAGGGGTAAAACGGTATTTTTGATCTAGTTGTGATTACGAACAACCTGTGAAGGATCGACTTACTAATTATGAGTGTCCCATTAGTTAACGAATGGGGGTTAGATCAGACTAATGAGTTTAGCCGATTAATTTTGAATTGTTAGAGCCCATGATCTGTAGGTCCGCGAGGTCCCCCTATTACCTCGTAAATTGATAGGCTTTAGGATAGCTTAAGAGATTAATTTGAAACGTTCAAATTAAACGGAACAAGAGAATAAATATTTAAATATAATTTAAATATATAAAGATGATTATTGTACAAGAATTAATTTAATATTTGATATTAAATTAATTTATGAAATTAATTTAAGAAAATTAAATTTTTAATTAAAAGGATTTAATATCATTTTTTGTTTTAAAAAGAAAATGAAAAATCATTTTGAATGGTTTTACATAATGGAAAAGGAGTTTTCTTCATTATTATCATCTTTACGCTCACACACAAACCATGATCTTCTCTACCTTGATTCTCCACTCCATCTCTTTGCATGTTCATCCTAGTATATAAAGAAGATTGGAGTTATTGGAGAGAGGATGAGAATAATAGAATTTCAAAAGAATTTTCTCTGAAGAAGAAGTTATCTTCTTCAGCTGTGCTGCTGTGAGTTTCTTTATTTTTTTTCACATCTTCAAGTTGTTCTTGAGTCCCGCAACTCTGCCTAGAGCTCTAAGAGTATAGTAGGGAAGGCTTTGAGGTGGTTCACGTTGATAATAAGCGAAGAAGCAGCTGAACAGGCCTTTTCTGGAGAGTTCATCAAAGGTATGTTCATAAAACCCATTTTTTGTGAAGAGCATGCTTTAGTTTTTACCAAAATTAGTGAATTAGAAAGCTTATGAATCCTTGATACTTCTGCTGCATGTTGTTTTACTCTTTCAATTGGTATCAAAGCATCTTTTAAGCTTTCAATAGTCTAATTTTGGCAAGGTGGGTGTTTTTTCATGAGATATATGAACTTGATGCACTGCTATGGTTTTCTCTGTTTTGGCTTTTTAATTCTCTTTAATTTCTCAATTAAACTTGTAATTCATTATCTAATGGATTTTTCCGTTCTAATACTCCATCCGAGACTTGTTTAATGAGCATTTATGTGTTAGCAAGAGTGTGTAATTTATTTGGAGTCATTAGAGTTGAAATTAAGATATAATTGAAGAAACAAGCAAAGAAGGTCAAGCTGTTGTTCGAGTTTTTTCAACTTCTGCTTAAATCTGTTGTTGAGGTTCAGTTGCTAAACGATCGTTTAGCTCCAGACATTGACAATGAGAAGAAAATCTAGACGATCGTTTAGTAATATGAGCTGGTCATTGTGATGTTGAACACTAAACGATCGTGTACCTGCGGGAGCTAAGCGATGCGTTTATTTGCTATACGATAACATTACGAAATTGTTAAGTTTTTGTCGTGGGAACTAGACGATTCATTGATTTTGCTAAACGATGGTGCTATATGATCATTCAGCAACGATGCCCGCTAAATGATGCGATGAAATGCTACGTGATAGCACTGAGCATTCATTTAGTCGCGGAGCTAAGCGATCATGTAGATAAATGCTATATGACGCGATGATGTTCTATACGATGGAGCTATGCAATCGTTTAGTTACGGGCGGATACTAAACGATGACTTGAATGCACTGGGCGATGGTGTTATGCAATCGTTTAGTACTATGCTATGGAGCTAAACGATTACACTGCGATGGAACTAAACGATCGTCTAGTCCTATGCGATAGAGGTAAACGATCGTCTAGCTTTCAGCGAACACTATGCGATCGTGTACTTCCTCTCAACCCAGGCGATGACACTAGACGATTACATCCAGGCGTTACACGATCGGCCTTAGCAGCATATTGAGGTTGGACTGAGAGCAAACAGTTCGACCGGTTTACTCAAGGTTCAATCCGGTTTAGCCTCAAATGGTTGTGGTTGGTCCGGTTCAGACTCGTCCAGCCCAGTTCAAGTTGTTTTGGGTTCAGTTTAGAGTGGTTTGAGTGGTTCAAAGACGGCTTTGAAGCTATTTGTAATAGTTAGCTGTCTGTTTGCTTGTTTATGCCAAAACGAAAACCATAACAGTTAGTATTTAATTGTTTATGCATGAGATGTATGTGATAATTAAGTAAATTCATGTATATGCATATTGTATGCCATATAGATTTAAAACCCCACCATAGGAAGCATGTTACATGCATTGACAGTATGTTATAATTGTTATAATATATAATATGCATGTTAGAGTTATGTTTAATATAATAGTTATATTAGATACCTTTGTTGAATGTTGTGGATGTTTAAGCATGTCTAACTTTTGTAAGTTGTTATAAAATTGGTTAGACATTTAAAATCCATAACAAAGAACAGTTGCATGCTCACTTAGGTTAACAACTAATTTTAATCGTTAAAATAGATTGTTTCCTTATAAAATACGGTTACAAACTCATATCGGTTCATAAACCTATCTAAGGTTTGAGGTACTTAAGTTGACGGTTTACAGAACACCTCCTACCTGGGGATTATGACCAAACATTTGAGAGTTGTTAACTAATTTTATGAGCTTGCGTGAGTGATGTGAGATAATAAAATGGTTTATCACCTAGATATTATAGGTTAAATCCAATTATAAGGGTTATATTTGGATAAACCACTTAGACTTAGGTTGTATGAAATTAGCTGTCATGCCTAAGTAAATTACCCAAACATTTAGAACACTTCAGTAGGAGATTAACAATATATTTGATATATAGTTATTAGCTCTCATGTCCTCAAGAGTTCACACCGTGAGATCCATGCTCGGCTTCTTGTCGATTTTACCTCGACTGCTCCATACGGAAAGTGTTTGCATGGGTCAATAATAAGGTGAATGAGGGAAGTGGTTTATAGTAAGTGGGTGAAGGAAACGTGTCAACATTGTCCTACGGTCTCCTCCATTAGTTTGAACCGTGAGATTCCTATGTTGCGCCCGCTGTCATTTTTATGTGGCACTAGCTAGTCGTTAACCGCGCGATCCCTACGAAGTGTTGTAACATGGGATTCGAAACAACCTAAGCTTCAATAAAATGAATAGGGTCTTATAGTTTCGTCTTGGATATTGTCTTCTCTCTCAGAGGTATATTCATACCGTCCTATAAGATCTGAAAATGGCGGGTCACACTTACAAGAATTACTAAGTGTTAGTAAAGATCTTGACCGAAAACGATAACCAAAAGGACTATTGGGATATGAGTTATTCTAGAAAATAGTATTTGGTCAAGAACTGTCTTACTTCTGTGAAGGAATTCTTGACTGCCCTACGGTAGCACTTGTTCTAAATCAATTAAGTATCGTTGCAAATAAATAAAGATTTATTGGGTACTTTATTAGTTTTGCTAAAATAGATTTAGATGCATATTTAATAGAATTTGTTTAAAATGTTTCAGCAATGTCGAACTCGATTATACAACTGCTTGCTTCTGACAAATTTAACGGAGAGGGTTACTCCAATTGGAAATAAAATATCAATACAATATTAGTAGTAGATGACTTGAGGTTTGTGTTAACGAAGGAGTGTCCTCCAGTTCCCAGTTCAACGACGACCCAAAATGTTCGAGATGTTTATAATAGGTGGGTAAGGGCAAACGAAAAAGCCCGGGCCTATATCTTGGCGAGTATATCTGATTTACTCAACAAGAAACATGAGATCAGGCCCACAACTCGGGAGATCATGGCATCATTACAGGAGATGTTCGGGCAACCGTCATCGTCTGTTAGACATGAAGCCATTAAATATGTGTATGTGACACGTATGAAGGATAGGACCAATGTGAGAGAACATGTTCTTGACATGATGGTCCATTTTAACATCGCAGAGGCTCACGGGGCTATGATAGACGAAACAAGTCAGGTGAGCATGATACTGGAATTTCTTCCTGAGAGCTATCTGTCGTTCAGGACAAATGCTGTCATGAACAAAATCACTTATAACTTAAAGACGTTGTTGAATAAATTGCAAACTTATCAATCGATGATGAAACTCAAGGAAAGGGAAATAAATGTTATTTCTAAACCGAAAAAAGTTTTACAAAAGGCCTACGTCTGGTACGAAACCTGTTAATGATAAGAAAGTTGGTCCTTCTTCTTCTTCTAAAAATAAAACCATACAGATGAAAAAGAAAGGAAAAGGGAAAAAGAAAACCGCTGCGAAGAAAAACAAAAACAAAACTCCCAAAGGAAAAGGTTTCCATTGTGGAGAGGTTGGGCATTGGAAGCGTAATTGCCCAAAATATCTGGCTGAAAAGAAAGCAGAAAAGAATAAACAAGGTAAATATGATTTACTAGTTGTTGAAACATGTATAGTGGAAAATTCTCACCTTACCTGGATATTAGATTCAGGCGTCGCTAATCATATTTGTACTTTTCTACAGGAAACTAGTTCTTGGAGAAGACTTTCTAAATATGAGATGACTTTCAAAGTGGGCACAGGTGAAGTCATTTCAACCGAAGCAGTGGGAGATGTGAAGTTGTTTTTTAGAGATTCTTTTATCTTACTCAAGAATGTGTTCTTTGTACCTAAGATGAAAAGGAATCTGATCTCCATTTTTTGTCTTTTAGAAAATATGTATAGTGTATCTTTTGAATATAATGAAGTGTTTGTTTATTCAAAAGGTGTTCATATTTGTTTTGCTAGACTTGCGAATAACTTATACATATTACAACCAACAGAAGCAAAAGTTATTTTAAATATAGAGATGTTTAAAACGGCTGAAACTCATAATAAAAAGCGGAAAATTTCTCCTAACACCTATCTTTGGCACCTCAAGCTTGGTCACATGAATTCAACAGGATTGAGAGATTGGTAAAAAACGGTCATCTAAATCAGTTAGAAGACAGTTCTCTACCTCCACGTGAATCATGTCTTGAGGGAAAAATGACGAAAAGATCTTTTTCTGACAAAGGTCTTCGTGCCAAAGAACCTCTTGAAATAAACATTCAAACCTTTGTGGTCCGATGAATGTTAAAGCTCGAGGAGGATATCAGTACTTCGTTAGTTTTATTGATGATTATTCTCGATATAGCTATATTTACTTAATCAGTCACAAGTCTGAAACTCTTGAAAAGTTCAAAGAATTTAAGGATGAGACTGAAAATCAGTTAAGTAAAAGAATTAAAACACTTCGATCTGATCGAGGTGGTGAGTATATGGATTTGCAATTCCAGAACTATCTAGTAGATCATGGAATTCAATCCCAACTCACAGCACCTGAAACACCACAACAAAACAGTGTTGTAGAATAGAGAAATCGAACCTTGTTGGACATGGTTTGGTCTATGATGAGTTATGCTCGATTACCTCAATCCTTTTGGGGATATATAGTACAGACTGCAGTTTATATTCTGAATGTTGTTCCATCCAAAAGTGTTTCAGAAACACCATATCAATTGTAGAAAGGACGCAAAGCAAGTTTACGTCATTTCCGCATCTGAGGTTGTCCAACACATGTGTTGGTACAGAATCCTAAGAAATTGGAAACACGTTCGAAATTATGCCTATTTGTAGGATATCCCATGAAAACAAAAGGAGGATACTTTTATGATCCCCAAAAAGATAAAGTGTTTGTATCGACAAATGCAACTTTCTTAGAAGATGATCATATTAAGAATCATCTACCTCGCAGTAAACTAATATTGTAAGAACTGTCTAAAGATACTACAGATAAATCAACAAGAGTGGTTGATCAAGCTAGTCCATCAACAACGGTTGTTGTCCCGTCACGTCCATCCCAAAAGTTGGGAATGCCTCGTCGCAGTGTTATTCAACAACTTGAACACTACATGGGTTTAACAAAAACTCAAAACATCATACAAGATGATGGTTTAGAGGATCCATTAACCTTTAAGAAGGCAATGGAAGATGTTGATAGGTAACAATGGATAAAATCCATGGACGACGAAATAGAGTCTGTACTTCAACTCAGGCTAGGAACTTGTAGATCAACCACAAGGAGTTACACCTATAGGTTGTAAGTGAATCTACAAGAGAAAATGAAACCAAACTAGCAAGGTACAGACCTATAAAGTCAGGCTCGTGGCAAAGGGTTTTACCCAAAGAGAATGAGTTGATTATGAAGAAACTTTTTCTCCTGTTGCCATAATTAAATAAAAAAGAATACTTCTTGTCATTGCCACATATTATGACTATGAAATATGGCAAATGGATGTCAAGACAGCTTTTTTGAATCGCTATCTTGATGAAAGTATTTTTATGTCTCAATCAGAGGGGTTCGTCGAAACAGGACAGGAACAGAAAGTCAGTAAGCTTAATCGATCCATTTATGGATTGAAACAAGCGTTCAGATCCTGGAATATAAGATTTGACGCTGCGATCAAATCTTATGGCTTTGAACAGAACGTTATTAATCTTGTGTATACAAGAAGATAGTCAACAAAACTGTAGCATTCTTAGTTCTGTATGTTGATGATATCTTGCTCATTAGGAATGAGACAAGCTTTCTTGCTAACGTAAAGAGATGGTTAGCACACAATTCCAAATGAAAGATTTGGGTGATGCCCAGTATGTTCTAGGAATACAGATCTTTCGAGACCAAAAGAATAGAACATTAGCACTGTCTTTATTAGGCTTTATCCCTTGCAGAATGTAGAGAAGTTCCTAGTGCATGCCTTGGGTGCACATCTCCACTGCAGATAATTCAGTGAGTCTATCTTTGCAATCCAGACTCAAAGCTCTCCATCGGTTGATGTAATCGATGACTAGCTCTTTCCACTATTTGATGTTCGTCAACTCTAACATGCTAACAGTGCGGTTTGTGCTGTAGAAACGGCCGAGGAACTCATTTTCAAGTTGTTCCCAATTGTTAATCACTTCTGGCTCCAAATCAGTGTACAAGTCAAAAGCATTACCTTTTAAGGTTCTTACAAATTTCTTGACTAGCAGGACTTCTTTAGTTCCTGCGTTTTCGCAGGTTTCAATGAAATGAGTAACATGTTGTTTTAGACTACCTTTTCCATCGAACTATTGGAACTTTGGAGGTTGATACCTAGTTAGCATTCTCAAGTTATCAATTCTTTTAGTGTATGGCTTGGAGTACAAAAAAGAATTTTGCGACGGTCCTTCATACTGAGCTCTTACGGAGTTTGTGATTAGACTTTTGTAGCTGGAGATTGACTCGACTCAACAATTTCTTGAGCCTGTATTTGATCTCTTAAAGCAGCAATTTCATGATCTCGCACTTCTACAACTTTCATTAGGAGATTTATCTTTTTCTCTATCTGTCACACCCCCTCCCAGATTACTCTTCTTAATCTAGAAATGAATGTGACGACAGTAGTTACCAACCTTTTTGTGGCACTTACTGTCTAACTAATATCCTTAGCCTACTTAAATCCCTGGAATACATATATAACATTCACCAAACTAAGGAAACTTTAAAAATAACCTCAGAACACCAGGGATCAACAACAACATAACTACATTATATTAACAGGTACAAAGTTCAATGGGTCCCAACATACTTTACTAGTCCCTAATATGAGCAATACATATGTACACACATTTACAAAATAAACATCTAAAACTACTCTTTAGACTTTGAACTTTTAACTGGAGTTCTTGAGTGGCAGAGCAACATGACAGCTAACCTCTGGGGAGATGACCACTACCTCGGAAAAGAAAACATTTGAAAGAATGAGCTACTCGCCTAGTGAGTGACTTAATAAAAACATAAATCTCATGCTTAAACTGAAAGCTAGAAAATAGAATACTGGAACTAAAACATGCCAAGCAAACATGTACATAAAACTTTTAAAACCACTGTATCTGAAAATATAGCTAAACTAATTCTCGGTTGAGAGAGAACCCTCGTGGTTCAATCTCAACGTCGAATATCATGTTCAAGAGAAAAGCCTTTTGTTCAATCTCTCAAACATAAGCCTGGGCTGGGGTTAGAACCCTTTTGTTCAACACCTTTTAGCCAATGCTAGGAAAGAACCCTCGTGGTTCAATCTCATCGTCGGATATCATGTTTAAGAGAGAACGCTTTTGTTCGATCTCTTAAACATAAGCCTAGGCTGGGGTGAGAACCCTTTTGTTCAGCACCTTTCAGCCAATGCTAGGAAAGAACCCTTGTGGTTCAATCCTACTGAACTGATTAACTATCATACGTGCACGTAGAGCAAACCGGATCCTGATGTCAAGGATCATAAATGAAGCAGGGTACCATTGCTTATCACTGAACTGAGTGAATTATTATGATACCTTCTCCGAGTACTTCAGTACCAGAATCATAACATAACTGAAATCGGGTAGTATAACTCAGACACCTTCTCCTTGTACTTCAGTATTGAGCTGAAAATACCTGATACGAAAACATTTTCATAAAATAAGCTTACTAAAAGCTTGATCTCATAAAACATAGTTTTCATAAGAATATCTTTGCTAACGCATGCTCAACAACATTAAGAGCACATATGCTTTAAAACATAATACAAATACTTGTAACTTAAACATGTCATAAAATCTTCTTTTGGAAACTACCATGGTTCAACCATTGTACCAAAGCATATTTCATAAACTTTGTAACTAGCATGCATTTATAAACTTTAGGGAAATGCGTTGCTTGGAACTTCTTGTAAAATAACCAACATAAAAGTAACTGTTAATAAAGCATGGATTATTAAAATATTTATAAACCATTTATAAATCATTTATAGTCACTCACAAGTCCTTCAAGTTTGCTTCCTTAAGGCTTGATAGGCTTTAACAATGGCCATTGAACCTACACGTATAAGCATACTACTTAGTTGTTTACACTAGTCTTCCTTTTAAGCCTACTTAATAAATTAAGCTCACATGCCAAACCATCACATTGTTTCTTCTACCATTCACTTTGAGGGTCGGGCACTTAGCCAATTTGGAGGGATTGGGTGTCAAAAGAATGCACCCTTTGATTGCCCATATTCCCCAATTTTGGAGCATCAAACTGCAGATTCAATTTTAATAATTCATAACTAAATTTTCAGAACTCATCTCAAGGAACTTCCTTCTACAAACTTTCTTAGAATCAAGTTACTACCTTAAAATTTCAGCTTGAAATTCCTCGTCGTTTTATCTGGAGATTCAAAATTTCATCATTGGCCCCAACTCAAGCAGCTGCCTTTGTTCAACAATTTCCAATTCAAATTTCAAAAATATATAACTCGATTTTCAGGCCTCATCTTAAAAAGTTTCATTCTACAAAGTTGTTTATAACTGAGTATTACCTCAAAAGTTTAGCTCAAAAATCTTATTGATTCGTTCTGAAGCTTCAATTCCTCACTGATGGCCTAGATTCACCCGAGAAACAAATCCTTCATCTTTATTTTGCTCCTTTGGCCTTATTCCGACGAGTTTTCTTTCCAATAGCACAGTCACAGAAAATAGACACACGTAGCTTTTGAATGCCATTGGAATTACACAAATAGCCCGAGTAATCTATCCAAACCGTTTAAATGAATTTGGCCTTTCTTCCTATGCGATCGCCAAACTTCTTGCATAAAATATCCTTGGGCCACTTAGCCCACTAATGAAGATTAATGGCTGAGATTTGATTAAGCCATTTTCTTCCCACTCCATCACAGCACAATTCAGCATTAAATCTCATAGGATAACATGGTCTCCTCTTGGTTTCCCATACATTGCCAAAATTTGACCATTCTTTTCTACATAGCCATTCATGAGTTCTCTTGTTCTTTAGTTTACTTTATTTCTCCATCACTCTTAACCAAAACATAATCTCATTACAATTCATTGGAAGACATCACATAACTTACACTTGCTTGCTTAAGGTAATTAGGGTTCGGGTTTTACAAATTCCTCCCCCTAAAAGAAATTTTGTCCTCGAAATTTACCTGAATATCAACTGAAAAGTTGAGGATATCTCTGCTTTACTTGCTACTCGGGCTCCCAGGTTGCCTTCTCAATGCCATGATTGTTTCATAACACTTTCACTAGTGGTATCGTCTTGTTCCTGAGTACCTGTTCCTTTTTCTCTAGAATCTCAACCGGTTCCTCTTCGTATGACAAATTCTCTTTAAGCTGAACTGGTTGTTCTCTTAACATATGCATAGGATCAGGCACATACTTCCTCGACATCGATACATGGAATACGTCATGTATAGGAGTTAGTTCTACAGGTTGCTGCAATCTATAAAATGCTGGGCTAACTCGTTCCACAATCTCATAGGGTCCTATGTATCGAGGACTTAACTTACCTTTTCTTCCAAACCTGAAAATTCCTTTCCACGGAGGTAATCGAAGAAATACCCAATCTTCGACCTCGAATTCTAGTTCTCTTCTTCACTTATTAGCATAACTTTCTTGTCTAGCTCGAGCGACTTTTAGGTTATCCCTAATAAGCTTTACATTCTCAGTGGTCTGCTGAACTAACTCTAGACCCAATAACTTTTGTTCTCCAACTTCATCCAACACACAGGGGTCCTGCAAGGCCAACCATACAACGCTTCATATGAAGCCATTCTGCTGTTATTGTTCGCGAATTCAATCAATGACAACTAGTATCCCAACTACCTTTGAACTACAACACACAGGCTCTTAACATATCTTCTAGTGTCTGAATCGTCCTCTCCGACTGTCTATCTGTTTAAAGATGAAAAACCGTATTGAATTGTAACTTAGTACTAATAGCCTTTTGCAGGCTAGGCCAGAACTTGAAGTAAACCTTGGGTCTCGATCTGACACTATCGACACTGGGACTCCATACTGACTGACTATTCTGTCTACATAAATTTTAACTAGATGGTCCAGCGTAAAGGTAACTCTTACTGGTACAAATTTGGCTGTCTTGGTCAGTCTATCAACATCTCCCAAATTCCATCATATCTTGAGGGCGTTTGAGGCAGTCCAAATAGAAAGTCCATCATCACGTGCTCCCACTTCCACTCAAGTACCGGGAGTGGATTGAGTAATCTTACCGGCCTCTGCCTTCCAAGTTTCACTTGTTGACAAATCAAACATCGGTTTACATACTCAGCTATGTCTTTCTTCATTGCAGGCCACCAATACCATCTCCTCAAGGTTCTGTACATCTTAGTGCTTCCTGGATGCATGGAGTAAGCAGAACTGTGCGCTTATTCTAGAATAGCTTGCTTAAGCTACAACACGTTAGGCACACACATTCTTCCTTCCTTTACTAACATTCCATCTACTCCTAACTAAAAATCAGTTCTTACTTCTTTGCTCACTTCTTCTGCAAGCTTCTAGAGATCAGGATCCTTCAATTATTCATGCTTAAGATCTTCCATCAAAGTAGGTCTTACCTGAAATCTAGCGATCAATCCTCCTGACTGACCTACTGATAAAGTGGCCCTAGAACTCCTGAACTCCTGGAGTAACATTTTTGATATCGATCCAAGAACTACTTTGGATCCCGAGGACTTTCTGCTTAATGCATCAGCTACAACATTCGCTTTACCAAGGTGGTACTCGATTGAGCAGTTATAGTTTTTTATCAGTTCAATCCATCTATTTTGCTGCATATTCAGTTCCTTCCGATCAATGATGTTCTTCATATGCATTGGTGAGTCTCTCCCAATTCACTATATCTTCAGTCTTCTGTGGATCCATACTCACTTCTGCTACTGAAACCACATGACCAAGAAATACAACCTGGTCTAACCAGAAATCACATTTGCTGAACGTGGCATACAACTGCTTCTCTCGCAGCGCCTACAAAACTATCCTCAAATGGTTCATGTGATATTCCATACTGCTTGAATGCACTAATATGTCATCAATGAATATTATCACGAACTAATCCAAGTAGGGATGAAATATCTTATTCATCAAGTCCATAAATACTACAGGGCATTCGTTAGTCCAAACGACATTACTAGGAACTCGTAATTTCCATACCTCGTCCTAAATGCAGTTTTTGGAACATCCGCCTCTTTTACCTTCAACTGGTGGTAACCTGATCTTAAATCTATCTTAGAGAAAATTGTGGTTCCCTTTAACTGATCAAAGAGATCATTTATACGAGGCAATGGGTACTTGTTCCTAATCGTCAACATTTCAACTGCCTATAATTTATACATAACCGAGAGTACCGTCTTTCTTTTTGACAAAAAGACTGGTGCTTCCCAAGGTGACACACTAGATTTGATATAACCCTTATTTATTAGTTCTTGCAACTAAACTTTCACCTCCTTAAGTTCTTCTAGCACCATCCTATGTGGTACCTGAAAAATAGGTGTTGTATCTGGAATTAAATCGATAGTAAACTCAACTTCCTTGTCAGGTTGTAAATCTGATAACTTTTCAGAGAAAACATCCAGGAATTCTTATACAACTGATACATCCTCAGGTTTCAGCTTCTCGTCCTACGAAACTATCACATGGGCTAAATAGGCTTCACATCTTTTACTTAACAGCTTCCTAGTCTCCACTGCTGATATTAAGCTTCCTGGAAGTATTCTTTTGCTTCCTACAAATACTATCTCTTGCCTACCAAATCTCTCGAACATTATCTATTCTTAAAACAATCCATATGGTCATAATATTTATTCGGGAAATCCATGCTCTAGAGTGACATCAATTCCAGGAAATCTAACAGAATCACTTCATAAACTATAATTATCAATAACTACCCCAGGGCCTGTAAAACTATTATACTATTACAACCTCTCCCACAGCATAATAATAACTACTTAGGAACATGCTCTCTACAATCTTAAAATAAAGGTATAGCACCATAAGCAACTATTTCATAAACATACTGGTACACAAAGTTACTTTACCATTCACAACATCAGGAGACTCCTCTACCTCTTGGTGGGTCACTTCGTAAAACCTGCCCTGCCGCTGAGGTTGTCCTGCTCTCTTTCTCATTTTTCTTCTCTTGAATCCCTTCCTCGGGCTCCTGAGCCACTAGGCTTATCTATCATCTGTAAAGTCATTCTGTGTTTTTTCTGAACTCCTCGACCTAGCTGGGGGCATTTCTTCTTGAAATGTCCTGCCTGTCCGCACTGGAAACATACTTTTCCCTCTGTAACATGTCCCTCGATGATGCTTACCACAATTCGTATATAAAGGTTTCTTACTTGTACTAGCTTCTAGCTCGGTAGGATGCCAAAACCCTGATCTATCACCCATACTAACCACAAGTCTTGGCTTATTTCTTCTTACACCATGCTGACTTGTAGCTCTCTGTCTCTTCTTAACTGCCCGACCAGAAAATGCAAGTCTAGAACTCTTACGTCTTGACTTTGTTAAAGCTCGTTGTTGTTCTTCCTTTGCTCCCTGTTCTTTATCAATATTTATTAGGTCTTTCTCAACGTCGTACTTCCTTTCCAAATCCGCCAAAATGGACTCGACACTGTCTGCCAACCTCTTAGTGATCCTGTTAAATATTCTGTCCTCTAACTGAGGATCTGTTCCTGTCTACGGAATCCTTGACTTCCTGTCTGAAGTCGTTTCCTGATTTATCGGG
>NC_052350.1:27807563-27854844 GCF_009727055.1 Benincasa hispida
ATACTACTTAGTGTTTACATTAGCCTTCCTTTTAAGCCTACTCAATAAATCAAGCTCACATGCCAAACCATCACATTGTGCCTCCTACCATTCACTTTGAGGGTCGGACACTTAGTCAATTTGGAGGGATTGGGTGTCAGAAGAATGCACCCTTTGATCGCTCATATTCCCCAATTTTGGAGCATCAAACTGCAGATTCAATTTCAACAATTCATAACTAAATTTCCAGAACTCATCTCAAGGAAGTTCCTTCTACAAACTTGCTTAGAATCAAGTTACCAACATTACCTTAAAATTTTAGCTCGAAATTCTTTGTTATTTTATCTAGAGATTCAAAAATTCATCATTGACCTCAATTCAAGCAGCCTGCTTGTTCAACAATTTCTAGTTCAAATTTCAAAAATATATAACTCGATTTCCAGGCCTATCTTAAAAAGTTTCATTCTATAAAGTTGTTTATAACTAAGTTAAAAATATTACCTCAAAAATCTTCTTGATTCGTCCTGGAGCTTCAATTCCTCACTGATGGCCTAGATTCACTCGAGAAACAAACCCTTCGTTTTTATTTTGCTCCTCCGACCTTACTCCGGCGAGTTTTCTCTTCAGCAGTACAACACAAAAAATAGACACACAGAGCTTTCGAATGCCACTGGAATTGCATAAATAGCCCGAGTAATCTATCCAAACCGTTTAAATGAATTTGGCCTTTCTTCCTATGCGACCGCTAAACTTCTTGCATGAAATCTCCTTAGGCCACTTAGCCCATTAATGAAGATTAATGGTTGAGATTTGATTAAGCCATTTTCTTCCCACTCCATCACAACACAATTCAACATTAAATCTTATAGGATAGCATGGTCTCCTCTTGATTTCCCATACTTAGCTAAAATTTGACCATTCTTTCCTACATAGCCATCCGAGAGTTCTCTTGTTCTTTAGTATACTTTCTTTCTCCATCACGCCTAACCAAAACATAATCTCATTACAACTCATTGGAAGACATCACATAACTTACACTTGCTTGCTTAAAGTAATTAAGGTTCGGGTTTTACACTATCTCTGCCATGGCTGACTCAGTTGTTACATCAACCATCATGACAGACACTACGTCAAGGTATAATTCTTCTTTTGATTAGTCAGAAGCAGAGGCAGAGTTGTCAAACAAGGAATTTTCTCTTATGATGATCTCGCCTTTAGAAGATTCCATCAGTTGCTCCCAGATTTTCTCTGCGAAGACAAAACCTTGTTCTTGCTCCTGCATACTCTCTTTTGAATGGTTGTAGGTGACAAGTCCTGTGTAAGCGTTACTTGCAGCAGTTGCTTTGGATGCAACTTTCTTTGGTGCCATTAGTTTACTTGAATGTTGAGAGAGATGAGAGCTAGAGAAATCTCACTGGGCGTGCCAATTTGTTCACACGAGATTTCAAGAAAAAATTGTGAGTACAATCTCTAGTACATAATATTTGATGCTTTCAAAATAAACTATAATCTTTAAGCTGGTTGATCTTCTTGAATGATGGGCCTTTGAGCTTGTTGATCTTCCTGGATGATCGGCCTTTAGGCTTGTTGATCTTTTTGGATGATCGGCCTTTGGGCTTGATGATCTTCTTGGATGATCGACCTTTGGACTTGTTGATCTTCCTAGATGATCAGCCTTTAGGTTTGATGATTATCTTGGACGATCGGCCTTTGGGCTTGTTGATCTTCTTGGACGATCGACCTTTTGGCTTGCTGATCTTCTTGGATGATTAGATGATTAGTGCTCGCACGAGGCTTTTGAATAAACTTGTTTCGTGGAGTTGAACTTGAGTTGGTGTTGATGTTGATTTGATGCGATGTGGTTCGATCTCTAGTACTAGATCCTCTAATTCTCTCTCATTCGAATGCATATGCTTGATTTGAGAAAGCGAAGCACATGATGTTCTTAGAGTTGAAGTCTTGAAAGAATGCTTGTATTTTCGAAGGACTTCAATCTTCGGGTGTAGTCAACTTTAGGAGTCTTCAGGTATGGTCAGTTTCAAGAGTTAGAGAGTTTTCTCGTTATTGAGAGAATTCTCTTTAGGTGTAGAATTTCTGACCCCACAAATGAGGAAAGCCTCTCTATAAATAGAGTTCTCAGGTGGCTTCATGGGCTTAGGCTTGGTTGATCCATGGACCTGGCCTCTGGACCCAACTAATTGGATTTGGGCCTTATTTGACATTGAGTCAAATTAAGTCTATTTTTAGGCTCAATTGAACTTTTAACCCAAATAATAATATTAAATTGGGTCAAGATTCAACTGTCATGATAAAACCACGTGACGTCATCAAAATTTGTCGTTCAACTTCAATTTGGGACACATGTCACCTCTTAGTTGGTCCCAAATTTGATGATTTGGAATTTTGTGATGTGACAGTTTATGATTGGTCCAAAATTTGTCGTTAAACAATCAACCCATTATTATAATTTATACTATAATAACTAACTCAACACCTCAAACAAATCAATCCTAATGTAACAAAATAAAAATTGAATATAAATATTGGTAACGATATATATATATATATATATTAGAAATAAATAATGGTAACTAGATTTGTAAAATATTTGTAATGGTTTTCTAATTTTCATGAATAGGGTTTGTGATTCATATTTAATCCCGACCGTCCATTCCCTTTCCCTTTGCCGTACATGTAATCGAAAGAAGAGGAATAGAGAATCCCATCGTCCGTCAGCGCGCCGTAATGAGCTCTCCCATTTTACCTCCAAATTCTAAATCCGAGTCAACTAATTAAGCGACTAGCGCCAAATCTATTTCCCCTATTCTTTTATTTACTTTTTTAGTTAACGGAATCATATTTAATTTCCCACTTTTTTTTCACCGGTTCCGTCAATCATTCATCCACACGTGTCATTTTTGTCCCGAAGTTCTTTTAACTGTATACGTGTGCTTCACCTAGTGGACGACCTATTTTCAGTACGTTAATTTCACCCACATGGGAAAATAGCTCGAATTTCGTTATCCGACGGTCACTACGTGGAGTATTCTTCGCTCTATGAATTTCCACCGTCAGATTGTCCAGTTTAACACTCGCCGTCTGATCGAATTCAGTGGACCAATCTCACCGTTGAATATTTGGAAAAAATTGAAATTCAAAATCTCGAGAGGGAGAGAAACGAAGAACGTAAGCCTTTCTTGCTCGTCTTCTTGTTCTGTCCATTCGTACTGTATACAAATAATCATTATTGCATAGCCCTAGGCGTCGTCTCTTTTAGTTTTCCTTCTCGTCGGCTATCCTCGAGCATCAAACTGCTTATGATTTCAGGTACTAGAGGTCAGCTTTGGCGTAGAAGTTTTTCTTTCAGTTCCGAATTTGCATATTTTTGTGCATGATCTTTACCGCTGCTTTTGGACTGTGATTCATGCCTGAAATTCAGAAGATTGAGTTGATTTTCATGAGTTTGAATTATTGGTAGCGAATATGCGGATTGAGGAAGTTTTTGAAAAAGATTTGAAAATTGCTGGTTAGAGGTTTGATATTTGAAATTCAAATTGAATGGGTGAAGTTGGGAATCGAGATATGGATAACTTACCCCTGTTAAATGCACAAACTGATAGTGCGGAACCGGGTAATGTTGTTTCATCTGATGTTCCTTCTAAGAAACTAGCTAGGCAGCTGGATTTTACGGGGTCTGTTGGTGCAGTCTTGCCGGAGCATCCTCATTTTCAGTCTCAGCCTCGGTGTCAACAATCAGAGTCGCCGGCCGTCATGGTGGTGCAGAGTCAGTCGCAGCCACAGTCCCCACAACATTTGATGGTTTTGCCCATTGTAACAAAAGCGCCTCATCCTGCGAGGTCTGCTTGAGATCTTTTGCTTTCATCGACGCGTTCTTTCAGCTTTGTCAAATCTTTCTCTGTTTCTTTCTGATGGGGAAGTGGGGGTGGGATTTCGTTAAATTGTTTCCATTTTTATCAGAGATCTGTATTAGTAAATAAATTGGCTTCCGAGTGTGATAGTTGTCAAATATACTGTCGTACCAAGATTACCATTTTTTTTTTTGTTTTTTAATTTCATACTTGTTACATTTAATTCTGGACTTTGATATGTCATTTACTCGAAAGTTCCCGCCCCCTTTACCCCGGAATTAGAAGTTAATTCATTTTGTTTGAGGGTTAGATTTTGTGCTTTTTGCATGTGGGTCTTTAGTCATTGCTTAGTTTCATCTCGTCAATTTAAACTATATATATCACATCTTAGCTTTGTAGCTTTTGTCTCATTATGATAGCGTAGGCAAATAACTTCAATAAATCGAGGCAAAGGAAAGCTTATAACTCTTTCTGTATTTTCTTTTAATTTTATTTGTCATTTTCCCCCTTTTCTGATCAGTATGGTTTGACATTGTTTTCCCTTTACTATATTCTAGTTCTGACCTTGTCTTTAATGTGGATCAAGATGTCTAACTCTATTGACAAGGCGACTTCAGTTTGAGTGTGTTCTTCAAGTTTATCAGTAGTAAATTTGAATTCAGTGCGAGGTCATGTTTTTTAATCGTATGTGCTTCTAAGAATGTTTGACAGCTTGGGATAAGTTTACTAATTAATGTGTGACTCAGTATTTATTTATTCTTTTGGCCAGAAAGCCAGATTCCCCGAAGTCAAGATCAAGATCTAATGTTGAAACAAAAGATGCTACTCCAAAAAAACAAAAACAGTGTAACTGCAAACACTCACGCTGCTTAAAGCTGTAAGAATATGATCTATATGCTTTTACAAAGTTGCTTAAACCGATTTTTAGTTTGGTGCTAATGCAGCTTACTTATCAGAAGTCCATTGCCTTAATATAGTTATTCTGATCAATACTTATATATGCCTTCACACGCTCTTATGTAATTTTGTAATATGTATTAGTAGTTTCTGGATTTTGATTCTCTTTGGAACTCCTTTAGTTGCTTTTACTGTTTTAGCTAACCCTTGGTTGTCCCCATGTTGAAATGTTGGAAGTACTGCAGTCAAGTATTCTTTTGCAATTTTTGGATAGTAGTGAGGTGAATGTTGTTTACATTTAAAATCATATTTATTCCATAATCATCATAAATATTCATTTTCCTCCTTTCAGTTCAATCTATGGTCATTTATTCCGTAATAGATTTTCGGAACGAGTGTGAAGGATGTTTTAGTAATATTGATTACTTCGATTATGATATGGCCACTGGTTGCATTACTCTCTTATGTGGAGTCTGTTCTACATACTCCTTCAAAATACCATAAGTAGCAGATCAAAATTATCTCGATTGTCTTCTTAATAGGTGTTTAGGGAATACAAGTGAAATAACCTAATAATGTGGACCTTTTGTACCTTTTTCCATTGTGAACTTTAGTGTGAATATGGGGAATTGGCTGCCTTCAAATGTTCATCCTACCTGAAAGGCTGAAACAAAAATTAATTAACAGGTACTGCGAGTGTTTTGCATCCGGAATATACTGTGATGGTTGCAATTGCACAAATTGCCATAACAATGTTGAGAATGAAGCTTCTAGGAGAGAAGCAGTCGAAACTACTTTAGAACGTAATCCAAATGCATTCCGACCAAAGATTGCTAGCAGCCCACATGGAACACGAGAGAGCAGGGTATGTGTGTTAGTCTGAGTCTGATCATTGACGCTTTTCATTGTGGTTATTGTGTCTATATGTCTGCATATATATCCATTAACTGTTATGTTTTTGGTTAATTTTTGGTGCTTCAGCAAATCATTTGAGAAATTTTTTCCCCTTCTATGCAGTTAAATAGAAAATAGCAGTATACCATCTGAAGGGCATCAGATTAATTTTCTAGAGAGGATGTTACTCTGTTGTCTTGATTCAATTGAGGAAATAAACACAATTCTGGTTCTGGAGATGTTCGGATACCTAGTTGAATTTAAAGCTATCATTACTGGTTCCAAGTTTTCCATGGACTGATAAGTCAATGTTATGACTACATTTTTTGCACACATTCAAAGAATACTTTTAGAGAATACATGTTTCATTTTGCTAGGGCCTAGTGTTCCTGTCATTTTTCCTCATTGAATTTGAATCTCTTTATTCTTATCTTATCATTTTTTACTTGGTATATGCAAATGAATTTGATGTGTTAGCATCACTGCTATACAATATAGACATAGTTCATGTTTTATTTACAATGAAATGAACTAGTTTGAGCACCTGTAGGATGAAATTGGAGAGGTAGTAATGCTGGGAAAGCACAACAAAGGATGCCATTGCAAGAAATCAGGTTGCTTAAAGAAGTATTGTGAGTGCTTTCAGGCCAATATTCTATGCTCTGAAAACTGTAAGTGCATGGACTGTAAGAATTTTGAAGGCAGTGAAGAGAGACAAGCTCTTTTCCATGGTGACCATGTCAACAACATGGCTTCTATTCAACAGGCAGCCAATGCTGCAATAACTGGAGCTATTGGATCCTCTGGTTATGCTTGCCTTCCCACTTCAAAGAAAAGAAAAGGCCCAGAGCTATGCTTTGGCCCTGTAGGGAAGGATTCCCCTCTCAACAGTATGCCACAATTTCATCAGGTAGTATCTTTAGAATATGAAATTTTGATTTCTGATGGAAACTCTTTCCTTAGTATGCTAACATCTTAATGTGGTGTCCTCTGATAATAATAAATTACTTTTTGTAATGGTGTTGGTTATAGTCTGTTCTTAAAATAATTGGGAACTCTTATTTTTGTTAATAATAAAGTTGTATACAGTTGTATGTTACATTTTATGAGTTGGGGTGCGTGTTCCAGTCACTAACTTCCTTTTTGTTTTATCAGGCAAATAATATAATGGCTTCAGGCACGTTTACATCATCTCCCTTCCCAGTTGCTCATGTTGGTAGCCCTGCGGCACCGGGACCTTCAAAGTTCTCATTCAGGTATCAGTTGAATGGCTTCTGGCATTTGTAGTAATGCAGTCGACCAGCTTTCTTATTGAACTGAACATGTACCATTTTTTAAGGTCCTTATTAGCTGACCTCATCCAGCCGCATGACTTGAAGGAGCTTTGCTCAGTTTTAGTGGTGTTGTCAAGTGAAGTTGCAAAGAACCTAGCAGGTAACGTGTGCTCAAAATTTCTGCACAAGATGATTGGATCGATGTATGCCTACATACACCAATAAGAGTTTCTATTCATCTTGTCATTGTAGCCCGAGTTCCTTTATAACCAATTAAGCTTTTGGTGATTAGAGTCAGTTCAATAACTGGTACACCCACATAATTTTCGTGGTTTTCATATATATGGATCAAGTGGGTCTGTAGGACAGAGGTCATGATGTCTGATGCAAACTGTAGTCTCGTAGCTATAGCTCTTGTATTACCACTTAATTCCTTATCAGCATGGTAGCTCTCTATAATTGGAGGGATATTTCTTTAGCAAATATCTGCTTTGAGAATATAACTACAGAAAAGAAATTTACCTTGAACCTCGTTAATTAGCTTTTGAAGGTTAAAAAATAACGCACTGGGAAGGCTTCCCAGCAGCATGATCAAATGGTGTAATCTGTTTCTCTTGTTCTGAAAACACACCCATGTTGATTAATCATTGTTCCTCTTGGGGTGTTTAGTTAGAAGACCGTTTCTGTTACGATTTTGACAGTTATCTTCCTCTTTTTTGGTTTAATTTTTAAGAATTAGTATGCTCCCAGACCCTCGATGAACTAAGCATTAATTGAACTCCATAAATGACACAAAACTAAGAACACCTGTAGAGACTGAAAAATCATTTTACATCTCATTTCTGTTAAGCATCCCCTTCTCAATTTTGTGCGGCAATGCAAGTTTACTAGATGCATGGTACTTATCAAATTGTGCTGTGTTTCCTTTTTTCACTCCCAATGACTTTGATTTTCTCTGAATCCACAATTTTAGCTACGTTTAAGTGGCAGCATGGTGCATTCTCTTTCTTTTCTGCTTTCTGATTCACCTATCTGGCATTAGTTTTAAGATCTACCTAATTGCAACACATTTTAGGCTTTTGGCTTGTTTATCATAAATTTAAACCTTATAGTGGTGTGGACTACCCAACTGAGAATTCTTTATATATCTGTCCAGAGCATAGAAATACTGTGAAACAGATAAATGACCGGCCACAGATTTTTCGTGCTTCATCAACTGGAGATATGTCACAGCGTCAGAAGGCCGAAGTGAAAGCTGCAGATGGTGAGTGTGGTAGTTCAAACCAAAGTGAAAGGAGTGTACATGACAATTCTAATTCAGATAGTTCGAATACAACACGGGCAAGGCCGATGTCCCCTGGAACTTTAGCTTTAATGTGTGATGAAGGAGATACAATGTTCATGGGAGCTGGTCTAGCTGATGGGTTGGCAGGCCATGATTGCAACACATCATCACATGTGCCTGATAAGTCTTTGTCAGAAGTCTACATCGAGCAGGAACGGATTGTGTTGACAAAGTTTCGAGATTGTCTTAATAAACTCATCACTCTGGGAGAGATAAAAGGTAAGCTTGTGTCTCTTGATATAAGCTAATAATATAACTGTGTAGAGAAATTAAGGTTTATGTTTATATTATGTGTTTGCCATGTATGAACTATCTATGCTCTTGGATATGGATATTGCAGAAACAAAATTCACTTCTAGAAGCGAATTGGGGAACGAACATCACAGCAACAATTTCACCTCAAATAGTGGGTGCCAACAGAGATCTATTAGCAATGGGGTCGTAAAAAATGTCGCTCTCTCAGCACCTAGAATACCACCAGTCGGCACTGCAGCTCATCATCCGAATAACGATCTCGTACCCAATATTCTACCCCTTTCTAAAAATAGGAAGAATAAACCACAAGTTGACAGAGAAGTGTAGGAAAAGCCGAAGAAAGCAACTGGCGTGTTGCTCAATCTCATTGATCATTCAGATTTGCTTCCTGAGACTGGTCTATTCAAGTTAGTTGCCCCATTTTGACGTATATTATTGGTTTTTATATCATCATTAGAATTCTAGGAGAATTTTGTGTTCCAAATTCCATTCGTAGATAGAGATCTTGTAATTGCTAAATCATTGTACGAGATAGATAACAAAGAGCAATAATTCATCCCTTTTTTTCTTTTTAGGAAATAATTCATCCCATTTGATGACCAATGAAATAAAAGATTAGCATCATTATGCATTTTTGTTCACTTAGACTATTATAATGGAATATTATGTAATTGTCATTCTGAGAAATATTTTGACAAGGATCAAAGTTTCAAAGTTTGAATTGATGCCTATGGAATTATTTATCCATACACTCTTGAAAGAGATTTATATGAAGTGGAGTATAATTTATTGAGTTGTGAAGCTTTCGAAAACTTCAGAATACAAACATGTGAATTAATTTCTTTGTATTTGTTTCAACATTGGAAAATAGTTCTTTAACTAGCGAATTAAGGAACGCAAAAGAAATACTCTTATTAACTCATCTAAATTAAAAAATTAAAGTGGATTTAACATGGTATACAAATGTCAGGCACATTGTTTGTAACAAATTAACTGACAAACAGAATAACGCAATATCAAAAAAGAATAACGAATATAGTGATGGTAATCCTATTCGGTGTAATATCACCTATGAGAAGTTGTGTCAAGTGGAAAGAAACTTCACTATAGAAAAAGTTTAACAATTACAACAAAATACTTATCTGATAGAGGCTTTTAGTGACTCACGTATAACTTACTCTTAGGGTTGGCAACGGGTCCGGGAGGGGTCCTCCGTCTCCCATTTGAAGGCGGAGACGGGAGTGGGGATTCCTCTTGGGGAAATGGGGTCCCCATAGGAACCCATTCCCCGTTTCCTCCTGTTAATTCCCCGTGGGGATTCCCCTATTAATTCATCGTGGGGATTCCCCCATTGACATTTTTTTTAATTCGAAGCTCACAAATCCATTAAATAAGTTTACAACATAAATTAAATAAAGTTTGAATAAAAGTTGAAAAGTTAAAGGCAAATGTCATATATAATTACAAATACAACAACCACAATCATAAATGGCTAGCCTTTCTCTCTTCATCGATGGCTTTACATTCAAATTTTTTCTCTACATCATCTCATCCTTAGTTGTGACTATTATTTCTACATTTAAAATATAATTAATAAATAATGTCACAAAAAACTAACTGACAACAAGCAAGTGTCAAAAAAATAATGTTGATCCGAGACTAAAAGAGTAAAACAAAATAAACAAACGAACATACCTGTCAAAACTTCAGTTGCAATCCAATTTTGAGTGCACATCAAAGCCTCTATTGTCTTCGGATGAAGTTTGTTACTATTTTCAAATGAAGTTTGTTATGATGTGGACTTACAATCCTAGGTACTAAAAGCAGATTTTGATGCAACACTAGATAACGGGATGACTAATATGTCTCTTGCAATTTATTGTAAAATGGAATACTTGACCTATTCAATTTCCACCAACTTAGAATGTCAAAAATCAGATGATCAGGTAAGACAAGTTCATCCAAATATGTATCAAACTGTTGCTTCTGATTCATATTATTGGAATTTGATACAAACAAGTCATAATCATTAAAATCATCAAATTCTATATTTTGTGATGTTCCATCTAACTTTTTAGAGCGAGTATCATCACTGTCACCTTCATGCTTCAACTGATATTCTTTTTCGAAATTTGAACAAATTTCTTTAACCATTTCCACCTCAAGAAAAAAAGTATCTCCATAAATGTTAGGAAAGTAAAACACATCAACTTCCATTTGTAATGTGGATATAAAATTACAGCTATAGTCATTGCCCTATGAATTTTCTTCTAATACTTATCAAACTTTGAAATCATATTTGAAACTATGTCTTTTGTCCAGTCAGAAATAGCCAATTTCAGTTTACAAATTTTTGGGAAAAAAGATTAGCTGTAGGATAATGAATCCATAAAATATTTCAATAACGTGATGAAATATTTTCAGTTTCTCACATATCTCTTTTGCTAATACCCAATCTTGATCCAACGACAAATAATTATACTTTGGTTTTCATTGTTTTGATAGATAAAAAACAACATTGTACTTCAATGCAGTGGCTAACATAAAATATGTAGAATTTCACCTAGTACAACAATCAAGATCCAACATCCGATCATCATAAACATTCAACTGACGAGCAATTTCCTCATTTTTTTTATTATTTTTTTTTGTGTATGCACCTAAAAACACACACTACTATGAACTCTTTCAATCTCATCTCCTATCACCGCTAACCCATCTTTCACAATTAAATTCAGAATATGAGCACAATACTGCATATGAAATAAACTCCTATCCAATATTAAGTTTCCATTCAGACTATTAATAATCATATTAACCATGGAGTCATTTATACTACAACTATTTATAGTTATACATGACAATTTTCGATCAATATTCTAGTCTAACAAACATTCCATTGTTTCTACACGAAGCATCTCAGCAGTGTGTGGAGAAGGGACATATATAAACCTAATTATTTTGTTTCGCAAAACCCAACTATCATCAACTAAATGTGCAGTGACAGCCATATAACCTTTTGTTTGGTGGTTGGAAGTCCACATGTTCGATGTAAGGACAATTTTTCCTTTGATCTCATTCAACGATGTCATGGTTTTCAACTTCTCAATCTCGTAAATTTTCAAAATCTCATTTTTTATTGTGTTTCTTAACACCATCTTAAATAACGGTTGGATGACATTACAGAATTCCCTAAAACCTTCATGCTCAACTATTGAGAGAGGATATTCATGTTTGATTATCATCCTAGCTAATGTTTTTTTTTTTTTTGCAACTTTCTGATTGAAGTTATATAAACCCAATGTATTTTTCTTCTCCCTGTTAGGATTCAATAGGGATTGTCATATGTCATTTTTCCTTTATATGGGCATATCTTGATATGGTCATGCAAATGTTTGATTCCATTTTTACTTTCACCCCCTAATTTTCGTTTGCAATAATTACAAACCGCCTTGTCTACTCCATTTATGACAAACTTACTCTTTAGTTTCAACTTAGGGTCCCCTTAAGTTTGAGCTCCTCTTATTTCCACAATAATGCTTCTTCGAGCTTTGTATGAGGTCCTCTCAATAATGCATCTTGGCTCTCCCTAGATGTGAGATTCTCTCACTTCAATGAGCTCTTCTCGATACAACATCCAAACCTCATCTTGAGTTCCCTATGTGATCTATTACACTCACATCCAACCAAGCCTACTTATGGTTGGAATAAACCCTCAACGAAAATACAATTTTTTTAATCACAATACATGAAGGTTGAGACTTAGACAATCCTTAAGCTCAAAACACTCATTGCACACTCTTTTCTAAAAAGGAGGCCAACGTTAAAATTAAATAAGACCACAATATATATATGACTAGCTTTGAGAAAATTCTCAAAGAAGGAATAAATCATATTTGAAAAAAAAAAAAAAAAAGAAAGCATACCACAAAATTTGCAAAATCATGCTGACAGATAAGGGAAAAAATATTCTATAGAATCTGCTGCTCGTCACTTAACAATGTCACATAACATATTGCTGATATAATTCAAGACATGTTGCAAAATATGTTGCTCAAGTTTTGCAAAGTTGTTGAGTGATTAGAAGTATGGCAATCAGTGTTGATTGCTACAACCTAAAAGAGATTGGTAAAAGTTTCATATGTTGCACCATGTCAAAAGTCATCTCCTAAAGAATACTAGACTAACTCTCGATTATTCCACTTTGTTGGGGAGAAAATTAATGTTGGATTTCATTAGATGCACAAATTTCTCCAAATAAGGAATTTTCAAACTCTCTTCCATGATCACTCCTTATTCGAACAAATTTTTGTTCTTATTCTCTCTGAAATTGTAAATATAATGTTTGATACAACATAAATTTTTCTAACTTGTCCCTAACATACCATCTCAAGTATGTCAAGAGAAATCATATATTGGGAATGTCCTAAAACTCACAAATCGTAAATATTGTTAACATATTCTATTTATCAATAAAAGTATTATTGAGTATTGTATTCAATAAATGATTATTGATATTGCATTCTGTTATAAAAATCCAATAAACGAATCTATAACTATAATATAAATACTTTAACTTTATGTGGTAACATAAAAGAGGATCAAGTTTTAGTATATAGCCAAAGTGGTCTATTAGTATATGAATGAGATTGAGTACCTCATCTGGTGACATTATTGGATGCGGCTCACTTTGTATACTAATACAAATGATGTGATCCCAAAATCATTCATGTGGAGACATGTGAGTGGAAGCATCCTATGCGATGAGTTTTCATAAGACCGGACATAGAAATGGTCACTTTTCTTTATAAAGACTGTTTACTATTAAAACTGACTATTTCAAAATTCGATGACCTAGGGTAACTCGATCTTAATCCTAAGCTAACTATGAACTCCTATTTATTTGGGATTATCCTTTGATCTGCATAGGTGAAAGTGGTCCAACAACATTGCTCAATAAGTCTCTCATTTTGGGATAAGACCGAATAGATAGCTGGGGACATGGTTCTTCAAGATGGAATTCGTTCCTACACGACTTAGGGTTAGAAGATAGGTTATTATCTTAAGCTCTGATTCCTGGTCTTGAATAACGGAGCCTCGTCCTCTCATGATCGAGAGAGTTATGGTTTATTAGTTGGACTATAAACCAAATTGTTTAATAGAGGATCAGTGGCAGCTTAAAGAGCAAGATGTATTTACAGGAGTAAAATAGTAATTTTGACATAACTGTAAATATAAACAATATGTGAAGGATTGACGTACCGATTATGGTTAAAATGGATATAAATATATCTATAGTGAGGAGAATGCAACTATCGAGCTACAGTGGTGTGTTTCGGTAGTCAACAAATAATGATTAATTTGGTCTAAAGAGTTTAGCCAATTAATCTCAAATCGTTGGAGTTCATGATCTGTAGATCCATAAGATTCCTCTACTAGCTCGTAAAATTATCTTGGATTAGTGAATTGAGTGGTTTTGAAATGTTGAGACTCGAAATTAGGGTTTTGAATTTGAATTGTTCAAATTCAATTAGGGTTTTCATTAATTATATTTGATACAATTAAAACGTTTAATTTTGTTGAAATTAAACGAAATTGGAGAGTTCAAAATATTTAAATAATGATTTAAATATTTGATGACGTGAAGTATAATATTTAATATTTGATATTAAATTAAATTAATTAAATTAGTTTAATTAGTTATCCAATTTTGAAATTGGAAATTTGATTAATTGTAATTTAGATTTTTTGAAATTCAAAATATAAAACTTAATGTGAGAATTGATTTTTTGGAAAATCAAATTTAATTAAGTTTTTAAATCATTTTTTAATTTAATTATAAATAAATTGGATAAATAGGGATTAGGAAGTGGGAAAATCCAAAATTGAATTTTTCCACTCACTAATCCACCTCATGCCACTTCTATTTCAAAGAAAATTGAGGTGGCATTGTTTGATTCGAGAATCGATGTCGTTGATTCGACTCTAAACCGAAACAAAAGAAAATTTGTAAACACCGAACTACTCCTATCACTACAAAGACGCAGTGGTAAGTCCGAGTCGATCTGCAGGGAAGTGTGATATGTTTCGTTAAGTTAGTTTTCCAACTAGAGCGATAAATGGGGGGTTTTGTGTGGAAGAGATATATGAGTGAAATTAAAATAAAAAGGTAAATGTAATCTAGAATAGGAATCTATCTAGTTTCTAGAGCAAGAGAGGGTTTCTATGCAATTTCTTTCATTAGGCATCAATTAATTACACTGAATCTGTCAATCCCTCAACCTATTAGAAAATCTAATAGACCAATTAGCTAAATTCGATATTAAATAAAATTAGCCTTAATTCAATTTACAACTCTTCCTTCTTAGCAACATACAAGTTAAAATTGAATTGCATTACGAAAATGTTCAATTTTTGAGACATACTACAAGCTGGAAAAGTTATATCTTATAGCATGATTTATTTGGAAAAGATTATATTAGGGCATACATGCATTTGGTCAGAAAAAGTCTAGACTTTACACATGCAATCCTAATATGCGCAACTAAATCAATCAATATATGCATAGGCTATGACAATTTTGCAAACAAGAATTTCAATAAACTAATTTGTTAGATCAATTTAGAAAAATTCCATTAAGATTCAATCAAATCATCCCAAGGAGTTCACAACAATTCAAAGAATTAATTAGAAATCCATCAAGAAATTAAACATAGAACTCTTGCTCAAAGAAAATTAGCAATAGAAGTTATCTTTTAATTCATAGACAAATCTGAGATACACATCTGATCCATCGATTACAACCCAAAACAAAAAGAAAAAACAACCTAAAGACACTAACTTCTGAAGAAAAGGGAAAAAGAATGAAGTTTAACTTCGGCATCCATCAGTTCAGCCCCTAAAAGTTAGCATATTTTGACATAAAGACGAAGGGAGGTATTTATAAAAATCTTCGCAGCATTGTAACGCTCGACAAAAAAGACCACAAGTGTTAGGAAAATGTTGCAACGCTAGCATTATTGCCAACTCGGAGCATTGCAATGCCAGGAGTAGCGTTGCAACACTCCCCCACACATCAGACTACTACCTTGCAGTGTCAAGTGAGTGTCAGAGCTTCATATAAGTTGAGCGTTGCGACGCTGAAGCACAGACATTTTGATATTTTTGACTCCTTTGAAGTCCAGATGCTCAAATCAACTCCAATTTGCTTCAAATTAACCCCGATCAGCTCTAAATCGTCCATTCTACTTCTTAGTTGCTCAATACCTACAAAATAGGGAAATAAACACGTAAAATCTGATAATGAGCCTGAATTAAGCTAAGAATAATAGCTCTTTTTTAGAGCTATTAGGCATCCTTTATGCAATCTGAATTGCATGAGTTGGGTTATAAATTGAAGTTCTTGACTTCAATTTGACTTTTATGCAAGTGTTTTTCTGAAACAAAACTCTGCAGAAATCAACTCTCAAAACCCTCTTCCCTCTCAATATTTTTCACTTCAATTTAGAGATTCCATCTCTCAATCCAAGTTAGATAATAGTAAAGATGGTCTCTGTAGTGGTCCTTTGTTGTTTTGAATTTCCAATTCCAGAAGGGAAGCTGTGTTTGAAGAGAATCATCAAAGGTTGTAATTCATGAAACCCTTTTCTCTGAAATTTTAATTTAATGCATCTTTTAAGCTCAAATTAAATGTAATTAGAGTGTTTACTGATTCTGATTTTTTCACTGCATGTTAGTTTACTCTATCATCATTAACATACACAACTTTATACTCAGAATGACGACGAGGTATTCCAAATATAAATTCTGCTTAACTAACTTTCTTGACTAAAAAAAGACTAAATTGACCAAGTATCTTGTACAAGAGCAAAATTTCATTATACTTAGAGTTGTTACATACATGATTAACAACATTAAGGCATTAAGGATCTACAAGTAGCAATTATTTTTCGTTGTCCATCACCAAACAATGGTCCTTCGAGAAATTAACATTTATCTTGATCATACAACTAACTGATACTGATGAGATTTGCTGTCAGACTTTCCACAAGCATGACATCTTGAAGAGAGGAAAGACCAGAGTATTGGAGTTGCTCTCTACCAAGAATCTTTCCTTTTGCCTTATCATCAATAATGACATGACCAAATTCACAAGACTAGAGATTTGTTATAAAGGATTTCTCGCTTGTCATATGTTAGGAACATCCATTATCAAAGTACAAGTCTTCTTTTGTAGAAGAATGAAGAGAGGTGAAGGTAACATGATATCTAGTTATTGAATTCAAATGTACAACCAATTAAGTAGTCAATGGGGATATAGTTTCTTCTCTCTTTGGCCTTCATCTGCTTTTTTATATTAGATGCATGAACGTCACCAAGAAACTTGGATAATGACTTTTTAAAGTTAACTTTCAGTCAGACATGTACACCTTACTTCGGTGCAATGTGGTATGTTGATAAAAGTTTGATATTCTTCCATATTGGGAGTTAAGTCAAACATGCCGAACGTGAAACACTTCATTGTAGGATCTTGGAAGCGTAGCAAAACCTGTAATGCTAACGTACTAATACTTGCATACATGAGATCAGTTATGTTTCCATATACTTTTGCAAACTTCACTCTGTGTTCCGAGGTTAGATTTTCCCATAAAACCTTCAAATCTTCTAGGTTGTTAGGAAGTGGAACTTCCATCTTCTTGGGCCAAATCGTCTTCGATTTTAGTTGAAGCTGCTCTGACCACTACGGTATGCTTTCCCATGAGTCTTCATTAGGGATAATTTAGGCAAATACCTCGGGCGCCTGAGTGTCTACCATCCTAAGACCAGATGTAAATAAAGATGAGTCTAGATGTAAATGTATGATGTGGAAAACAAACAAACAAATAATGCGAAGGTTCAAACAAGCTAGTGAGGTTGATACTAACACCCTAGTTGACACAGGTCCCCAAAATGGTGTATAGTCATGTTTGATCACACAACCAAATTGAACGAAAACTTTTTTTGTGCCTGCACAGAAGCATAAGCTCCTCGAAGGTCAACACTACTTCATTCTCAAATTTAAACCTGATAGGTACAACCTGGGTAAGGGGCTTGTGATAGTGTGTGAAGTAAACTAATAAAACAAAAATAAAGGCTCCAAACAAAGTGCAGTTTGCTCTTAAGTCCTATAGGAAAAAGGTTCTCAACTTAGTCAAAGTCGTGCGCAACATAATGACAAAATTGAGTGAGGATTTTTTGTGTGCCTGAATGGGAGCATAAGTTCCTCAAAAGTCAATACTACTATTTCCTCAATTCTAATCCTATTAAGTAAAGCCCAAGTAGGAGACTAGTTATTGTGTGTGCAAGAATAAAATACACATTAAATACACAAAATAAAATTAAAGAATAAAACAATTGAAGATAAAGGGAAAAAAGGCCAAACTCTCGAGATGGAACCTCATGTTCCCAGTGGAGTCACCAAGTTGTCGCCATGTGCTCGAGACGAAGCGGAGCGACCGATGTCCTTAAAAAGGGTTAATTTAAAAGAAAATAAAATAGGAGTCGCTAGCAACCTTTTCTTTTACAGTGTGATTGAGCATCGAAATAAAATAAATAAATTTTAATAAAAAAACAAAAAATAGTATGCAAAAACTGGAGTTGAGTTCGGAAGTCTTTTGTGTATGGGGAAGGTGTCATCACCCTACAACACCCGTTTAAAAAAATGGTAGCCAAATTTTAAATCTTGGATAGAAATTATTTTTTTTTTTTGAAGAGATTCATTTGGAAAGAAAAAATGTTTTATTTTACCCCTCATTACTCCAATATTTGAAATAATAATCTCTAAAATAAGTGATTAAATTCCATTGATTAGGCTATATTGAAATTAAGAAAAAAATTCCTCACCTCGAGAATGTGAGAAATTATTACAATTTCTCAAAATTTTTCATAAGAACATTAATTAGATTCATTTTTTCTTGGGATCAAATCTCTCAAACATATGATCCCTCACTTCAAGAATTCAAGAAAATCGGACTCCCAAATTTTCTAGATTCCATGGTAGGATTTTTAGGAAATAAAAATGTGGTCTTAAAAAAACAAATTATTAGAAAATATTTTTGAAATAACATATTAATTTTTAAATGTTAAAAAATGCCCAAATAATGTGATTTAGAGAAAAATTTTGATGACTAAAAAGAGTTTTAGAAAATATTTTAAAACAAACCTAGATAAATTTGAATTAGAATCAAATAGGATTTAATATGAACATTACACAAGTAAAAACATAACTTAAGAAACATGAAAATAAGTTAAGTAAACATAAAATAACATATTAACATTTTAGTAAAAGCTTATTGGAGATCGATCTCAAGGATCTTAGAAAATTAGACTCTCAAATTTCCTAGAATCCGTCATCGATTATTTTTCCTTAAAAAAATGATGAATTGAAAGGATTAACCAACAAATAATTTATAAATTAACAAGAATAAACTAAACAGATAACATAATGGTAATAAATGTAACAATTAAAAATCCAATCAGAAAATGTCGAATAAAAATAATTTAATGCAATGTTCAAAATAAATTCAAAGAAATAGATAAAGAGGTAAAAAAAACTAAAGATAAAAAGTTATAAAAAATTAAATAATCAAACTAAAGTAATAAGGAAAATAATTTTTAAAAGAAAAAATAGAAAAAAAAAAAAAAAAAAAAAAACTGTCATTGGTGTGACAACACATAGCAAGAAAAGAAAGAAATGGATGGCCCATCACACACAATCCACACCCATTTGTAAATAAATAATAATTAACTTAAAACTAATTATTTCTTTCAACCCTTTTTAAATCTTCTATTTACTCATTATCTTCCCATTTTAATCATCTTTTCCATTTTTTTTCCAAGGCTAACCCTTTTCTTCTTACGCCTAAGAAATGTTCTTCCTCCGTCAAGGTATGTTGCTTACTTTCATTTTTTTTTCCACATACATTTAACCTCTTTTTTTTTTATTAACGAAAAATCACAGAAGAGGAAGAAGATGAACAACAACAAAAATAATCTTAAATAAATAAAATAAAACAACAAACAGTAACATTAAATCTAAAACAAACACTTATGGGAATAGATAAAGATTAATGAAAATAAAAATAAAAGAAAGAAGAAATAATGCAAGAACAAAAGTGTTTCCTTATCACTTTCTTTCTCTCTATTTTTCAAGATCTCTAAGAAGAAAGAAGAAAGTAGAAGGTTGGAATGATTGAGACAAATGTTCTACCAAGTGCAACCTCCTACCAAGCTAGACTTTATCGGAGTTGGATTTTCGAATTTTATGGGATCTCAACAAGTTCACTAATATTTTTTTCTAGGATTTGTTAGGATAGAGAAAGCGAATGTGATTATTTTTTTTTCAAATTTATTTTACGAGAGGGGGCTAGGGTTTTGGGAGAAATTTAAAATCCAAAAACTTTACTCCATTTGCATTTTTCTTTTATTGGTTTTTATTTCAATTTTTACATTTTAACAAAAATAACTTTTTTTGGGTTCAAGTCTTAGGCTAACCAAATTCTAATTCAAAATTTTACTATTTTTGGTTTTCTTTTTCCCTAATTAAATTAGGTACTCTAATCAAACTAAAAAAAATCACAAAAAAAAAAAAAAAACTCCACAAATCAACATCTATATGAAATTTATGCTTAATTCAAATTCAATTAAAAGAGGCCAAACAAAAATAGGTGGCTACACTTGACATATTTACTTTGAGAGATAAAAATTCCCTCATTAAGCTGTTTAATCTGAAACCCTAGAAAATAAAATAGTTCCCTTACCATGCTCATCTCGAGGTCTTATTGCATTTGTTTCACAAAGAGCTCAACCATCTCCTATGACATCCCTTCTAATACAATGTCATCAACATAAATTTGGACAATTACAAAATTCTCACGAGAATTTTTCACAAAACAAAAAGAGTTTTATCAACTCCTCCCCACTTGTACCCATTGTTGACAAGAAATTAGGTTAGTTGTTCGTACCAGGCCCTAGGTGCCAGTTTGAGGATATAAAGAGCCTTACTGAGTTTATACGATAATGAGGATGAGAAGAATCTACAAATCCTTTGCACTGAGCAAAGTACACTTCCTCTTTTAGAAATCCAATCAAGAAAGCACACTTTACATCCATTCGATATGGTTTAAATTTTGAAAGGCAAAAAATACCAAGCAATAGTTTGATAGCTTCAAGCCTTGCAATAGGAGCATAGGTTTCATCAAAATCCATGCCTTATATTTGAGTGTACCCCTGAGGCACTAATCTGGCTTTATTTCTAGTGACGTTGCCATTATTATCTGTCTTGATCTTGAAGATTCACTTTGTGCCAATTATGTACATCCATAGATTATGGCATGGGAACAAGAGTCTAGACATCGTTTCTCACCAATTGTCTAAGCTCCTCTTGTATGGCATTGACCCAACATTATCATCAAGAGCTTCTTAACTTTTTTTGGCTCAACGAGAGAGGTGAAACAAATATTACTGATCATCTCCAGATAATCAACTTTGACTTTCTTTCTGGTAGTCACCCCTTCTTCAATATTACCAATAATGTTTCTAAGTCGATGATTCTTAAGAATTCTGCGGGAAGAATGCTTGTTACTAGTTTCAACCTCTTCGAAAGCAGGCTTGTCGCCATCCACAAGATTTTTAGAAAAAACGCCAGTTGACATGTCAAATGAGTTGTTCGGGACATCTGAGTTAACAAGAGGGAGAGTACTGGATTCTTCTTCTTCCATAGAGGGGGTGCCTGAAAAATTTGCAACATCATCAATCATAACATTACTAGATTTATCACACAACAAGTTTGTTTATTATAGACATGGTAAGCTCTACTATTTGTGGAATATCCAAGAAATATGCCTTCATTCAATTTGGAATCCCATTTTCGTCTAGTTTCTCTATCAACAAATATATAATACGTGCTACAAAAAAATATGGAAGTATTTTACATTCAGTTTTCTCCCTCTCCATATCTCATAAATTGTGCTTAAGATTCCTGATCGTAAAACAACTCGGTTGTGTATGTGGCATTTTGTGTTCAGAGCTTCAGCCAAAAACTAGAATAGTATATGTTTGGCATGCAACATCACACGAGCCATCTCTTAACGAGTCTGGTTCTTCATTTCCACAACTTCGTTTTGTTGGGGGAGTGATGAGGGCTAAAAACTCATGATGAATTCTAGCTGACTGGCAGAACTCAGTAAATTGAGAGTTTTCAAACCCCCTACTATGATCACTTCTAATTTGTATCACATTTAGATCTTTCTCGCGTTGTAAATGAAGACAGAGAGCTTGAAAAAATAGAAAATGTACATGATTTATCATGAAGAAAATGAACCTATGTGTATTTAAAGAGGTCATCCACCACGATTAAAGCATATCGTTTGCCTCCTAAACTTTCCAATTGCATAGGTCTCATAAGGTCAAGATGAAATAGTTCAAAGATTCGCATTGACCCAGAGTAAGATACCTATTTATGAGAAATGTGAGTCTGTTTACCTGATTGACAATCACCACAAATGATTCTAGTGGAGGTAGGTAATGAGAGGAGACCAAATGTAGCATTTTTATTTAGAGCCTTTTGTATAGTCTTCATGCTTACATGCCCAAGGCGTTTATGCCATAAGCTAGCTTCATCTTGTCTAGAGAGATGACAAACCTGCAACGAATTGTTAGAACTCCATAGATAATAATTATTGGAAGAATGCATACCTGTCATGACAAGAGTTTTGACATCGTTTGTGACAACATATTTGTCTTTGGTAAAGTTCACACTCAGACCTTGATCACATAGCTGATTGATGCTATATTGACAGTAAACCCTTAAAGCAACATTACATCATTCAATGGTAGAAGACCTGGGTAATTTAGTTTCCCGTTCCCAATGATTTTACCACAAGCATCATCTCCACGTCACTTTTTCAATGCTGACAGGTTTGAGTTCAAACAAATAATTCTTGTCACTAATCATATGATGAGAACTCCCACTATTAAAGTACCAATCACCTTTAGCTGAGGATCTGAGGAATGTTAGTACAACATTGCAAGTATTTTGAATATTCTTTACTCTCCATACAAGTTTTACTTTCAATTCTCTTTCAAAGCTTTTTTTAAGGACATGAGGAACCTTTCTAAAGTTAGAGAATCTGTGTAGAGTACTCAAAAATTGATAGCAGAAGGGTCATTTGTGACCCACTCTTCCACAATATTGACAAATCCATCTTCGTTTGTAAAATCTGTTGGCTTCCCTCACAGAGTAGCTAGAAGATGTACCTGCAAATCCATAGGACTCAGGATTTTGAGCTCTGACGAACTTAATCTTTTGCTTTCCTTTGGAAGAAGATTGTCTATTATGGTGACTTTCTATTTTGGAAAATTCTAGGCCAGTGTTATCACTAGATTTCTTTCCTTTTGTCAGAATGTTTTCTAAGACTCAGTACCAATGCTCAACAATCTGACATTTTTGCACAATGTGTCCTTTTCTGCACTAACTTGAGAAAGCTCATGCTTCAAGTTTGCAATGGTTGTCATAAGTATATGGTTCTCAACCTTCAGGGTCTCGATTCTTTCCTTTTGCACATCAAGAGCTTTCTAATCATCATGCCATTTAATCAAAGAGCTTCATGTGAAGGATCTATAGAAACATGATTTATAGTGGCCTAAGCATTTTCTACATACACAACATACTCCGAGATCTCACAAGACGAGGAGTCAGATAAGATATTATTGACAAGCGCTTTGACTGAAGGACTGTGAGGTTCGATGCGGAAGCGTGGATCGTGTTCCAATTTCAATTTCATAGAATTATAATATAGAGAAACACAAATTATGCATTTTACAGAATTTTACAGCATGCTATTTAGATTAAACAAAGAATGATTAAAGGTTTGGATTACCTAACCTTGAAGTCAAATAAGTCTTCACGAAATTCCTTCTCGATCCGGTCACGAACACTTCATTTGAAACCCAATCTCCAAAAATGCAACAACCTAATTTGGCCACCAACACAAGTGAATCTTCTGTATTCTCCTTAAGGTTTGAGAATAATAGGGAGAGTGTGTGGGTTGTTGGGGTTGATGTCCTAAATCTCGTAGGGTCCTGTACTTTGTAAACACATGTATGAACAAACTCTTTGTGATATATAATATGAGATATTTTATTCACTTTAGTCTATGAAATATGAGATAATTGCATTAACCACAAACCAATAAACTAAGATTCCTGGTTATCGTTGTAACTTAAGCATGTATGTGGAGACATACAAGTGGATCATGCTTTAAGTGATAACCTAAATGGTCTGTAGTATATGAATAAAGGAGAGAAACCTTATCCTATTGACACTACGAGTGTGGCCCACTTTGTAGGTGTTACAAATGTTATAAAGTGTTACAAATGGTCTAAACATAATCATTCGTGTATTAGACATGCGAGCAGGGATGCTCTATACAAAGAAGTTTGTGTAAGACCGGACCACAAAATGTATAATCTCGTTATTTAACGTCGTTCATGATAGAGACTTTCATTTCACTAGGATGACCATAGGTAACATGATCTTAATCCTGAGTGAGTTATGAACTCCTGCCTATAAGGGCGGTCCTTTGATTTGTATGGGTGCGAGTGGCTAGGTCGCCGACTCAAACCTATCACTTTGAGGATCCGTCTAATTGGGGAGTTGGTAACTTAGCTACACAAGACGAAATTCACTCTTTCCCGAAGAGGGGTAAGTAGATAAATTGTTCCCTTAAGTACTGATTTCGGGGCTTGAACAATGTGGCGCCATCTCTTGGCCCAAGAAGGGTTTACTCATAGTGGGGCTATGATGTATTGTTCATTAAAGGAATCAGTGGTACTTAAGAAGTTAGATGTAACTACAGGGGCAAAACGAAAAATTGGCCCAGCTATACTTACGAGCGATTTATAAAGAGTCATCGTACTATTGATTGGTTATATTCGATGGACACGAAAATATATCTGTAGTGCGAAGAGTGTAGCTATTGGTCTTTAATGGAGTGCCCGACAGTTAATGGATGGTGGATATCGTGATTAAAGAGTTTAGTCAGTTATTCACGTATCGTTAGAGCTTCAAGCTATAGGTTCATAAGGTCCCTTTGGTAGCTCAGTGAATTCATGTTGACAATAAGTTTTTGGGTTAGTTTGAAGTGATCAAATTAACAATAGAAAATTTGATTATATATGATATAATTAAATTAATTAAATTATATGTGATATAATTGATATAATGTACTTGATACATTATTTGATTGGAGGAATTAATATAAATATGATTTATATTAAATGTCATAAAGGAGAAAAAGAACTATGGTTTATATGTTGCATATGATGTGATATTAAAACTATAGGTTATAAATATAATATGATAAATTAGTTATTATATTTCTTTGTAATAAATTAATTATGAGATAATTGATTTATTTTTTTCTCCAATAACCGACTTAGGGGTTGGTTATGCACGGTTTATGGCAATCGATGGATAAAGTGAAAAATGGTTTTTCATTTTCAGAACACACGCAAAAAGGTACAAGATATACGATAACTTGTTGAGAGAGTAAATGATCGATCGAGACGATAGTTACTTGTTACTAAATGACCAAATACTCGAGTCTATACGATAGGCTTATTCATTCTGTCTCTTACTCGATCCTCCAGTTCCTTCTTTCTTCTACCCAAATCCATACAGAGCCCACAACTCCTAGATTCTCACACCGAAAATACCAAGGTAACCGAGTGGTGGTGTCCAGTTCCATTCGAGGGTCGAGGATCGAGTATCTGCTAGTTCGTTTTGTTTGTTGGGTTTGATCGTTGCATTCGTCCTATTGGATGCTTTGGTGTTCGATCGAGGTAAATACTAGAAGAAAAGGGTTCTTCAAAGATATTGTACTCGATCCCTTTGTGTTTATTCTTTGAAGCATGCTGTAATTTTATCCTTGATGCATAACCGTTCTGTTTGATTGTAAATGTGTATGTTCTTTCACAATGGGATTTGGAACGATCTGCTTCCACTCACTGGTTCTCTAGATTTAGAGTTCCTTCAATTGGTATCATAGCCAAGTTGTTCTGATATTCCAAATCCCATTGATGTATTGAATTACATTTACGGTTTTGGTGGGTTTTAAGCCTTCTACAATGCATTTAAGTGTTAAGTGTGGTTGTGGATTGTTGACTGATAGATGTTTTAGGATGATTTCCTTTGTTCTTTCTTTTACATTTTCTAAGTCCATTTGTTAGGGCCCCTGCTTTTTTGGGCATAATTAACTTGTTATCGAGTATGTATTCAAGTTTTTGGTTTTTTTGAGTCATTCGTGATGAAGCTTTAGATGCATGGAGATGTTGTTCACTTCGAGGAAGAAGACCAAAGGTTGGTCGCATCGTGTAGCCCAGGCTAAATGATCAATTAGATTTTCCTATGCGATTATGTAGAAAAGTTCTACTCGATTGTGTAGTATTTGCTAAACGATCGTATGGCTGATGCTATGCGATCGAGTAAAGAGTTTACTCGATCGTGTTGCGTTGGCTACTCGATCGCATAGACACTTAGGATAAACGATCGTTGAGTATATGATACTCGATGCATGGTAAGCGCGCGCACTAAACAATTAAGTAGGCCAACATGATCATTGCATAGTCACTAGCTACTCGATCACTCAGTATGAGATACTCGACGCTTGCTCCTCGATCGTTTAAACGATCATGCTTCATCGCATAGTTGTCGTCTACTCGATCGCTTAGGCATGCATTACACGATGTGCGCTGCACGATCGCGTGGCCTTCATGTTTCATCGCATGATCAAAGGCACTCGATCCATGCTACATGATCGTTTATACTCGATCAGTGTTACTCGACGATCATAAGAAGCTGCTACATGATTAAGCGAGGCTTCGTCTAGGCGGTTCAAGACCCGATTCGCCTGTTTGAACCGGTTGATTCAATGGTTTATGTAAGAGATAGTTTTTCTTTTCCGGTTTTTTAGGCTAATTATCCCGGTCCATCAATTTTTTATGAATGTACATGTGATGTATGTTTAATTATATGCCATAATGTATGTCATATAGTTTTAAAACCCACCATAGGTTATGCATTTATTCATGCACCATCTTTATATTATAAGAGTTATAATATAGTAGTTTGCATGATTAAATTACATTAAAGCATGCTCATACATCATATAATATAAGAGTTATAATATATGCATGTATTTAAGCATATTCATGCATTATCTTTATATTATAAGTGTTATAGTATAAGGGTGTATGAAAGCATGTATCCAGGCCCCGTCCCCATGGGAAAATTGGATATCTCTAATAATTAATTCTCTCAGTTAATTTAATCAATTCAAATTAATCCAAAATTATTTCTCAATAATCCCAATTGAGCTATAGAGGGGACCTTATGGACCTTTAGATTGAAGCTCCAATGGTAATTGAATAATTAATTAAACACTTTTAATTAAATTACTCAACATCCATTAACTGCCGATCACTTCACTAAAGACCAACAGTTGCACTCTTTGCACCAAAAATTTCTGTGTCCATTGGATATAACTAATCAACAGAGTGATGACCCTTCACAAATTGTTCGTAAGTACAGCTAGGCCAAAATTACCGTTTTGCCCTTGTACTACATCTAACTCCTTAAGTACTATTGATTCTTTAATGAGAAATAAGTCATAGTCCAACTATGACCAAACCCCTCCCAGTCCAAGAGACGATGTGGCGCCACATTCTTCAAGCCCCAAAGTCAGCCCTTAAGGGAGCAATTCATCTACTTACCCTGATATTAGGAAATGAGTGAATTTCGTCTTGTGTAGTTGTGTTCCCAACTCCCCAATTAGACGAAGCCCCAAAATAGTAGGCATATTGAGTCGGTGAACTAGCAACTCTCACCCATGCAAATCAAAGGACTACCTTCATGGGTAGGTGTCCACAACTCACTTAGGATTCAAGTTATGTCACCTATGGTCATCTTGGTGAAATGTAAGCCTCTATTATTAACGACATTATATAATGAGACTATTCATTTCGTGGTCGGATCTTATAAAAACTCTTTTGTATAGAACACTCCCACTCACATGTCTCTACATGAATGATCAGGATCAGGTCATTTGTAGAACTTTACAACAATTATAACATCTACAAAGTGGGACGTATTCGTAGTATCAATAGGATAAGGCACCTAACCTTATCCATCTACTACAGACTATTTAGGTTATCACTTAAACACGATCGACTTGTATGTCTCTACATAAATGTTTAAGCTACAAAAGATAACCTTGGATGTTAATTTATTGGTTTTGTGGGATAATGTTATTAAATGTCGAATAAAATACCTCATATTTTATTAAATAAATAAATTGTTTGTACTTTACAATTACAAACTACATGACCTACGAGATTTAGGGCATCAACCTCAAAATTGACATCTCCCTCTGAGTCAATGCTGACTTTAAACTCATCATCAAACAGAGTTAAAACATAACTTTTACTTTTCTTTCTCAAGAAGTTTGGACATTCAGCTTGAAAATAACCATAACCATCACACTCTCTGCATTTGAATGACCTTTCCTTTTGAAGTTTATGGGACCAGACTTGTTAACTTCTTTCTTATAATAGATCTTGACTTGCTTGGGAAGAAAAGAACCACCATACTTAATATTTTGATAATTGAAATTGCTTGACTTCTTTCAAAACCGTTTAAGGATACGGTTAAATCATTTTGAAAGTAAAGAAATAGATTTCGCAAAAGAATCCTCATACTTTCTATCAGGATCATCATGATCATTATCGATTGAGGACTGTAAGGAAATTCCCTTATTTTTCTTCTCGGGCTTTCCATCTAGTGATATCTCAAAAGTAAGCAAGGACCCAAATAGTTCATCAACCTTCAGGGATAATATGTCTTGGGCCTCCTCAATAGTGGTCACTTTTATATCAGAATTTTCTTGGGTAGAGACCTCAGAATTTTCGAATAAGTTTTTCTTCTGAAATTTTCTTTCCTAACGAAAAAGACTCGTTAGCTTAGCAGCCAAATATCAAACTCAACATTAGATTGATCATCATGCATTTTAAGATTCTTGAACTTTGATGTCAACAGCTGCAACATTGACAATTTAACTTTTGACATTCCTTCATGTGCAATAGATACTATATCTCATGTCTCTTTAGCAAAAACACATATATTAATTAATTTGAAAATCTTGCGATCACTTTGAAAAGGTAACTAGACGAAACTACTTGGCTTAAGTTTGAAGGACGAGAAGCAAACAAAAGCTTTAACTAGAAAAGGTAACTAGACAAAACTACTTGGCTTCCCTGGCAACGACGCCAATTTGAAGGACGAGAGAAAGGGCATCGAATTCTCTCTCGTTCAATCAAATAAAAATTACATTATCGATCTAAACTATCTATACAACTGAGTAGTACAAGTGGCAAGTAGGGTCCATCTGCAGGGAAGCATGAAAATAGTTTCAATCTAATTGAGATTTATAGTTAAAGTGATAAATGGGGGTTCAGTGTCGCCGAGAATTAAGGCGAGGAAATAATTGAAAAAAAATAAAGCAAAAAATTAAAGTACAAGAAATTAAAAAAAGACCTAGCCTAGGAGATAGGATCCACACATTTGTTTGATTTATCATAGAATTGCTAAAGGTGTTTTCTCATGCATACAACTACTTAGCCTACTTGCCAGGTAATGTCATGAAACAAGTGTTCAAATACATTAATTAAGAACTTAAATAAACTAAGTGCTCAATGGATTGGGTACGAACGCACTCCATAAACATCTAACACCCACATTATGATTAAGGGGTTCACTAAGATGATTAACCACTAGGAAAAGCCTAAGTTACTAATCGATTGCATTCTTAATCCTAAACTGATCAAGCCAACTACATGACATAGTCGACGAAAGCCACGTACCCAAGATATGGTTTATTGCTACTTATTGATTAAACTCATAGCTAACTGTCATTGACTATAAGTTAATCTTTAGCTTAGCAAAGTTAATATGCAAGAGTGATCAAATCTAACATACAATTAAACATTGAAGTTAAAATAGGACAAGAACCTCAAAGCACTCAACAAGAAATATGAAATTAAGAGCAATCCTCAAAATCAATACAAATGGGTTTCTCCTACTCCTAAGCTAGCAAACTTGCAAGCTAGCAAACTTGCCTTAGCCTTAAATCCAATCCAAGGTTGAAGTTACAATCCAAAATTCTCAAGGAAATGAGCTAAAAATAGAGGAGATGAGAATGAGGGAGAAGAGAGGATCGAATGGGGACTGGAAACCCAGACTGATTGACCTAAAATTGGAGAAAATGGGTTTTATACCCCAGTTGTAGCATTGCGACGATGTGTAAGATCATCACGCGAGCAATTGTGACAGTGCCACAATGCTGCACCACAACTAAGCCTTCGAGATTTGGTGTCGTGTTGCAGCGCCAATTAACGTTGCAACACTTTCACTTGGGGGCATTTTTATCCTTTTCTGCTTCATTTTATTTGCTTGCTTTTTTAGGGCTCCATTTTAGTCTGTTTTAGCTCCATTTTCTCTCTAACACTCTGTTCTATCTCCTGATTCCTGATACCTTTAAAATAATCAATTAACTGCATTAAATACCATAATGATCCCAAGTTAAGTTGAACGAAAGAGCACATTTTAGGTGCTAACAAGTACCATCTTTTTCCACAATACGTACTTTCCTACTCACTCTACTTATGCTAACGCCACTTCTTTCTTCCCTTTATTCTTGGTTCATTTCTTCCTCTTTAACCCTCTATTTCTTGATTGCTTATGTCAAATTCTCAACACCATTCAACAGTTGCGCTTGCGACTGACACATCGCTCATCATTCCATCCAATTTTCCCTTTTCTACCTTTCATTCGACGAGGTCGATTTCATTAAGCTCCACCTTCCAAACTAGATGCGAAAGTACAACAATGAAGAATTTGCTTGGCTACAGGTATCTTAAACGATGGAAGCCATAGCTGAAAACTAAACTTGGAATAAAAAAAACCCTTCTTAATTCCCCCAGTTATTTACCTCTGTGGTATTCGTGTTGAGTAATGAAGTAGAAGATCAAATAAGAAAATGAAAGGCACAACAAAAGAAGATACGCTAGAAAAGATTTAACAGAAGAAGATACACTAGAAAATATTTACTTAAATTTGAAATTTATATCTGACTATGGAGAAAAATCATGAATTTAAATATGTGACAAACGAAAAATTGTCGAGGCTTTCCATCAATCAAATAAAATTTATAATCACGAACTAACTACTTATACTACTAGGTAAAGTGGTAAGTCTTAGTCAAATCACAAGGAAGCCCAAAGTTTAGTTCCTTGAGCTCATTTTTAGTTAAAGTGGTAAATGTGGAGGGGGAGGTTTCGTATGGTTGGAGATTTGAATATGCAATCAATAAAGACGTTCTACCTTAAAGGATAAAAAATGGACTAATGTAACTTTGTTCATCGAATTATCGAAACATAATTTTAGCTTCTTGCCTATGCCTATGCCTATCCCAATTGATTAAAAACCTAACCAATAGTCCTAATTACCTAACTAGCCAAACATAAATAGATGAATCCAAACTAAACATATTTAACTAACCATATTATGCTCTAAAGATTATGTTAGAATGAACATTTAATTCAATATGGTTTCCCAAAGGTCAATAGGACATTACTCTTTGTTGTCGACTACAAGTTGCAAACCTATTGCTTCTCAAAGATTAACTCATAATTTCATGTCACATATTATAAGTTAACCTAAAGCATTTAACTATAAATCCTCAAGTAGTTTTCCAAGCAATCAAGAGAAAATGCAATCCATTAAGCCAATTAATTGGAAAGAAGCCATAGCAAACAAATGGAAATTACATTAAAAAAAAAACTTCCAAAATTACAAAGTTCCAAATCCTCTAAACTAGAAACTCATAAACCTACCTTTTCCATGGTGATGGAGAAGACAAGATTTGGCATCGTCTTTATCGATTACATGAGAAAAAAGAAAGAAAAATACAAGTGGAAGAGAGAAAAAGGGAAGAAAATCATGGAGGCTGAATGGGGGGTGCTCAAAATGACTTAAAAATGAAGAAAAATATATAAAGACATTGCGGCAACGTCGCGACACTAGGCTTCTCTTATCGAAGCGCAATGTGGCGCGTGTGCACGTCTGCTGATAACCTCTAGAGTGTTGCAACTCTACACTATCTTCATTTTTTCAAAACCATGCTCTTAGGAAAAAGCACCACTACGATGTTGCGCTACGCTCCTCCAAGGTTCTTTTGGTCATATTTCTTTCTTTGAAGACCAGTTGCTCTTTTTAACTCTTAATTGCTTCAATTAACCCCAAATAACCCATGATGCTACAGGGTGCATGAATTACTCGAGATCCTACAAATATAATCATATAAGTGTTGGGGTTAATGCCCTTAGTCTCGTGTTCTTGTAGTTTGTAATTGTATTTGTACAAAAAAATTATTTATCTAATAAAATAAAAGGTATTTTATTTTTTATTTTATTTGATATTTAGTTGCATTCAACCCAAAAACGAATAAATTAAGATTCAAGGTTATCAATTATAACTTAAAAATGTATGTGGAGACATATAGGTAGATAATGTTTAAGTGATAACCTAAACGGTCTGTAGTAGATGGATAAGGTTGGGCACCTTATCCTGATGACATGACTAATACGACTTGCTTTCCAGTTGTTACAATTGTTGTAAAGTGCTACAAGTGATCTGATCCCGATCATTCATGTGGAGACATGGAAGCAGGGGTATTCTATACAAAGAGTTTGTATGATATCGGGCCATGAAAGAAATAGTCTCTCTATATAACATGGTTCATAGAAGAGACTTATATTTTACTAGGATGACCATAGGTGACTTGACCTAAATCCTGAGTGAGTTGTGAACTCTTGCGCGGTCCTTTGATTTGCATGGGTGAGAATAGCCAGATCCGCCGACTCAATATACTCACCATTTTGGAGATACGTTTTATTAGGGAGTTGGGAATGTTGGTACACAAGAAGGAATTCACTCATTCCCTAGTGTTAGGGTAAGTAAAGAAATTGCTCCCTTAAGGATTGATTCCGAGGCTTGAATAATGTGGTGTCATGCCCTCTCCTAGTCTAAAAGGGTTTAGGTTATAGTTGGACTATAACTTATTGTTCATTAGAGGGATCAATGATGCTTAATGAGTTAGATGTACCTACAAGGGCAAAATAGTAATTTTGGTCCAGTTGTACTAACGAGCAATTTGTGAAGAGTTAACACACCGTTGATTGGTTATATCCAATGGAAATAGAAATATATTTGAAGTGCGAAGAGTGTGAAACTGTCGATCTTTAGTGCAGTGACCGACAATTCATGGAAGTTGATTAATTTAATTAAAAAGTTTATTTAATTAATCAAGTATCATTAGAGTTTCAATCTATAGGTCCATAAAGTCCCCTCGTTAGCTCAATTGGGATTAATGAAAATTGAATTAATTTTGGATTAATTTGTATTGTTCAAATTAATAGAGAGAATTAATTATATATGATATAATTAATTTAAAATTAATTATATGAGATATAACATATGGTTTTTTTAAATATATGATAAAATTTAGGAGTTTTTCACTCTTCTTCTTCCTAGACTTTCACTCTCATGCAGAACACGGTTCTCCCAAGAAAACTCTCTGTGTAATTACTCTCTAAAAAAAAACAAATCATTCCTTCCCACACACTATCAAAAATAAAACTATATATTAATTAATTGTTTGAAGCCCACACACTATCAAAAGATTTTCTATCCCCAGAGAATAACGAGGTAGCCTCATAGTGGTGTTCGAAAATTCATCGTTGTGATTTGAGGCATTCATGAGTTCGTGGAGGAACAAAGAGTTCGTGACCGGACAGGAAACATGAAGAAATTTAGTCTTCAAGGATAAGTGATCTTTGGATCTCTCCTTCCTTTTTTTTTGCTATAGAATCACATGATTGATTAGGATGTAAATTCTATTTCTGTCCTCTGTAAATTGTTTGTTCTATAAAATTAAATTGGGACTACGATCTATTTTGCTTCGAGTAGTCAAATACTCCTTTCAATTGGTATCAAAGCGCCAATTGAGTCCCAATTTTAATTTTCGAACCTTAATACAAAGTAATGGTGAGATTTTTGTTTTGCATTGTGAATATTTTGGAATGGTTTTGTAATATTTAATTGTGATTTTAAATCTGGCGTTTTCGAGTTTTGGCACCTTAGTTTTATGACTTTTAATTTAGATTAAAGATTAAGGGCCCATTGTTTTTTAGTGTTTATTACTGTTATCGAGTCTGTATAGTCCAAGTCTCGATTTTGGCAAGAGTTGTTGATAATCGGGATGAAGAACAAAGAAATTTGGTGCAAATTCGATGTTGTTCTAGTGCATTCTGTGATGCAGCGTTGCGACGCTGTACCCTAGCATCGTGACGCCCCGTTGTAAAACGAAATGGAAAATATTTTGTAGCATCGCGATGCTCCAAGGCTGAGGCACACACAACAGTTTCGTCTGTGAGGTTGTGGGTTCAAGTACTGCTTCCGATTTTCGGCCATTTTTTCCTTTTTTTTGTAGTTTTATTTTTAAATTAATTAGATTATTTTAAATTAGTTATGTTAATTTAATTAATTCTTCTAGGGGTGCCAAAATTTGGTTCAATTTGATTTTTAGTTTATTTTTGCAATTAATGAATGATTAAATTAAATATATGTCATAATGTATGTTATATAGTATAAAATTCTACCTTAGGATAATCATTATTCATGCATCATATTTAATATAAATGTTATATTATATGGTTATGTTATTTATCAGGATGCTTATGTATTTTAATGTAACATTTATATTATAAATGCATGTTTATTATATTGTTTCATTAATATTATATAAGTGTTATATTATTAATGAAAAGCATGATCATGCATCATTTATATAATAGTTATATGATATGATGACATGTATTAATAACATGTCCACGCATCATTCATATTATAAATGTTAAAATATATAGTTTAGATGAATGAATGGATGTTATTTTATTTTTCATTACTTTATTATATAAATGTTATGTATGTAGTAATAAAAATGGAAATGCATGATGCATGACACTACTTTAGTGAATTATAATTATTATAATTTTTTTTAAAGTATGTCATTAGATGCATGTATAGGTTTTAATTATATCATTCAATTTTATAATAGTTATAAGTTAAATTAGAATTAAAATCTATAATAAAGAGTTGCATGCAAACATAGACTAAAATAATTTTAAATAGTTTAAAATTGATTTCGCCTTTAGACCTATGTTTTAATTTTTTTAAAAAAATTCAGTTTGATAGGATTAAATTGATTTTGAATAAAAGATTAGATTTTTAACAAATGTACTTATAAGGGACCTTTGTCTTAGGATAATTTTATCTAGACTGGGGTATTTAAGCTGATGGAAACAAAATACCTCTACCTGGGAACAGATCTTGAAGGTGAATTAGATCGATTTGTTACATGCATGCAATGAATGATTAAAGTTTGTTAAAGTGTTTAATGAACAATAATCAACATTGTTAAATTATCCAACATAAATGTTACATTGCCCAAAGTTAACAAACACTTACTAAAAATTATTAGCCGAATTTTTCTAAGTTAATCAATCCTAGATAGAACACTCAGTGGGAGGAAAATGTTGTATATGATACTTTAGTTTCCTTTCACATTTCTCCTATATAGCTCACACCCTGAGATCTATGTTTCGCCTCGAGGCACCATTGCTTGTGTCCCCCCTGTTGGAGTATATCAGCAAGCAGTGAAAGCAACAAGGATCAATAAGCACTCTAATTCATTAATTTTGACAGTAACTAAAGCATGCTCATACCATAACAAAAGGGTTTCAAGCCATACTTTTGTAGAACTTCTTCAAATCTTGATTCTCAGCTACAAATTTCTCCAAATCTTGTTGTAGACCATCTCAAGATCTTCCCACTATTTTCTAGGACTTTAGATGAGTTGTGAGACTCAAAATAAGCTTGAATGAAGAGAACTTAGAGAAGAACTCACTGCAACAACCCACTTGAAGAACAACTTCTTCAGCCCGAATTTTTCAACAAAAACTCTATAGATGCATGCCTCAATTCTACTCCAATCTTCTCAATATATTGCGGGACTTTCATATAAAGAAGATGGTTGCATGAGATACAGCTCATGTTTGGAGTTATTGAAGCCAAAAATAGGTGGGTTTTGTGTGAGCTAGTTGAAGGTGTGTTATTGGGAAATACCATAATTCCATTTTGTGTTTTTCAATTTTTTCAAATGATTCAAAAATTGAAAATATTATTAATTTTGTAAAAATAATTTCATAAATTAATTTTTCTAATAAATATTTATTTAAATAATGGAATTACACCAAATTAACCCCCATTCGTTAACTAATGGGTCACTCCACTAAAGTCCATAGTTGAACTCCCCTCACTGTAGATATGTTATGTCCACTCGATATAACCATGATTTGTAAGTTAGCCCTTCACAGGTTGTTCGTAATAACGGCTGAGTCAAATGTCTATTTTACCCCCAAGATTACCTCTTGTACCTTAAGTCCCATTGATCTTCTAATGAACAATTGATCTGTGATCCAATCAACAAACCGAGTTCCTTTCGGTCAATAAGAGGGTAGGGCCCCTTGTTCAAGACCCGGAGTCAGCATTTAAGGGAACAACCTCTCTATTATCCCCAAAAGCGGGTAGGAACGAATTCCTTCTTACACCCTATGTCCCCAGCTATCTACCTGGTCTTACCCCTGAAATGGAGGTTTATTAAGCTGGCGTTGTTGGCATTTTGCATGAATTTTTACTCAAACTCCAAAAATGGATAGGATTGCTTTAGTTTTTGCCTCAATCGATTTTTTTTCCTATGGTTGGCTCATTGAGGTAGAACTCTAGAATCTAAAATTAAGGGTTACACCTATAACAAAATGTTAAATAAGCTAACAATTTATGGATCAAACAATGATGACTATAATTATAGGAATAAGAGTTATTCTAGTGTAATTATTAGTTAAAATTGTCTCAATTCAGACCCTACGGTAGTTTTTACTTTACCCAACTAAAGCATCATTGCAAAATAGATGTCACATAGGGTACATTGAAATTTTGTTAAATTGATTGATTGTTCAATTGGGCAATGTATGTATAACTAATATAAATAAATTGTATGGTTTCAACAATTTCATTATGAAGAGCGTTACACTAAATTTACTTCCCACTAATAAACTTAATGGCGATAACTATGCAACTTGGAAACATACTATTAATATTGTGCTTATAATCGATGACTTGTGATTTGTTCTCATTGAGGAGTGTCCTGAAGTCCCAACTGCTAATGTAGTCCGAAATGTTTAGAGGGCATATGAGTGATGGGTTAGGGAAAATGAAAAGACCCGAGTGCATATTTTGGCTAGCTTATCTGAAGCTTTGGCAAGAAACATGAGTTGATGCTTATAGCCCATGAGATCATGGAGTCCCTGAGGGGAATGTTTGGACAACCATCCACACAGCTCCGCCATGACGCTTTAAAATACGTCTTCAATGCCTAGATGAAAGAAGTGAAATTTGTTCATGAACATGTTCTAAACATGATGGTTCACTTTAACATGGCAGACATGAACATACATGTCATTGACGAAGCCAGTTAGGTTAGTTTCATTTTGGAAACTTTACCTGAAAGTTTCCTCTAGTTTCATAGCAATGCTATTATGAACATAATTAACTACAACCTGACCACCCTACTCAATGAGCTGCATACTTACCAGTCTTTGATGAAAGTCAAGGAACAAAAGGTGAGGTAAATGTTGCCTCGTCCTACAAGAAGTTCTACAGAGGTTCGATGTGTGGAAGAAGTCTGCATCTTCTTCCTTTGACACCAAAAAGTGGAAGAAGAATAAGAGAGGTCAGGGAAAAGCTAGAAGGAAATCAGACATGAAGATTTCCATGAGCAGCGGAAGGATTGTTCCAAATTCCATTTGGAATTGAACACTAACAATTACAGTCAATAAACGGAAACTCACAGGTCATGCAACAACTAGAAATTATAGCATGCTAACACAGAGAGTCAAGGGATAGAGTATGCGTACCTTTGAAGAAACATACTTCAAACTCCCTCGAACACTCCAATGCGTCCAAGAATAGCAACTCAGCCCTCGAACACAATGGCCGGAACAACAGCAAGATCATAATGAACATGAACCCAACGAACAGTCTCTAGATCCTCAAAATCAATCGAGTTGAGTAAGAACACCACCACAATGGTTACCTTGGTATTCTCGGTGTGAGAATCTAAGAGTTGTGGACTCTGTATGAACTTGGTTAGAGGAAGAGACTGGAGGACAACAATCGTGTAGACGATGGGAGATGGCACAGTCTATCGTATAGACAATGCCACGTGATCGTTAACTAAGTCCAACTGATGAACTATCGTATAGATAATGTCCACGATCATTTAGTTACTCTATGAGCTATCGTTTAGCGAAAAAATTTCACTTTATAGCCTTGTCCGTGAGTTTCTTTTTAAATCAAGTAACTCTTCTAAATTTAAGAAAACATTTTTCCTTTTATTTCACGGTTACCATAAAACCACTAATAACCTCCCACTAAATTGGTTATTAGAGAAAAAGAGATAATTATCAAATAATTAGTATTATTATAAATAAATATGATAACCAACTTACCATATTATATTTATAACCTATAGTTTTAATATTTCATCTCATGAACATATAACCTATAGTTATTTTTCTATTTTATGGTACTTAATGTAAATCATATTTACATTAATCCTCCACTTGATGTATCTCATACATCACACCAATTATATCATGTATAATTGAATTTCCTCTTGGCAATTTGAACATTTCAAATCAACCCTAAGAATTGATTCTCAACTTGAATCCATTGAGCTACCAAGGGGACCTTATGGACCTGTAGCTTGAAGCTCCAATGGTACGTGAATAACAAACTAAACTCTTTAGTCACGGGATCTACCATCTGTTAACTGCTAGGCACTTCCTAAAGACCGACAGTTACACTCTCCTTACTACAGATATATTTTGTGTCCATATCAACCAATCAACAATGCAATAACCTTTCACAGATCGCTCGTAAGTACCGCTGGACCAATTTACCATTTTGCCTCTAGTTACATCTAACTCTTTAAATGCCACTAATCCCTCTAATGAACATAAGTCATAATCCTACTATGACTGAGTTCTCTCTTCCAAAGAGAGGTTATGACCATTATGTTCAAGACTCAGAATCAGCCCTTAAGGGAGCAATCTACTTACCCCTACTTCAGGGAATGAATGAATTTCGTCTTGTGTAACTAAGTTTCCAGCTCCCTAATCAGAGAAATCCCCAAAAAGGTAGGCTTGTTGAGTTGGCAACCTGGCCACTCTCACTCATACTAATCAAAGGACCACCCTCAAAGGTAGGAGTTCCCAAAACACTCAGGATTAAGGTCATGTCACCTATGGTCGTTTAGGTGAGATGTAAGTCTTAAGTATCAACGGCGTTATATAAAGAGACGAATCATCTCGTGGTCCGGTCCTATACAAACTCTTTATATAGGACACCCCCGCTCGCATGCCTCCACATGAATGGTTAGGATCAACCATCTGTAGTAGTTCACAACACTTGTAAACCTCTATAAATTAGGTCGTATCTATAGTGTCATCAGGATAAAGTATCCTTCCTTAATCCTTATACTATAGACCTTTTAGATTATTACTTAAGGCATGATCCACTTATATATCTCATATACATGCTTAAGTTTACATACAATAACCATAGAGCTTTGTTTGTTGGATATGAGTAAATGCAAAATAAAATATTCATAACAATGTGTATAAAGTTTACAAACTACGAGACTCTGGGAGAATTAGGACACCAATCCCAACAAAGCTAACCTTGTTGTTGCTCAAAAGGGTAAGAAGGCCAAAGCTACAAAGGGAATCTGTTTCCATTGCAACTAAAAGTGACACTGAAAGAGGAATTGTCCCAAGTATTTAGCAGAAAAGTAGAAGACAAAAAAGGTAAATATGTTCTCATATTGGAAACTTGTTTTATAGAGAAGGATGATTCAACTTGGATAATAGATCCAGATGCCATTAATCATGTTTGTTCTTTTCCTTTCAGGGAATTAGTTCTTGACGTCAACTAGAGATTGGGAAAATGACGATGCGGGTTGGAACTGGACACATCGTCTCGACTAAGGCAGTGGGAAGACTTTGGGAAGACTTCATATACTTTTACAGAAATCTTACTTGTTATTAGATAATGTGTATGTAGTTCCTGATTTAAGAAGGAACTTGATTTCTATAAAATGTTTACTTAAACAAAACTATTCTTTAACTTTTAATGTAAATAAAATATTTATTTACAAGAATGGTGCATTTATTTGTTTAGAAAATCTCGAAGATAACCTTTATGTGCTAAGGTCGTTAGCATCTAAGGCCTTTCTTAATACTGAAATGTTCAGAACTACTATAACTCAAAATAAAAGACAATAAGTTTCTCCTAAAGAAAATGTATGTCTTTGGTACCTAAGATTAGAATACATTAACCTCAATAGGATTGAGAGATTGGTTAAGAACGAACTTTTAAGTGAGTTAGAAGAAAATTCTTTACCAATACGTGAGTCATGCCTTGAAGGCAAAATGACTAAGAGACCTTTTACTGGAAAAGATCACAAAGCCAAATAACCCTTAAAAGTTGTACATTTGGACCTTTGTGGTCCTATGAATGTTAAGAAAAAAGGAGGGTTTGAATATTTCATCACCTTTATAGATGATTATCTAAGATACAGGTATGTTTACCTAATGCAACATGAAGCCATTGAAAAGTTCAAGGAGTACAAAGCTGAATTTGAAAATGCATTAGGTAAAACAATAGAGACACTTCGATTTGATCGAGGTGGAGAGTATATGGATTTGAAATTCCAAGACCATTTGATAGAACATGGAATCGTATCCTAACTTTCATGTCACACCCTTTTCCAGATTACCCTCTTAATCTAAAAGAGGATATGACCGCGGTAGTTGCTAGCCCCGCTGCCAGCACCCACCACCTTAGCCCTCTAATCTAAATGCCAACTTGCTAAACCTTAATAATGTGTGAATATGGTATACCTCCTTAAAAGTACAACAAAGTATAATATAAACATATGTATACAGCTATGATATAACATCTAAGGGGAGAAACATTTACGAATGGCCCAAACATCTCTAACAGAGCCCTAGTCCCTCACAAAACATGTGTACATAAACAGATCATCAACCTAAGTCCTTGACCGCTATCTGAGAAGGGAAAACACAGAAGTTCCGTGAGCTTAAAGTCCAGTGAGTGACTATAAAATCATATAACATTATGCATTACATTACTATAAACATGTAAATATATTAATGAGTGTTTCAAGAAATTGTCTCTAAATGTAGCTTTAAACCATTCTTAGATATCATCAAACATCATTATTCCCTAGTTGAGAATGAGCCTAAATGCTCTAGCTCCCAACATTTATTATCGACCAAGAGACCCATATTTTGGCCTCTCATTCAGAACTGCCTACATGCACGTGGCCATACTAAGTACCGTCATACCTTGGGTACTTCTACTCAGATACCTTCTCAAATCTATCCTGCAGTATCGAGTTACTAAGATACCTTCTCAAATGTCCTCCGGTATCAAGTTGATCAGGTACCTTCTTAAATGTCCTTCGGTACCAGGGTATTTTGTATCATTAAGTTAAGTTCTGTTGCCTACCATCTACACAAGAACTCATTCTCTCATAGCCTTCCTCTAGGAAGCATATTTTAACATTAGAACTTAACTGTTGAAATGACTACATGACATACCTTGGCCTGTGCTACACATATACAAGCCGGGGAACATGCATTAAGTTATTCTCCATCTATTTGTTGCTTGAGGAAGTATAAATTCATCACTAATGTCACTGTAACTTACTTGATCTTATATGCATAAGTACTGGAGACATTAATTCACTTAGTCACTCACCGCTCGTCAAGCTCTTAATGGTTTATACGCCTCTTCTAGCTCTTCTTAACCTGAAAGGACATAATTCTCGGTTAAACTACTTAGAATTCTTAGTAAAATACCTCAATTAATTCATTTATTAAAGGAAATTTCATCAACACAGATAGCTTTACTGGTAAAATTCCCCTGAGCGAGGTCAGCGAGATCCTCTAGAGCGATACCAGTGAGATCTTCTAGAGCGAGATCAAACTTTTTCTGGAAAATTTTCATCCTAGCGATTCTCACCTTACCAGCGATACTCAGCCCAATTCCTAGCGAGATTTCCTTCTAGAGCGAGATTGGTGAGATTTTCTAGAGCGAGATCAGCGAGATTTCCTCTATAGGCGAGATCCTCATCCCCATATCTCACTATAACTCCCACGGTGAACTGGTTGTTTGTTCAACCCAAGCAGCTGTCTGCTTATGCATCGATTCCCTGTTATAAATTTAAAAATTCATAACTCGAAATTCAGAGCTCTTTTCAAGAAACTTCCTTCTACAAACTGGTTTAGAATTGAGTTAACTTTCTTATTAAAATTTCAGCCAAGAACTCCTTATAGTTTAGCCTAGAACTTCCAATCTTCACCTTGGGCCCTAATTAACCCAAAATTCTGCCTCCTCTGTTCTTTCTTCACTTCTTGTTCTTCTCCTTACGCAATCTTCCTCCGGCAAGACAACCTCGCAAACTAGCTTCTCTTAGTTTTCGAATGACACTGATTTCACTAAATTTGCTCATGTCAATTGCCGAACCATGCTTTTGAAATTTTTCTTCCAAAAACTTCCTACCGCCTCCAGAGTTCAAGGGTTAACTGCCACGTCACCCCCCATTTAGTATGTTTTTCCTTCCCTTCCATCATAACTTCTATAAACAAACATGAATTGCTACTTAATAAATATATAATATAACATTCCTTTGGCTAAACATGCTTATCTAGGAAACCTAGAGTTCGGGGATTACATTTCAACACCTGGTACGCCTCGGCGGAATGGTATACCAAAAAGAAGAAATCAAACCTTGTTGGACATGGTTCGATCTATAATGAGTTACGTTCGTTTGCCTGATTTGTTCTGAGGTTATGCAGTACAAACTACAACCTACATTTTGAACTGTTTTCCATCCAAGAGTGTTTTTAAAACACCTTTGGAATTATAAAATTTTCCAAGGTAATTTATGTCATTTCATGATTTGAGGTTACCCAGCACACGTGCTTAAGGCTAATCCTAAGAAATTGGAACCTCGTTCAAAATTATGCCTATTTATAGGCTACCCCAAAAGAATGATAAGTGGTTACTTCTATGATCCTAAAGATAATAAATTGTTTGTGTTGACAAACATTATATTTTTAGAAGAGGGTCAAATCAAGGAGCACAAACCGCACAATAAGATAATATTAAATGAGCTTTCTAACAAAACTACTAAACCTTCAATAAAAGTTGTTTAAGAGCCATGTACATCAATAAGGGTTGTTAATATCGATTCATCTAGTAGGTCACATCCACCTTAATCGTTGAGGGAACCTCAACATAGTGGGAGGGTTGCAAACCCGCTATTCATTATATGGGTTTAGCCTAGAACTTCCAATCTTCACCTTGGGCCCTAATTAACCCAAGATTCTGCCTCCTCTGTTCTTTCTTCATTTCTTGTTCTTCTCCTTGCGCAATCTTTCTCTGGCAAGACAACCTCGCAAACTAGCTTCTCTCAGTTTTCGAATGGCACCGATTTCACTAAATTTACTCATGTCAATTGCCGAAACCATGCTTTTGAAGTTCTTCTTCCAAAAACTTCCCGCCGCCTCCAAAGTTCAAGGGTTAACTGCCACGTCACCCCTCATTTAGTATGTTTTTCCTTCCCTTCCATCATAACTCCTATAAACAAACATGAATTGCTACTTAATAAATATATAATATAACATTCCTTTGGCTAAACATGCTTATCTAGGAAACCTAGAGTTCGGGGATTACATTTCAACACTTGGTACGCCTTGGCAGAATGGTGTACCAAAAAGAAGAAATCAAACCTTGTTGGACATGGTTCGATCTATGATGAGTTACGCTCGTTTGCTTGATTTCTTTTGAGTTATGAAGTACAAACTACAATCTACATTTTGAACTGTTTTCCATCCAAGAGTGTTTTTAAAACACCTTTGGAATTATACAATTTTCCAAGGTAATTTATGCCATTTCATGAATTGAGGTTACCCAGCACACGTGCTTAAGGCTAATCCTAAGAAATTGGAACCTCGTTCAAAATTATGCCTATTTATAGGTTACCCCAAAAGAATGATAGGTGGTTACTTCTATGATCCTAAAGATAATAAATTGTTTTTGTTGACAAACATTATATTTTTAGAAGAGGGCCACATCAAGGAGCACAAACCGCATAATAAGATAATATTAAATGAGCTTTCTAACGATGAACTTTCAATAAAAGTTGTTTAAGAGCCATGTACATCAACAAGGGTTGTTAATATCGGTTCATCTAGTAGGTCAAATCCACCTTAATCGTTGAGGGAACCTCAACATAGTGGGAGGGTTGCAAACCCCCTATTCATTATATGGGTTTAACAGAAATCCTACTGTCATATCTGATGGCGATGTTGAGGATCCATTGTCTTATAAACAAATAGAGAATGTAGACAAAGATGAATGGATCAAAGCTATGGATCTCGAAGTTGAGTCTATGTACTTCAATTCCATCTAGGATCTTGTAGATGAATCTGATGGGATAAAACCTATAGGTTACAAATGGATCTACAAGAGAAAAAGAGGTGCAGATGGTAAGGTGAAAACCTTTAACGCTAGACTAATGGCAAAGGGTTATACCTAAGTTGAGGGAGTTGACTATGAAGAGACTTTCTCACCTATTTCCATGTTAAAGTCTAACCAAATACGCTTGTCCATTGTCACATATTATGAATATGAAATTTGACAAATGGATGTCAAGACTGCCTTTCTAAATGGCAATCTTAAGGAGACCATCTATATACAACAACCGGAGGGATTCATAACCCAAGGTCAAGAGAAAAAGTTTTGCAAGCTTAATCGGTCCATTTATGGACTAAAACAAGCTTCTCAATCTTGGATATAAGGTTTAATACTACGTTCAAATCTTATGGCTTTGATCAAAATATTGGTGAGTCTTGTGTTTACAAGAAAATCATCAACAATTCAGTAGCTTTCTTAGTGTTGTACATGGACGATATCCTACTCATTGGAAATGATGTAAGTCTACTGACTACTATAAAACAGTGACCGACGACCCAATACCAAATGAAAGATTTGGGAGAGGCGCATTTTGTTTTGGGCATTCAAATCTTTAGAGACCGTAAGAACAAAACGCTAGTCTTGTCTTAGACATCATACATTGACAAGATGCTTGTCAAGTATTCGATTCAGAACTTCAAGAGAGGTTTACTACCTTTCAGGCATGGAGTTGTCTTGTCTAAGGAATAGTGTCCTAAGATACCTCAAGAAGATGAAAAGATGAGACGAATCTCCTACGCATCAACTGTTGGTAGGCTGATGTATGCAATGTTATGTATTAGATCTAACATTTGCTATGTGGTGGGGATAGTTAATAGATATCAGTCTAATCCAGGATTAGATCACTGGATTAAAACAATCCTAAAATATCTTAGAAGAACGAGGGATTACATGCTTGTTTATGGGTCTAAGATTTTTCTCCTTACAAGATACATTGACTCTAATTTTCAGAGTGATAGGGATTCTAGGAAATCTACTTCAGGATTAGTGTTCACTCTTAATGGAGGAGTTGTAGTTTAAAAGAGCACCAAGCAAGGCTGCATCGCTGACTCCACCATGGAGGCAGAATATGTAGTGGCTTGTGAAGCTGCCAAGGAAGATATTTGGATCAGGAAATTCTTGACTGATCTGAAAGCTATTCCAGACATGTCAAGGCCTATCAACCTTTATTGTGATAATAGTGATGCCATGACTAATTCCAGGGAGCCCAGGAGCCACAAGCGTGGAAAGCATATTAAATGCAAATATCACCTGATTCGGGAGATTGTACATCGAGAGGATGTGATCGTCACGAAGATTGCTTTGGAGCACAATATTGCTGATTCGTTTATGAAGTCCCTCACAGCTAAGGTGTTTGAGGGTCACCCGGAGAGTCTGGGTCTACGAGATAGGTCACATCTAGTTTAGGGCAAGTGAAAGATTTTACTAGGAGCGTATTGTATGGCCTAGTTTCTTGTTTTTTGTGTATTGTTGTATTAGTTTAACTTTTATGATGTACACCCCACTAGCTTTAGAACAAGTGGGAGATTGTTGGGGTTGATATCTTAAATCTTGTGGTCTTATAGTTTATAATTTTATTTTTACAAACTATTTATTTATCTAATAAAATTAGATGTATTTTATTCGACATTTAGTTGGATTAACCTAAAAATCAACAAACTAAGATCCAAGGTTATCAACTGTAGCTTAAACATGTATATGGAGACATATAGGTGGATCATATTTAAGTGATAACCTAAACGGTCTGCAGTAGATGGATAAGGTTGGATACGTTATCCTGATGACACTACGAATATGACCCGCTTTGTAATTATTACAATTGTTATAAAGTACTACAAGTGATTAGATCCTGATCATTCATGTGGAGACATGTAAGCGGGGATATTCTATACAAAAATTTTGTATGAGATTGGACCATGAAATGAATAGTCTCTCTATATAACACCGTTACTGAAAAAGACTTACATTTCACCAGGATGACCATATATAGGTGACTTGACCTAAATCTTGAGTGAGTTATGAATTCCTGCCTATGAAGGCGATCCTTTGATTTACATGGGTGAGAGTTGCTAGTTTTGCGGGCTCAATATACTACCTTTTTGGGGATTCGTCTGATTGAAGAGTTGGGAACGCAGCTACATAAGAAGGAATTCACTCCTTCCTTAGTGTTGGGGTAAATAGAGAAATTTCAGTACATAGTATTTCCATTTGCATGATTCAGTCTGATGAATAATTTAATTATTTTTAGTATAAGAGATGTGATAAAATATGAAAAGATTCTAGATATTACAAGGCATATGCATGGTTCATATCAACAAATATTTCAGTTGCTTTTAGCATGTGTGATAACATGTGACAAAATTTTAATTATTTATGAGTAGAAAGTATTTGTGGGGCTCGTTAGACTTCATTTGATAGTTATTTTGAATACTATATTTACTTATTTCATGTCTAAATTAAAGAAACAATTTTCATTTTATAACTCTTCATAAACTCTTGAGAATATGAAAAGATGTTATAAAAAATCTATTTTATATTTTAATAAAATGATTTTAAGGGAAAAAAAATTTAGATCTCAAAAAGATAAAAGAACTATTAGCATTTACATGAATGGAAACCATATGAAACATTTTATTGTACAAGCCATTTTTCTTAAATTAAATGTACTACAAGGTCTGATATTCATGCAACTAATTATATCAATTTCTATCAATTTCTTAAATTCATTATGTTGCACGTAAAGCTTTGAAGGTTGAGAGTCTACACATCTTCATTCCTTATCTGTAGTGGTTTATATTGCTTATGGTTGGAGGTATAATCTTGTAGTTTGTTTGAGTTGTTGTCTTATGGTTGTTTATCTTAATATATA
>NC_052350.1:27855082-27926232 GCF_009727055.1 Benincasa hispida
TCAAGGATTCACATATTAATTTGAAGAATTAAATCGAAAACTACATACCAGAATAAAATTCGCAAAACTTCTCATATTTAATTAGAGAAAAAAGTACTCTTAAATTAGTTTGTGGAAGAAGGTTGAAAAACTAACTTGAAATTTCAAAACTTTTTAAATTTATTTTTAATTAGAAATTAAAGTTAAGTTGATTGTATAATTTTATAAGTTAAAATAAATAAATTGACAAAATATTTTATATTCTTCTTTTCTACTCAAACACTATCACTTTATAGAAATTAAGATGTATTAGTCCATGTTGCTTCTAATTTTTTTTAAATTGAAATCTATAATTTAAAAAAATCTTTACATCAAATAAACCTTATTTACAAAATTATCAATGCACAATAAATTAAAACGAAATAACTCTATACATTCTCCAAAGACTTGAACTGTCTCTATATTCTTTTTCAAATAATATATTTACAAATAAAATATATAATTATATATTTAGAAGGATAATCAATTTTAACACAATTAAGCCATCTGAGGAATAATTAATACATAGTTTAGATAAATAGTGGTTAAGAGGTAAGTGTTTCATCATAGTTTATAATTAATAAGATAAAAAAAAAATTAGGTGAATTATTATAAGAGTAATTAAATAAATAATACTTTTTTAATTAACATAATTAAGATATAGTGTGGTCAATACATGGTTAAGAGGTTTAGTGTTCAATCTATGGTGGGCTATGTACTGTAGAAATTAATTTTCTACAATTCTCTTTTGCCACCAAATAATTGCTAGTCAGCAGTGGGTATTCATGGTTAGTCAACGGTGCGCGTAAAGTGGTGGGCTTGGACACTAATGGACATAATAAATAAAAAATAATTAAAAGTAATTACTAAAAATAATTAATTAATTAACTTTAGATTATTGTTAATTAACAATACTTAAATTTATAAATTGCTTAGATACATAAATATTAATTGTAAGGTTATTGTTGAAATTTATTAAATTCTAGTGTTTATATTTATATTTAATAATGTAATTAAATATAGTAATGAATATCTTGTATTGATTTTTAATATATTAAGCTATTATTTTTACTTTTATTCTCGACATAAAAATTAACACTTTTGGGGTACTAAAACATTCATGTTAGATAGGTTTAAAAGTGCATGAATTTATAGTGAAAACAACACCATAATATTACCTTACGGTCTAATTTTTTTTTTAAAAAAATTAAAATGTTAAACAAACGGGGGAAAATGACAAAAAAATAATAATAAATAAATAAATAAGAATTATCACTTTGTCTTGCTTAGAGTCGTCAGGTAATTAATTGCATTGTTTTTACCCCTCGTCATGTTCACACGATCTTCCCAATGCAATATTTACTTCTTCAATATAAATATATAATAAACTTTTGAGAAAAAAAAAATTGAGGAGAAAAGAATAACAAAATTAATTGAAAAAAATTGAAAAACTTTTATATAGGAGTGGAAGTTGAGAATGTTACTCCAAAATATTGAAGTTTCAAGTTATTAAAAATATATTATTAATTATCTTAATGTTAATTTCTCTAGTAAGTAAATGAAAAACGTTTTACCTTCCAACTTTTCACAATCCACATACCTTAATTTTTTTTTTTTATTTAGGAATTTGATGGATAGTATTTACATCTTGAAAAAGAAAAATAGATAAATGGAAGGAAAATTATCTCAAATTGTAAAATTTTTAATAATATTTATAAGTATATAGCAAAATTTTAGAACTATTAATGATAGATGCTGATTCTTATACACAGTAATATTGATAGACACTGATAAAAGTCTATCAGTGTCTATTATTGATAGTTCTAAAATTTTGTTATATTTTATAAATATTTTAATTTATTTTTCTATATTTAAAAATAACATAAATGGAATGATCTAGAAAAAGTGAATTGGAAAACAGAATTAACTATAAAGAAAAATTTTCTCCACATAAATATTTATATATTTGGAGATAATTATATATATCTCCTACCATAAATAGAGTATGCATGTAAATTATACTCCAAATTACCAGACATGTTCCTCATATGATTATTGAATTTAACCATATTACTTCAAAAATGAATTCAGAAAAGTGGAAAGAAAAATAATTGATGTTTATAGGATGTCCACAATTCGATTTGTGATTTTTAGTTTTGCATTAAGATAGTGTAGGATATATTATTAATTGTAATGTGCTTTTTATATTTTTGTTTGAGAAAGAAAAAATAAAGAGAAAATATTTTAAATAACATCACTATTGAAAATATTTACAAAATATAGTAAAATTTCAGAATCTATCAATAATAGATATTGATAGACACTGTCTATCATTGACAAATTCTAAATTTTATTATATAAATACTTTGGTTCATTTTTCTATATTTGAAAATATTCATATTTTGTAGGGGTGTTAAAAAAATCTGACCCGAAAAGACCGATCAACCCAATCTAACCCATGAGATTTGAGTTGAGTTATCAACTCATTTGAGTTGGGTTGTGTTCAAATAAATGATAATTTTATGGATAACCCAAACCTGAACCAACCCGAATTTATTATTAATATTTTTTTTTGTTACTTATAACATAATTATTTATACATATATTGATTTAATTTTATTTAATTTCAATATTTTTTGAATAATTTATTCTTTAACAACTCTTAAAAGTAGTTTTTTTGCACTTTAGAAAAAAAATTTTCCTATATAAATTGACATTGAGTAGTTAATCTTAATTCAATATATAAAAAAAATTAAATTAGATTTTTATATATTTATGTTTTGTTTATTTTTAGAACAAAATTTTAAATAAATGATCCAATTAACTCGAACCAACCTACCCATGGGTTGGATTTGGTTCATTTTTTAATAAGGGTATTTGAGTTGAAGAAATTTACAATCCGAACAACAACTCAATCGTATGAGGAAGGGAAAGAAGCCCATGTATATTAAACGAATAATAATTAATGCATAAGAAAGAGGGGAATATGGCATAAAGGTGCCATAGCCAAGAAGGACAAATTTAGAAATAAAATAAAATAAATTATATTAGTTAACTATTAAGTCATCCTACGTGGAAATTAGAACCTTTTCAATAACAAAATTATAAATTGGAGTTTTGTGTTTTGGTCAAAAAGGTGGGGACAGGACAAGTGCATTTCTACTTTTGGCTGTACAAGCTGGCATTAAGAAAGTGGGCCCAGTGATAGAGTTGCCAAGGGAAGTGGGGCCCAATCCACTTGTATTATATGTAAAAACAAATTAAAATACTATTATTTTTTTTTTTTTTTTTTTTACTTTTAAAATATTCATTTTCTTCTATGTAATTTCAACTCTTTTTGGTTTTGGTTTCGTGTTTTTAATTTTTCTCTAATTTAGTTCATGTGATTATTTTGTTTCATTCATTTTTTTTATTTTATTTTAATAAACTAAAATAATCACTTTTTAAAAATATAAGAAGAAAACTGAATTAAGATTGAAAGTACAAAAGAACAATACAAATATTTTGAAAACATATAGATCAAAATTAACATTCTAAAAATATAAATATCAAAATAAATTACAATTGAAAGTTTAGAGACTAAAACGAATATATTGAAAGATAGGAAGGACATATTTAAGAGTGATTTTTTAAAATCATTTTTATCATATTTAAAATAACTATGAAACACATCTTTAATCATTCATGATCAATTCAATGTTTAATTTTACACCTTTAATCACATTTTTTATACTATTAAAATTGATTTTAAGTGATTAAAATTATTTTTTTTAATGAGTATAAAAATTATAAAAATGATTTTAATCATTTTAGAATCACTCTGGAATATGTCCGAGAAAATGAAAAAAAATTGAAAGTAAACTAATAAGATAGTATTTAAACTTTTTTTAAAAAAAAGAAAATGTCATTTTTTGAAAAAAAAAATAAAAATAGAAAAATAAGGGAAACTATTTACATAAATATCAAAATATAATCTTCATTGATAGAGACGGATAGAAATTTATCAATAATGGAAATTGATAGAAGTCTATCATTATATTATGTGATAGATGTTTATCAGTATTTTTATTTTTTTACTATTTCTATAAATAGTTTGATATTTTTTATTTTCGAGAAAACTTCTATAAAAAAGAAAAAGGAAGAAAATGAGTCAGTCAAACAAGCACAAGAATCATCGCCCAAGCGTGTACATAAAGAAAGGCGCCTGAATGCCTGACCTATGAAATATTATTACCTAATCAAATTCACAACTTTACCTTTTTGCCTTTATTTGCATTTCATTAACACCAAGAGGAATGTTTGTTAGGTATCTTTCATATTCCATCTCCTAATTTCTCTTCCTTTTGTTTTTCTTCCATTTTTTTCTTAGGCATCGTCTTTGTCATGTTCTTACAAAAAATGGAATCTATATAGAATCTATTTGTTGGAGCTTCTTAATTAAGCTTATTTTATTTAGATATGATTTGATTCTTATCAGAAACTTGGAAAGGGAAAGGAATGTAATAAGTTTTAATCTTTCGAAGTTGTGTTATAGTTTGATCTATGAACTTTTAAATCTGTGACAATTTGATTTCTATGTATTAAAAAGCTTTTAAGATGTTAATGATTTTTTTAACTATGTCAAACAGGCATAACTAAAATGTAATAAAAAAAAAAATTAAAAATATTTCTGAACATGTGTTAAAAACACAAGCGTGTAATGAAGAAAATGGGGTATGCGAAAAAAGAAAAGGAACTATGGTGCTGTAAGTGTGGAAAGAAAAAAGTTCTATTAATCAACAACTAAAACTCTTAATGGTACAACCCTTGAATATAATAAATTAAAAGAATAACATAAACTATTTAAGCAATGACAACAATTTCTTTTTTCCTAGAAAGAGATTATTAAAGTTCCGAATTGAAAAAAAAAAAATGGAAAATTTGATCATGTAACACTAATTATGCTTTCATTTGGAAAAATAGCAAAACACAAAATTGTTTAGAACTATAGCAATATGTGTGAAATGCACGTGAGTCCCTTTTCAATTTATTTTAAAATACCCTCATCAACCTTTTTAATTGTACTGTAATAGATCCAACTGTTCAGTTAATTGTACTATAATTAATCCATCAAACCCCTTCAGATATTCAACGTAGCTTAATATCATCTTAATAGGAGGATATTTTGACATAAATCTCAGTCTTAATTTGAAAATTCTCTAAATTTGTATTAAGAATCTTCAATCTTTGAATTTTGATTTAAATTTTCAAATTCCATACTATATTATTTTTTCTAAATCTGACATTTTATATTTATCATCTATTTTATGTTCATCATAACCAAATGAAACTGTTTTAAATTGTTATTATTATTATTATATTTATTATAATTTTGTTTTAAATATGAAATATATAAATACATCTCATTTCTTACCAATTTTTCTTATTTTTAAATTGGGTTTATCATTATCTTTATTATAAATTCATTTTAAAGATGAAATATAGGGGTTGGTTCATAATTTCTTATTTTCATCAATGAAATTAGCCTCATATTTAATCAAATTAGACTAAAAACAACCATTATCAACTCTCAATTAACCGTCCATTAGCTCTTGATCTCTCCTTCCTATGACTATTTAATAATTAAGGATTTTGTTCAATGGAAGATGATATGAAAATAACCACTATCATGACTAATGGTTATTGAAATTTCTATCCCTGCAAACACATCTTTAAATTTTTTTTTTTTTTTTTTGTTGATCTAATTCAATCTAGGTCTTTTCCAACTTCTGAATATAGTATTTATCGTTTAACCATGTATCTGTTGGGAATATCCTAGAACTCGCAGTTCATAAATTTTATGTTAAACATTCTATTTATCAATAAAATACTGTTCAGTATCTTATTCAATAAAGTTGTTGATTTGACATTCTATTATGAAAATCTAATAAAGATATCCATGGCTATAGTATGAATACTTTAACTTTATGTGATAACATAAATAGGATCAAGTTAATAGTATATAACCTAAATGGTCTATAAGTATATGGATGAAATTAGGTATCTCATCCTAGTAATACTATTGGATGTGGCCCATTTTGTATAGTATACAAATGATGTGATCCACAGATCATCATGTAGAGACATGTGAGTGAGGGGCATCCTATGCAATGAGTTTGCATATAGACTAGACCACGAAATAGTTACTTTTCTTTATAACAACCATTTATTGTTAAAACCGACTATTTCATACTAAAGTAACCTAGGATAACTTATCTTAATCCCGAGCTAGCTATAAACTTCTGTTTATTCGGGATTATCCTAGATCTGCATTGGTGAGAGTAGTCCAACAACATTGCTCAATAAGCCTTCCATTTTGGGAGAAGACCAGATAGATAGCTGGGGACATAACCCTGCAAGATGGAATTCATCCTACCCATTTTAGGATTAGCAGATAAGTTATTCCCTTAAGTGCTGATTCCAGGTCTTGAAAAATCGGAGTCCCGCCTTCTCATGATAGAGAAGGACACGATTCATAAGTAGTATTATGAATCAAATTGATCATTAGAGGGTCAGTGGAAACTTAAGGAAGATGTATTTATAGGGGTAAAACGGTAATTTTGACCCAACTGTAATTACGAACGACCTGTAAAGGATCGATTTACTGATTATGGTTTATATGGACAAAAATATATCTACAGTGAGAAGAGTGCAACTACCGAGTTATAGTAGTGTGTTTTGATAGTTAACGAATAGTAATTAATTCGATTAAAGAATTTTAATGAATTAATTATAGATCGTTGGAGCCCATGATCTGTAGGTTCATTAGGTCCCTCTACTAGCTCTTAAATCATAATAACAAATTGAGTATTGATGTATGAAATTAGGGTTATGAATTTGAAATGTTCAAATTCAATTTTAGGGGTTTTAATTGATTGTATATAATACAATTAAAAACGTTTAATTTATCGAAATTAAACAAAATTAGAAAATAAATTTATATTTAAATTATGATTTAAATATAAAATTGATTTATTGGTGAAATTGATATTTTATTAATTTAATATTTAGATATTAAATTAATATTAGTTTAATTAAAAATGAATTAAAATTAGTTTTATTTACATTAATTTTATAAAACTAATTTAAATAACAAAAATAAAATTATTTCTTAAATCATTTTAAGTTAATGAGTTTTTCCATTTTTTGGGAAAAATCCACTAACCATATATTGATGGATTATCACCAAATTCCAATCAAACTTGTAATGATCTTCAAGGAGAAGTTGTCCTCCATGCAACCCTATTTATTTGCATGAATTCTATCTATATATAGAAGCTCCATGCATGAAGATCATAAGACAATTTGAGTTTTACTTGCTAAAGTAAAAACCTGAAAACCCTACACATCCCTCACTTGTTCTTCATCAATTTAACTTGATTTAAGTGTTTCCACCGCACATTCCAGCTTGAGCATAATGGAGAAGATCTTGGTGGTAGTCCTCTTGAAAATTCAAGCTCTATCTTGGTGGATTTCAACTAAATTCGTGGAGGAAACTTCAAAGGTAATATGTATTTTCAAACCCACTTATGAATATCATATGAACAATATGCTTAAAACTCAAATTAAATATAGTTTAAGTGCTTATTGATTATGAAGTCTTCCGTTGCATGTTTTATTACTCCTTCAATTGGTATCAGAGCGTGATTTAAGCACTTAACTATTGTTAATTTAAGTTTGGTGGGTATTTTTTCATGAAATGCATGAAATAGTATGCTGATATGATTTTTCCAGTGTTTTGGCATTTTAATCCTTTCAATTATATTGTTTCTCTTATAATTGGCTCTTGTTTGATGGGTTTTAATGTGTATTTAAGAGTCTGTAATTCATATGGAGTCATTAGAAGTTGAAATTAGGATGTAATTGAAGAAAGAAGTGAAGAAGGTCGAGTTGCAGTTTCCAGATCGCGAGCTTCTGCCCAGGTAGTGTTGCAACACTTCCCTTGAGTGTTGAAATGTTACTCAAAGTTCCAGTAAGATTTCTATTCAAAATCCAGGGAGGGCGAGATCTGCATCAGGTAGCATTGTGACGCTGCCCTTGAGCGTTGCAACGCTACTCCCAATTCCAGCGAGATTTCATTTCAAGCGAGATTTCGAGTTCAAGCGAGATTTTGAATCAAGTTTGAGCGAGATTCTAATAGAATTTCTAGCGAGAGATCAAGTTCGATCGAGATTTTGAATCAAGTTCGAGCGAGATTTCAAGCTAGAAGCGAGAGATTGATTTTAAGCGAGATTCTTGAACCGGTTTTGGCTAATTTGACCGGTTTTCTTCAAACTTGGTCAGGTTCTCTTTCAAAATTGTTTTGATTGGTCCGATTCAGGTGGTTCACATCTAGTTCAAGCCATTTGGGACTAGTTTAGAGCTATTCGAGCGGTCAAGAAGTGGTTTGGAGTTGTTACCTATTTTCTGTAATACTTAGGCTTTAGTTTGTTTAAAAATGCCAAAACTAAAAATCGTATCAGTATGTGTTTAATTATTTATGCATATGATGTATGTTATAATTAAATACATCTTGTATGTGCATACAGTATGCCATATCGATTTAAAATCCCACTGTAGGAAGCATGTTACATGCATTGAAAGTATGTTATAAATTGTTATAATATATAGTATGCAGGTATACAGTTTCTTTTAATATAAATGTTATATTGAATGCCTTTGATGAATGTTGTGGATGTTTAGCATGTCCAATTTTTTGTAAGTTGTTATAAAAAGAAATTAGACTTTAAAATTCATAACAAAGATATACAACATGCTCACTTAGGTTAACAACTAGTTTTAACTGTTAAAATAGATTATTACTTTATAAAATTTGGTTATAAACTCAAATCAGTTCATAAACCTGTCTAAGGCTAGGGGTACTTAAGTTGACGGTTTACGTAACATCTTCTACCTGGGGATTATGACTAAAATATTGAGCGTCGTTGACTGATTTTATGAGCTTGCGTGAGTGGTGTGAGGTTTAAAACTGGTTTAAACACTTAGACATCGTAGGATTATATCCAAATATAAATGTTATACTTAGATAAAAATGATATAGACTTAGGTTGTTTAAAAAGTTAGCCGTTTTAACCGAAGTAAATAGATACCCAAATTATTTAGAATACTTCAGTAGGAGATTAACAATATATTCGATATATAGTTATTAGCTCTCACGTCCTTAAGAGTTTACACTGTGAGATCCATGCTCGGCTTCGTGTTGCTTTTGGCGTGACTACTCTATTCGGAAAGTGTTTGCTAAAGGAAATCGGACAAGAGGATTTTTATCAGCAGCGGAATGATCGTTCCAAATTCCATTCGTATTTGAACATATACAATTACAATCAACAAACAGAAACTAACTAGTCATGCAACATACGAAATTACAACATGCTTTTCACAATATCAAGGGATAAAACTATACATACCTTTGAAGACTCATCTTCAAACACCCTCGATCACGAACGCTCCATCAATCAATAAGACTGCAACACACGAACGCTCTTACACCACGACCACAACACAACACGATCATAGCGACCACAAACACAATGATTTCCAAGACCACGAACACAGCGAACGACCTGCAAATACCTCAAACTATGTCGAGTTGAGTATGACATTACCACAATGGCTGCCTTGGTATTCTCGATGTGAGAATCCAAACGTGACGTGTGGTCTCTGTGTGGACTTGGTTTGAGGAAGAAACTGGAGGAAGAACAATCGTGTAAACGATTGAGCAAGTGGGAGATGACAAGGTCTATCGTATAGAAGATGCCCAATCGTTTAACAAATGCTCTACTATCGTTTAGCAAAAGCTCTACGATCGTTTAGCTAAAGGTCAATTGAGTGAACTATCGTGTAGTGTCACTCCACGATCGTTTAGTCTCACTTCAACTATCGTTTAGTGAATCTAATTTACTTGACAGCCACCATGAGTAATTCTGAGAATAGAAACTCTCACAAATCATACTAAATTTTGGAAATTTTTTTCTTTTATCTCACGGTTACCACGAAACCACCAATAACCCCACTCAATTGGTTATTAGAGAAAAAGAGATAAATATCAAATAATTAATATTATTTTAAATATATATGACAATCAACTTACCATATTATATTTATAACCTATAGTTTTAACATTTCATCTCATGAAATATATAAGTCATAGCTCTTTTTCTATTTCATGGTACTTATTTACATTAATCCTCCACTTGATGTATCTCATACATCACACCGATCATATCATATATAATCGAATTACCTTTTGTCAATTTGAACATTTCAAATCAACACCAAGAACTGATTCTCAACTTGAATCCATTGAGCTACCAAGGGGGCCTTATGGACTTGTAGCTTGAAGCTCTAACGGTATGTGAATAACTGACTAAACTTTTTAGTCACGGAATCCACCATCTGTTAACTTCCAAACACTCTATTAAAGACCGACAGTTGAACTCTCTTTACCATAGATATATTATGTGTCCATATCAACCAATCAACAGTGTGATAACCTTTCACAGATCGCTCGTAAGTACAGCTGGGCCAATAACCGTTATGCCCCTATAGTTACATCTAACTCCTTAAGTACCACTGATTTCTCTAATGAACATAAGTCATAGTCCTACTATGATTGAGTTCTCTCTTCTAAAGAGAAGTTGTGGCCACTATGTTCAAGACCTAGAATCAGCCCTTAGGGGAGTAATCTATCTACTTAGCCCTACTTCAGGGAAAGAGTGAATTCCATCTTGTGTAACTGAGTTCCCAGCTCACAAATCAAATGAGTCCCCAAAAAGGTAGGCATGTTGAGTTGGTAATATGGTCACTCTCACCCATACTAATCAAAGGATCGCCTCAAAGGCAAGGGTTCCTAAAACAATCAGGATTGAGGTCGTGTCACCTATGGTCGTTTAGGTGAGATGTAAGTCTCCAGTATCAACGACATTATATACAGAGACTAGTCATCTCGTGGTCTAGTCTTATACAAACTCTTTGTATAGGACACCCCCGCTCGCATATCTCCACATGAATGGTCAGGATCTACCCTCTGTAGTAGTTCACAACACTTGCAAACCTCTACAAAGTGGGCCGTATCCATAGTGTCACCAGGATCAGGTATCCCTCCTTAATCCTTATACTACAGACCTATTTAGGTTATCACTTAAGGCATGATCCACTTGTATATCTCATATACATGCTTAAGTTTACATACAATAACCATGGAGCTTTGTTTATTGGATATGAGTAAATGCCAGATAAAATAACTGTTATTTTATTCATAACAATGTGTACAGATTACAAACTACGAGACTCTAGGAGAATTAGGACACTAACAACAATCTCCCACTTGTCCTAATGCCTCGGGAGACTAATGTACAATACAAGATAAATACATGTACAATATACAATAAACTAGGGCATACCCCAGTATCATTTGCATGGGTGAATAACAAGGTGAATGAGGGAAGTAGTTCATAGTAAGTGGGTGAAGGAAATGTGTCAACATTATTCTACAGTCTCCTCCATTAGTTTGAACCATGAAATTTCTATATTGCGCTTGCTGTCGTTTTTAGGTGGCACTAGCTAGTTGTTAACCACGAAGATCCCCAAGGAGGGTTGTAATATAGGATTCGGAACAACCCAAACTTTAGTAATGAATAGGGTCTTATAGTTCCGTCTTTGGTATTGTCTTCCATCTTGGGGGCATATTTATACCGTTCTATAAAATTTGAAAATGATGGGTCACACTTACAAGAATTACTAATTGTTAGTAAAGATCTTGACCAAAAATGATAACAAAAAAAAAACTATAGGAGTAAAGAGTTATTTTGATATAGTATTTGGTCAAGAATTGTCTTGCTTCAGTGAAGGAATTGTTGAATGCTCCTTGGTAACAACTGTTCTAAATCACTAAATTATCGTTGCAAGTAAATAAAGATTTTTGGGTACTTTATTATTTTTGCTAAATTTGGATTTAGATGCATAAATTTTAATATAATTTGCTTAACTTTTTCAGCAATGTTAAATTCAATTATACAACTGCTAGCTTCTGATAAATTTAACGGTGGAGGATATTCAGACTGGAAATCCAACATCAATACGATTTGAGGTTTGTGTTGACAAAGAAATTTCCTCTAGTTCCTAGTACAACAATGAACCAAAATGTTCGGGACATCTATGATCGATAGGTTAGGGCTAACAAAAAGGCCTGGGCTTACATCTTAGCAAGTATATCCGATGTACTTAATAAGAAACATGAGGTAATGCCCACCACCTATGAGATAAGTCAAGTTAGTATGATATTGGAATATTTCTCGGAGAGTTATTTGCCTTTCAGAACCAATGCCCAGATCCTTTTTGTGCAACTTGATTAGAACCCATCCGACTTCGCTCGCCAAGTCGTGTGTCTCCATTCTCCGTTCAGGCTCAGAAAAAACCCGTTCACCACTCTAGTTGATCCGCCATGTGTCTTCGTTCTCTAATTCACCACTCTAGCTGTGACTCCATTTTTAGAGTCGTTCGTACTAGGTGAATGGTCGGTCACTATGCATTGGGTCTAATGCTAACCCGAGCCATGCCCATATCCGTGCACCCAAATCTGTGCCTCGGATCTCTGTTCACTTGTGCAGGTCCCCATCGTTAGTCGTTGATTCACCAGACCTCAGACGCTTAACACAAGTCCAGCTGAGTCGGTATCCTTAAGCGCGCCGCGCCAACTGTGCTGAGCCAAGCCGAGCAGATTTGGTTAAGCTGGCTGCCATGCTAGTTTTGAGCTAGGCTAATTCTGCCAAGCCAAGCTGCTGAGTTGGTTTTTTTCTCCTCACTGTTGAGCAAGACTTCACCCTCATCCGCCAAGCCACATGGAGAAAGATCATGTATTTCGCTCTATTAATACTATCCTTGATGGTACAAATTACCTTACTTTGGTTCATAAAATGAAGAGTTTTCTAATTGGGCGTAAGCTATGACGAATTGTCATAGGTGATATTCTTCAACCAATCAGGTTACCCATCGAGGATGATCAGAAATTTGTTAAATGGTTAGAAGATTGAGATAGTAAAAATCATCAAATCATCACTTGGCTCGGTAATTCGTCTATACCAACCATTCATGTTCAGTTTGATGCGTTTGATGATGCCAAGAGTTTGTGGAATTTCCTACCTATGCATTTTCAGTCTGTTGGTTTAGTCCATTGTTATCATCTGCACAACACTCTTGTTAGCCTTACTCAGGAAATTAGTTAATTCGTTAACGACTATTTGGCTACACTTCAGCCAATTTGGACATAATTGGATCAAGCTAAATCAGTATTGATCATCTCCGTCTTATTAAGGTTCTTATGGGGCTTCGTCTAGAATACGAGTCTATCCATGCTGCTTTGCTACACTGCAGTCCTCTTCCATCACTAGACATAACAATTCAAGAAATTATATTTCAGGAAAAATGTCTCGGTGTCGCTTCTTCCAAGAAATCTGAGGTTGTTCTCGCCAACACTCATATGTCTGGTATTATGGAGCTCCCTTATGTAAAAACTGTAAATTTACTAGGTATAAATTTGTTGATTGCCTAAAAGTCGAATGCAGATATTGTCACAAACGTGGCCATATTCTGAACAATTGTCCCACACTACCACCTCGACCTCCGAGACCTTCTTCAGAGTCAAGACACTTTAAACTTGGTTCTGCCTTTGCTGAGGCTGTTGCCTCCTTTACTGAGTTCGAACCTTCTCCGTCAACCTTTCAAATGAGTGATTTATAGAACTTTCTTAAACGGATGATTTTATCCAATTCCTTCGCGCTTGCAGTTTTTCGAGCTAATTGGTGGCTTTTTGATTCCGCTTGTTATAACCATATGACTTCTGATTTTTCTCTTCTGACTACACCAACTCATGACAAATCTCTTCCTCCCATTTATGTTGTTAATGGTAATTGTATGACTATATCCCATGTTTCCTTCATTGACACTCCCACGTTATAGCTCTCTAATACTTATTGTGTTTCAAACCTGACCTTGAATCTTGCCTCAGTTGGACAGTTGTGTGATCTTGGCTTAACTTTTTTTTTTCTTCTTATATTGGGTGTTAGGTTTAGGACCCACAGACAGGGCAAACAGTTGGTGCGGTCGCAAAGTGGGAAGATTGTTTGAGCTCACATCACTTCAACTGTCTGCTTGTTCTTTTTCTGCTCCTGTCACTAACTCTACTATATATCAGTGCGTCTCCATCTTGGTCATGCTTCTTCTGACAAACTTTGTTATTTGATTTCTATTAAAAATTTTAGTAATATTTCTAAGTTTGTTCTCTTTGATTATCTGAATTGTAAACTTGCAAAACAACCTGCATTATCTTTTTCCAGTCCAGTTCTATATGTGATCAGCCTTTTGACTTAATTCATTATGATATTTGGGGTCCTGCTCCTACTTCTACTGTCACTGATTATTGCTATTTTGTTCTGTTCATTGATGATTACTCTCGGTTTACCTGGATATATTTTCTTAAACATCGTTCTACCTTGTCTCAAATACATATTGATTTTGCTAATATGGTTAACACTCAGTTCTCTCGTACAATCAAGGCTCTTTATACAAATAACGCCTTAGAATATAAGGACTCTAGTATTCTTTCTTTTCCCACCCAGCAAGGCACTCTTGTCTCCATACCTCTTAACAAAATGGGTGAACGAAACGTAAACATCGTCACATTCTGGACACTGTTCGGGCTCATCTCCTGTCCTGCAAAATTTTGGGGAAAGGACGCTCTTACTTCTTTCTACACGATCAATTGTCTTCTTTCTTCTGTCCTTCACAATGTTTCTCCATTTGAATGATTATATAGTACTCCTCCTAATTACTCAAATCTCAAGGTCTTTGGTTGTGCATGTTTTTTCTTCTCTATTCACATGAACACACAAAATTAAAACCACATGCGCGTCTCTATTGCTTCCTTGGCTACATAACCAAACACAAAGGTTTCCATTGTTGGGATCCTCTTTCTAAAAGATTATGCATCTCTCGCCATGTTACTTTCTAGGAGCATAAAATGTTCTCTAGTCTCTCGAACTTTGGTAATTCTCTTTCAGGTCCTCATATCTTTCTCTTTGATGGTTCCGTTGATCTTTTCCCTTCATTTGTATCTTCTCGTGATACTGAGCTTGAGAAATCTACGCCCGTCTCTATTGATCTTGATCAGCCCTTTGTCTCACATGTGGAGTTTGAACCTCCTTCTGATCCTGACCATGCTTCACCTATTTGACACCCCACTTAGGTAAGGGCACCCCCCACTCATCTTCGAGACTTTCACTATTTCTCCATTATCAGTTCCTTGGTTGAATCTACCTCTTTTTATGAGGCGAATACTAACCGTCCGTCATAACAAGCTATGAGTGAATAACTCCAGGCTTTAGACAAGATGCACATGGGACTATGTTGACTTGCTTATGGTAAGAAACAAATTGGTTGTAGGTGGGTTTACAAAATCAAGAATCACTCTAATGGCTCTATTGAGTGTTATAAAGCTTGGCTGGTCGCAAAAGGGTACTCTAAAAAAATATGAGATCAATTATGAGGAGACTTTTGCTCTTGTGGCCTAGATGACATATGTTCTGAGTCTCTTAGTTGTTGCTGTAGCCAAATAGTGGCCTCTTTTTCAGATGAATGTCAAGAATAATTTCCTTAATGGGGCCTTATATGAGAAAGTCTATATGCAACACCCTCAAGTGTCTCTCTTCCATCTTAGAAGGTATGTCTCTTTCATTGAGCGTTGTATGGATTGAAGCAAGCCCTGTGAGCCTGGTTTGCAACTTTCATTTCCACCATTGTTCAACTTGACTTTACGTCCAGTTCTCATGACACGACAATTTTTACGTGTTAAAAAGATCACGGTGTTGTTCTTCTTCTCCTATATTTCGATGATATGATTATTATTGGGATGATCATCAGGCTATTTCTTTTTTACAATTCTACCTTGGCGAGCACTTGAGATGAAGTATTTGGGTTCATTTAGTTACTTTCTTGGTCATGAAGTATCAATGAGCTCTGCTGGTTACTCATTGTCTCAAGCAAAATATGCCCCAGACTTATTGTGCGCTTCAGGATCACCGACTCTGCTACTACCCCAACACCACTCGACTCCAATGTTCGCTTGACTCTGTTTGATGTCGTTTCCCTTGAAGATGCCAATCTCTACCATCAACTTGTTGCCAATCTTATTTATCTGATAGTAACTTGTCCCGATATTACATATGTTGTTCATATTGTAAGTCAGTTCATGGATGCTCCTTGGACCATTCATTTTACTATTGTTCTTCGTATTCTTTGCTATGTCAAGGGGACTTTGGGACATGGTCTTCAGTTATCTTCCTAGTCATCTCTAATCTTATTCAACTACTCTAATGTTGATTGGACTGGTGATCCTACTAACAAGCGTTTTACTTCAGATTACTGTTTCTACCTCAGTGACTTTCTTATTTCTTGGCAGAGTAAGAAACAGAGTGATGTCTCTCGTTATAGTATGGAGTCTGAATACCATACCTTGGCTGATGCTACGCCAGAGCTATTGTGGCTCCGCTGGCTTCTTGCTGATATGAGAGTTCCTCAACTGTCTGCCACTATCCTTTATTGTGACAATCATAACGTCATCCAGCTTGTTCACAATGATATTTTCATGAATGCACCAACATATTGAGAATGATTGTCATTTTGTTTGACATCATCTCTAGAGTAAAACTTTTTTTTTACAAGTTATTTTTACTACTGAGCAACCACTCGATATTTTTACCAAAGCTTTGTCCCTCGGGTGCCTCCTTCAGCTGTTTAACAAACTCAAGTTGATTCCTACTTTACCATCTGAGTTTGAGGGAGGGTATGAATGTATAAACATACTTAGTCTATGTAGTTAGAGAAATTTTATGTTGATTGAGTCTTTCTAAGGTCTATTTTTAGTCTCTTGATATTGTATTTATACCCCAATTCTGTATAATATATCTCATGGAAATACATTCGTAACAATTGCTTTTTCCAAATTTGACTTGTCATATTTATTTTCTTTTTTCAAATACATATCCCTTGGTGACTTTAATTTCACTCTAATTAAAATTTCAAATTCACAATTTAGACTCCCTTTTCTTTGTGAATGCACACTCTCTCTATCCATGCAAATATAATGCTCTACATTTTACAAATGTAGTTAATTTTCATAAATTGAAGTTTAAATTCAGGATTTCACTTTGGACAAGTATTTTGAAATAAGTTGAATTAGATGTAATTGTTGAGAATAATTAGTTATCTTAAATTGTAGGAATTTATTTCCCTTTAATTTTAAAGTTAGGAGCCATATTTAATATTTTTGAGGAATATAATTGGTTTGTTTGTTTTGGTTTGAGAAATTTATTAAAATATTTAGATTAAAGAAGGATAAGAAGGATAAGAAGAGAACTTCCCCCCCGCGCAAACCACCTAGAATGTAGATCCATGAACTCCAACATACAACAAATCGTCCCAATTTCTATTGCTGATGATCGCTACTTGTCGATAACCACTGCATGTCACCGATCGCCGACCATTGTGGTAAGTTATGCACCATGTCATTCTCACGCTTCCTCTTATATTTCATCGATTGACGCTACTTGTTGCAACCAGTTGGTGCAAGCAGAACCAGTTGGTGCAGGCTAGCCGCCTTCCATCAATATTTGCGTATGGTATTTAAGATGTCATTGTCGCTAGTTGTGATTGCTACCATCGGATACTGTCGATACTCATGCCATTCAAGGTTAGAATTGGTTGATGCAAAAGATGAATTGGCTTGACTTCACGTTTTTCAGCCTATTAAAAAAGTATGTTGGTAATTTTGACTTACTGTAATTAAAGTGTATTTAAAAATCTTTCCTAAGGAGGGTTCATAACATCTGAGTTATATGCTTTTGAGTGGTTTGGATTTTTGTAATTTATTTTTATTTTTATTTTAATTTATTTTCCGATTTTTATTAAAGAAAAGCTAATTTACTATTATTCCAAATGAAAAGTTAAAATATGTTATACTTTGGTTAGAAAAAAAGACAAAGAAACAAAACCCGCACCATGAATGGGAAATTTGGGCCAATGACCTAATATCTAGGCCCATAATATCAAATGACCCATTTTTTAAAAAAATTGTCAATTGATCTTTTGCTGACGTTATCACGGTATGAGATTACAAGAATTACCCCTGATAACTGTCTCACTCTCACTACTTGGATCTCGCTCTTGCTATCTGTCTATCTTCCATCATGATGTGATTGTTTGTCACTATACGATTGATTTGACAATTTTCATGAAATATGTCTACAACTTAAAATCGTTAACACACAACAAAATATGTAATGGTGAATTCTTTGAAATCTAAACTTCATTTGAACTGTCATTTTGTTGAACGAAGATTTATTGAACGAGGTTTTTCAGAGCAGAGTTTTTCGAAACCAAACGGAGTTTTCAGAATGGAACAACGAGAGAGATCTATGTGTATTACTATCTACTTAATAAAAAATATTTTCTTGCTTTGTAGGATGACAAAAAAGTGTGTAGTAATTCGATACGGAGGTCAGAACCAAAATTTGTATGTTAGAGGTGAGCTAATAGGAATCATTGTGCCTATTACCTTGAAGTATGAAGAACTTAAAACTCACATTTACAGGGTTGCAAATGTAAGTTGCTCAGAGTTTGATGTTGTTATGAAAGTTAAATATAAACTTGACTTTGAAGCCCCTCCACAATACATACGGAATGACGGTGATGTTCACTTCCTTCTTTGTTGGGACGATCTTTCTAGACTTCAGCTATATGTAACGCTAAAATCATACCACAACAAAAATGTGAATATGAGTCATGATGATATAGGTGTAGACAGACAATACGAAGTATCATATGAGCTTAATCGAGAAGAGGGTGATATTCCATTGTCTATGAACACTCAACCATCAACATTATCAATAGACAATGACAGCATTCATGCAATGGACTTAGAAAGAGAAACTTAATGTAATGGACCTGTGCTTGGTAATGAGAGATTAACAGGCTTGAATTTTATGGATTGTGGTCCTTCAGAAGAGCGTGATCCTTTCGTGGTTGATAATGAAAGATTAGTAGGATTGAATTTTATGGACTGTGGTCCTTCAGAGGTGCATAGACCTACAGTGGCTATTACTGAGAGATCAGTAGGATTGAATTCCATGTCTTCATATCATAGAGGGGAATTGATTATGCCGGGTACCTCTTCATCTGAGACAGATGTTGAAATTGGTCAAATTTTTTTGAGTAAAAGTGATTTAAAAATGAGATTTTCTATTCTGTTCATAAACAATAATTTTGAATATAAGGTAAGGAAGTCAACTAAGTCTTTTTTTACTGTCAAATGTATAAATGATAATTGTAAGTGGAGCCTTCGTGTAGTGAAAATTCCAAGGTGTGACATATTTAAGGTCCCGAAGTATGTGCGGTTGCACACATGTTCTATTGAAATTTTAAATCATGACCATAGACAAACAATGACTGCGGTAGTTGGTGAACTAATCAAAGACAAGTTTACAGGCGTAAGACGTGTTTATAAACCTCGTCACATCGTTGAAGATATGAGGAAAGAGTACGACGTAAACATAAGTTACGATAAGGCATGATGTGCAAGGGAAACTGCTTATGCTCTCGCTAGGGGTACTCCAGAAGAGTCATACGTTGTTTTACATGCATATGGTGAAGCGTTAAAAATGGAGAATCCAGGTACAAGGTGTGAAATTGAACTTGAAAATAATGTCCATTTCAAGTACATGTTTATGGCATTAGGGCCTTGTATTAGAGGTTTTTCGAGTTGTCGGCCTATGATAATTGTTGATGGATCGCATCTGAAAGGAAAATACAAATGGACCATGTTGATCGGCGTTTCTATGGATGGCAACAACCAAGTTTATCCACTAGCATATGCCATAGTGGACAATGAAACTGATTGAGCTTGGAAGTGGTTTATGTCGAACTTGAAGTGTGCCATTGGAGAACCCTCTTAACTTGGTGTTCGTGTCTAATCGAGCGGTATCTATTGGCAATGCCATTCATGTAGTTTTTCTCACGGCATTTCATGGATTGTGCACATACAACCTAAACAATAGTATTCTTTCCAACTTTAAGGACAGTACGATTGTTGGGATGTTTCAAGGATGCAGCCAGGCATTTCGCATGTCAGAGTTCCAAGCACACTGGAACCAACTACGTACTTTTTGAAATGATGCAATATTAAAATATTTGGAGGATATTGGTCTTAAAAGGTGGGCACGTGTTTACCAAACAGAACGAAGATACGATAACATGACGTCCATAGTGCAGAGTGTTTCAATTCATTGACCAAAGAGTATCGATAGCTGCCCATAATGTGCTTATTGGAACATGTTTGAGGCCTCATCTAGTCATGGTTTTATGAACGGAAGAATTATTGGGCATCTCGAACGACGTCACACTCGGACTACTATGAAAACTTATTAGCAACTAAGTGTGACAAGGGCAGACGATATCAAGTTGAGTCGATTGATCGTTATAGGATCCATGGTGGACAATCGAATTGGACGGTATTGTGAACATCCATATGAAGGAATGCACATGCAAGGAATTTGACTCACTCGGTATCTCATGTTCGCATGCAATTGTGGCTACGCGAGAACGAAACATCCCCTTCCATGGTTTGTGCAGTCCATTATATAGCGTTGACTCCCTCATGGCTGCTTATGCAGAGCTCGTAAATTCACTCGGTCACATATCTAAATGGAAGAGATCTCCGGGATATGTGGAAAAGAATATTGCACCTCCTAGAAGAGTGGTACAGGTCGAACGACGAAGAGTACAAAGAATACCATCAAGAGGAGAACAACACAGATAAATAAAATGTGGTAGGTGTGGGAACTACGGGCATAATCAACAAAACTACAGTGAACCGCTCACGTCTGGGCGACCTAATGATTCTAATCCAAATGATTCAAATGTCGGTTGATTGTAATGTCTATGTGCCACTTGTAATCCTCAAAACTGTAACTTTCTATGTGCCACTTTAATCCTCAAAGCTATAATTTTCTATGTGCCACTTGTCTTTTCACGAATCTCTTTAAATGTATCGTTTATCTCACTCTCCCTTTTATAAGTTTAATTAAGTGGTTGTCTATTCATGAATCATTCTGGAAACATCTCGCTCTCGCTAATTTCACTATTGCTAATCTCGCTATCACTTGTAATCACTTTTAAAATGTCTCACTTATAAGTTTAATTACTAAAGTGTGACTTAGGTGGAGGTGGGGTAGGTGACTTAGGTGGAGATGGGGTAGGTGACCTACGTATAGGTTGGGTGGGTGATCGAGATAGAGTCGAGATGAGGGACATGGTGGCATCGTGGCCTGTCTGTGGAGTGGGGGACCTCGTCGCCTCAAACAATGTGGAACCCCTCATAGACTATAATAGAGACAAAATAGTTGACAATTGTGCTTTGATGTCTCTCGTGTCCGTCTCTAGGTTCAATACATGGGCATTCAAACTCAATATTGAGCTATCAATGCTCCGTAGGTACGAATATACATTAGGATCAACATTACCTCCCTCATTGTGGCCTGAAACCTCTAGGATAGAACACTCCTTCTCAAGCTCAGGACGTACGTCACCCACTAGCACATCATGAAACATATCCTTACTAGGGGTGTAAGTAGGCTTGTGGATGTTTTGGTCCCCATCATATTCGTCGTCCCTCACTTCACCTTCTAAATTACCCTGCTGTTCACCTTCCACACCTTCTAAACTATTATCTGAACTACTGCCGCTCTTTGAACTACTAGAGCTCTCTGAACTCTCGGTGTTAGAGTGTGCTTGTCTTACGATCCATCTATCAATTGGGGTGTCCCGAAACTTCTTCTCAACATCGGACATGACAAGACCCTATTTGACTTTTGTCTGCATTAAGGAACCAAGTAAGATGGTTAGTGTGCATTTAACAACCCAATAAACATACTATGGCTAGATAGATTACACTTACATTTTGAGACTAAAAAATGTCTCTCTCGAGTGTTTTGAATGACACCGGGTGGGAGTATGACCACCGTAATATATGAGGCACAACTACCTTGCTCATTCGAGTGGCAACGTTCCCTGCTATTGACGATAGGATCTCGTACGTCCACACCTAAATCCAAACTACTCAAGTTTATAACTATGTTAATGTTAAACCAAAGATAAAGTTAAGTTAAGGAACATCTACCTGGAATGCTTGGGGAAATCCACGGAGCGAGTACTTCACAACATAATTTTTATTTCCCCTCACCTTCTCCTTGTATAAACCAACCTTATCGTTTAGTGTAGTCTTCAGGGCGTTGAGTGTCCTCTGCCAAATAATTGTACCTCAGTCAAGATTGTTGTAGTAATCTATGTCTTCAACATCGTCAAATAGAGTACGATCAACAACATTTTTTTACTTTTTTTTACCCATCATTGTAATCTCTGTGTAATATTACTAGGGTAATTTTAACAACATCATCGTCATTTTCAAATACCAAATTTTTGTATTCTTCTTCAAGTAAATTCAAGTGGAATGCGTCTAAGGTCGATTAATTACCAAAGTACCTTGTAAAAAGTTCTTGTGAGGACTCCTCACTCTGTACAACTCGTGTAGAAGACCGCAAACTAGTGATCAATAAAAAGTTGTCCTTCGAAAATGTGACGACCTTTTCTCTAACAAAGAAACTAATCGAGTTCACTCCTGACTTCTTCACTTCCCTCAATAACATATGGTGGATTAGTGGGTTGTTGAATACAAGTTCAGTGTCTACAAAGCGACCAAAAACTGTTTTCTTGAACATCTCTAACTGCCTTCCGGTAAGCTTCTCCTTTACAATCTTGTTGGCATTGGCAACGTGGGCCAGACACGTTACTTGCCTGGGAAACCTATCAACTTCACGAATTTTCAAAGATTTTGACATCTTAAAGTACTCTTGCATTATATGAACATTCAATTTATCAGTTAACAGGTTCGTACTAAAAAATCACTAACAAAACATACTGTTAAAGTTTTGCTCTCGCTAATCTCGCTCTCGCTAATCTCGCTCTCTCTAATCTCACTCTCTCTAATCTTCCTCTCACTAATCTCGCTCTCTCTTATCTCGCTCTAGCCCATCTCGCTCTCGCAAAACTCGTCCACTACCTTGTCTGACTCTAACTATATCTTCTTCGTCCTCAACCAATGCAGAACATATCGAAACCCAAAATAAAAAACAGACGTGGCCGATTAAACCTCGAAACCAGTTATGAACGTGACGACTGATTAAACGAAACTAACCTAAATAGATGCAACACAACATGCAAGACAAAAATTAAATTCACTAATCTAGTAGAGAGCTTCGATTACGACAGTAGAGAATTTCGATAATGATAGTAGATGGATGATGGTTTTGCAGAGCGAGATTGAACGACACTTGCACGAGAATTTTGAGCATGGGACGATCGTTGAGTTTGAGTATGCGAGTATCGTATAGACTAGAGAGACATTTTTGTAATCTCATATCTTGATGACGTAAGTAGAGGGTCAACTGACAGTTCTTTAAAAAAAAGGAGTCGTTTGACCTTATGGACCAAAATATTATTAGCTCATTGGCCCAAATTTCCCCACCATTAACACATCGAGCACCCCGACTTTGCCAAAATGCAGATCTCACCAACAGCATTCCATTCTTTATCAAATTTACGAACCAACGTCAACCTATTTTAGTCATTAGAATTTAAAACACCATCAAAGTTGAAATCCTCGCTTCACATTTCACTTCTTTATATTATTGAGAAAAGTAAAACTATTTCAAAAGAAGAAAAGCAGTGGATTACTTGTCAGAAATGTGGGCTGCTTCATCCCCATTTTGAAGTGAAGGAAAACGACTGTCACAAATCCACTCTGTTTCTATTTATAAAACTAAAGCCCGAGCTTCCAGATTCTCTGTTGACTTCCAAAATTACCACTCACGAGAAAGTAATCAATCAAAATCATCCCTTCTATGTCAATTGTTAAGCTTTGAATGAATCAAGTTCTTCGCCAGTCCACTCATTCAATAAACTCAAACCCCAACACAGCGAAAAGGATCCTATCCACAGAACTTTGAAGACAAAAGTGTGGGTCTATTAGAGCCAGAAAGACGAGTCAGGGTCCACTTGAATGATAATGAGAGAACGTGGGTGGCGTTCTTAGCCGCTCGAGGTTCTTTTCATGTTGGGTAATTTGCACCATCATAAGTCCCCACCGGCTTCAAGATTAAACAAAACCCCAAAGAAAAAAGAAACAATAAATTATTGGGTTTTCTTTCTGAGTTTTTTTGGTCGTCTTTGTGGAGGTTTTTATTTCTTTGGTGACATTCTTTCTCCCTGTTGTTGTACTGTACTCGATGAACAGTTAACTTCATTGAAGATGAACATTAATCCAAACATCCCATGGCCTTTTATGTCAAAGGGTAGGGCCGTTTCTTCTATTTAGACTACCCATTTCTTCGTTGGCTCTGTAATTTTGTTAAAGTTGAAGCTTTATTGCGTGGACGAACAGGCGCCGTTGCTTCTTCAACCTTGGTCCTCGCTGACCCCTTTCTGCAATTTCCTCCCTCTGTTTTAGGTCGGTGACAGTCTGAGCTCATGGTTTTTGGAGTGTTTCAGACACTTTCTTTTATCTCTGTTTTCTGATTTTTCCCTTCCCGGTTTTCTTTCTTGATTTTTAAGTTTTCGTGATTTCTCATAGTGTCCGGATTGACTGATACCATTTATCAGCCCCTTTTCAGTTGTATTCTTTTTGGGTTTAAAGGGATTCCGTTTTGGATAATAAATTGATGGGTTTCTTCTTTGTTGTTCTTTTGCTGTAACGCATTTTTTTAAAAAAAATTTAAACCCAGTAGATCAAGAATGTCGTTTTCATGTTTATCCAAATTCCTCATCGAAATCTTGAAAGTTTCAAGGTCACAAGTTTAATCAGCAGAAAATCTCGGGGTGTACTTTTTGATTCAGTTGTCGACTCTTATTCTATCTTTCCGCTACTATGGTTGAGTCTTCTAAAAGATAAGGTATGTGCAGAATCTGAAAGATATTCTCGCCCTCTTTTTCTCCATTTTCCGGCATTCTCTCCACAATCCCAGCACTGGGTGTTCGTAAAAATTTTGATTCTGAAGATTGAGCTGAAGAATTGTTCGTCTTGCATTTTGCCCGCCAGTGGGTTAGTTTAAGCTTGCGGTGTGGTGAAGTGTGATTATATTCGTGGTGCGACTGTCAGTGATTCGTACACAGATTAATGAGCTTCGGCGCGTGAACCTGATGAATTTTGCGGCAATTCTTGTGACGCGCTCTATTTCATTTCCTTATTTACTCTAATGGGTTGCGTTTATTCGAGGGTTTGTATTGGTGAGGCTACAACTCCAAGATCTTCGAGAATTGCCGAAACCCATAATGCCAAAACCGCCACTGAAATCGATACAATCTCTTCTTCGTCTTCTGATAGCCGAGAAGGCGAAACCGGTGACCAACTAAATCGATTGAATTCAAACAACAGAGATTCAGACGTTGGAATCACGAGACTCTCGAGAGTTTCGTCTCAGTTCTTGCCCGCCGAGGGGTCTCGAACCGTCAAAGTTCCTTCTGGAAACTTCGAATTGCGATATTCGTTTCTTTCTCAAAGAGGGTATTATCCCGATGCCCTTGATAAGGCGAATCAAGACAGTTTTTGCATCCACACCCCATTTGGAAACAACCCAGATGACCATTTCTTTGGGGTTTTCGATGGGCATGGAGAATTCGGAGCACAGTGCTCGCAGTTTGTTAAACGGAAGCTATGTGAAAATTTGCTTAGGAATAGTAGGTTTCACAGTGATGCAGTTGAGGCTTGTCATGCGGCCTATTTATCAACTAATTCTCAGTTACACGCAGATATCTTGGATGATAGCATGAGTGGTACTACTGCCATTACTGTTTTAGTTAGAGGTAGGACTATATATGTTGCCAATTCGGGTGATTCGAGAGCGGTTATAGCAGAGCGGAGAGGGAAGGAAGTTGTGGCTGTTGACCTCTCGATCGACCAAACTCCATTTCGAACTGATGAACTCGAACGTGTTAAGCTTTGTGGTGCCAGAGTTCTTACACTCGATCAGATTGAGGGGCTGAAGAACCCTGATGTTCAGTGCTGGGGTACTGAAGAAGGAGATGATGGTGATCCTCCTAGGCTTTGGGTGCCTAATGGGATGTACCCTGGCACTGCTTTCACAAGAAGTATTGGCGACTCAATTGCTGAGACTATTGGAGTTGTTGCTACACCTGAAATTGTTGTTCTGGAGCTGACACCAGATCATCCTTTCTTTGTTGTTGCTAGTGATGGGGTATTCGAGTTTCTTTCAAGCCAAACCGTGGTCGACATGGTAATGTACTCTATGATATGTTTGATGTACTTCATATCGTGTTTGTTTTTTGTCCAAAGCAAGTGATATTGGTGGCTATTCCGTGATTGATTATTGTTTAAAGAACTAGTGAATGATAAAGCTTACTTGTACATAATGTGGAATTTCTTTCATGTTTCTCCATCTGCTTCCCCCTAATGCTCCGCTATTTTCTGTCAATCTTCCAGGTTTCTAAATATAAAGATCCCCGTGATGCTTGTGCTGCAATTGTGGCCGAGTCTTACAGACTTTGGCTTCAATTTGAGACTCGAACAGATGATATTACTATTCTCGTGGTGCATATTAATGGGCTAACCAGTGTACAAGGACTTTCCTTATCTTTTTTTCATTTGGGTTGAAGTTTTAGAAAGTCATTAGTTACTATAGTTTCTTACATTTAGTTCAACAGATATTTGTTTTATTTGGTTAGACGGTTACTAGTGAATCCACAAGATCCGTTGGAGGTGGTTTTGTTCCATCTGCTATTCCTCAAGTTGTGGAGGTGACAGGATCAGAGTCTCCCTCTACATTTGGCTGGAATAGAAACAACCGTGCAAGGCAAGATTTGTCAAGGGCACGTATCCGTGCTATCGAAAGTTCCCTAGAGAATGGGCAAGTCTGGGTGCCTCCATCTCCAGCTCACAGGAAGTCATGGGAAGAAGAAGTAAGCTCATGTCTTGCTTCTAATATATCTTGATTTTCAAAGAAAATCAGTACAATTTTGTTGATTATCATTTACTTATTTACCCTGAATGAACCTTTGAGGTACTGAGTTTTTGGCTTCCTACTCCTACTCCACAGGCACATATTGAACAAGCATTGCACGACCATTTCCTCTTCAGAAAGCTAACCGATTCTCAGTGCCAAGTTTTATTAGATTGCATGCAGAGAGTTGAGGTCATACCAGGGCAAATTGTAGTCGAACAAGTAGTTTTCTTTCTTTATCTCTTTTTTTCTTCCCTTGTCATGAAAGCCAACTGCCACCCTGAAATCAACTAAATGCATGCAAACGAGAATTTAAGGGCAGCTATTTTTATAGAATGGATTTTACATGTAAGAATGAAGATGCCAATTATTTGTTATATGTGCGGCCTCTGTTGGTTTGTAGGGCGGGGAAGGTGACTGTTTTTATGTGGTTGGCAGTGGAGAATTTGAGGTCTTGGCAACCCAGGTTCAAATCATTTTTCTTTCTTTTGATCCATTATATTCAAGGCATTTTCTTGAGACTTTATGTTGACCAATGATATCATCACGATTACAGGAAGAAAGCCATGGAGAGGTTCCTCGGATTCTGCAACACTATACAGCTGAAAAGCTCTCTTCCTTCGGCGAACTGGCTTTGATGTGGGTTTTCTCTTGTTAACTGCAGCTCGTATTTCATCATATATGGGTAGTAATTATTTTGTTTAACGAGTTTGTTGTGCATATAATGTATATGCAGGTATAACAAACCACTTCAAGCCTCAGTACGTGCTGTGACAAGTGGGACGCTTTGGGCGTTGAAAAGAGAGGACTTTCGTGGAATACTTATATCGGAGTTTTCTAATTTGTCATCTTTGAAATTGCTTCGATCTGTAGACCTTTTGTCGAAGTTAACAATCTTGCAATTGAGTCAAATTGCAGACCGCCTTTCTGAAGTTCACTTCTCAGATGGGGAGCTGATTGTTGATGGGGTAACCTCATTTTACAACAACACATAACTGACAAGTTTTATTTTCTTTACAACTCTTAAAGTATTTATTTTTATTTTTATTTTTTAGACCGAAGGCTTACATGCACTGCACATTATTCAAAAGGGACAAGTGAGGATTACTTTTGATGCGGAGTTAATGAGCAGTTCAAATGTTTACAGCTTCAATTATCCCAGTCAAAAAGAGGACGATGCTGCACAGAGTGGTAACGAGATCTCAACTATTAGGAAAGAGGGAAGTTATTTTGGCGAATGGGCACTTCTTGGTGAGCATATCGGCTTCTTACGTGCAGTTGCTGTGGGAGATGTTGTATGTGGTATTTTAACAAAGGAAAAGTTTGAATCCGTTGTTGGCCCTTTACCAAATCTCTCTCAAGATGATCAAAAGTATAGCATTTGCTTTTGAGTTTATATGGGCTCGCTTTTAACATATTTTTTCTTCAGTCGTACTCTAGTCTGTACACATTGTTTGACTTCATGTAGGGATACATTGTTTGACTTCATGTAGGGCGAAAGAACAATCCTCGAACCCTCTTCATCAGTCTGCCAAAATTATGGATATTTCAGCTCTTTCAAAAGTTGAGCTCTCTGATCTGGTGAGAATACTTTTTGCTGTTTGTGGTTATGTTACTCTATGTTTTCCCCCCTTTTTTCCAGAAATTGACACCTTATGTTGTCTTCTTTGATTGTTTGTCTTTAGGAGTGGAAAATGTGTTTATATTCCACGGAATACAGTGAAATTGGGCTAGTTCGGTTAAGGAACACAGGTTATCTTGTAGTATCTCGTCAATCTTCTTTATAATAATGGCTATGAATGTTCTTCTTTAATGTCTACTTCTCAAGCTGATGGAACTGCCTTGGTGAATTTGAATTTGAAGCAGAAACTATGCTTAGTTTAAAAAGGTTTACAAGACAGAAGGTCAAAAGGCTGGGACTTGAAGCACAAGTTTTGAAGGAGAAAAATCTTATGAAGAGCATCAGTTCTTCAGCTTGCGTGCCGCAACTTCTCTGCACTTGTTTTAATCAATCACATGCTGGCATATTGCTAAAGACATGCCTTGCTTGTCCTTTGTCTTCGATACTTCACGTTCCACTCGATGAATCTTCTGCACGTTTCTTTGCAGCCTCTCTTGTTATGGCACTGGAAGATTTGCACAAGGTTTGATTCTATGGACTTGCTTTCGGTCCCCTTTTCTTCTTCAATTCTAAATCAATTTTCGCCTTGGATTTTGCTGCAATTTTATCTTTCTGTATTCCCTCTTCGTTTGAATTTTCAGCTTGGTGTTCTCCACAGAGGAATCTCCCCTGATGTTCTAATGTTGAATAAAACCGGATACATAAAGGTCTATGCCTTCTCCGATTTTTTTTCCCTACATGAATATATTTTTCAGTCTGTCTTGTTGAATAAAACCGGATACATAAAGGTCTATGCAGTGGGTAGAACCTCACTTATATTTCTTGTATTCCTCTTATTGCAGTTAGTAGACTTCAGATTTGGGAAAAGAACTTTGGGTGAGAGAACATATACTATTTGCGGGACGGCTGACTTTTTAGCACCCGAGATAGTTCAAGGCAATGGTCATGGTTTTGCTGCTGACTGGTAAAAATGCAACTTTGTTTGCACTTGATATGGTCATCTTGAAAATAACTCCCAATGCTTATATAATCATAAATGAGAACATATTCAAGCCATGGTGTATTATGTTGGACTTCGGAACTTTCACTTCACTTGAACTTCCCTAACTATGTTAAAAATGCCCAGGTGGGCACTGGGAGTCTTGATCTATTTCATGCTGAAAGGTGAAATGCCATTTGGATTGTGCCGACAAAGCGAGCTCGATACTTTTTTGAAGATTACAAAAGGACAACTAAGTCTTCCCCAGATTTTCAGTCCTGAAGCAATTGATCTCATCGTCAAGGTAATGCTAGTGATTAACAATCTCCTCTACCCTTTCCCATTCCCACCTGCAGTTACTGACCATATACTTTACTAAGCCAGTCTTATATAGTAATTTTCACCTTTTCTAATAAATAATATGAGCAGTTACTTGAAGTTGATGAGACAAAACGACTTGGAAACGAGAACCAAAACTCTGTTAGAAGTCATCCATGGTTTGATGGCGTTGATTGGAAGGGCATCCATGATGGTACCTTTCCGGTTCCCAAGACAATAACTTCTCGTGTAGCTCAATATTTGGAGAGCTATCCTGAAGATTGCAGTGGTTCTTTAATGAAACCTCCTCAAGATCTTGAAGAACAGGATGCCCCCGAGTGGATCGACGACTGGTAGAAGTACAACACGGACGGATTTTTTCCAGGTGGAGTGTCTTCTGCTGATTGGTTCTTGTTGTTTTCTGTCAACACGAATCAATAATTTGAGAAATCGTTCGACATAATGCAAGTAAGTCGCATTGTATCAAGTTCATAGGAAGATTAGGTTGGTGAATAGATCATACTTTTCCCATTTTTGTCTGTTGAAAATCTGATTCATTGTGAATACAGAGTAGGTATATAATATATGTATGTAAATGAAGTAGAGTTCATTTTTTGCTCTACAGTCAAATGGTTGTCTTGTGGAACCTTCTGTTACAGGCTGCTGATAATAAATCCATCTTCTTTGGCTTTATTGTTGGTTTTCTAGAGTTCATTCAAACTTAATAAATTGTCTCTCCCTTTTGATTTTGTGAAACAACATATTTTCAACTCTCAAGAGACCTCAAGATTGAGTGGAAATGCAGCAAATCTTGATGAAGTGTAGGGTTGCAGGTTTTTGATCTATTAGGGGTACTTGACATGCAAGTATGCATCTTAAACCTAGATTTGTTTATCCTAAAAATAGATCTTGAAGAGTTACGTACTCATTGGTAGCTCTGTTTGGGGTGGAAATTTGTGAAACCTGAATTTATATTATCACTGTGATGCAAGGTTTAAAATCCAAAATAGATTCGATGTATAATTTTGTACGTATTAACAATTTTTCTATAGTATTAAAATTGATTTAGAAGGAATAAAAGCATTAAATGATTTCGACGTCTTATAATCACTCTTGAACATGCCATAAGTGAGTTTACCGAAATCCAACCTATGGACAAACATCCTCCTGGAGTTTGTTTACCTATCACTTGTTATGAAGTCTTCTCTTCTTGTGAAATACATCAATTCAGAATTCTCTAAAATCTACATTTTAGTTTTCACACTTTAATAATTACGTAAATTTGAGTATAGCTATAGCATATCTACATTTTATTTTTTACACTTCAATAATTACGTAATTTTTAGTATAGTATATAGTTTAAGAATTTTGGAGAAGCTTAGATTTAAACATCCACCCTTATAATGGTAGTATTGGATTCTCAACTTTTTATTTTTTAAATTATCATTGGACGTGGTAAGATATATTAAGGCTTAATCCAAAATTTCAATTTCATTGGATTGAAACTTAAATTTGAAATAAAATTTTCTCCAATCTTTTTATGCATTACGAATACACAAAAATAGTTGCACATTCTAAAGCCTACATTTCTGAAATTGGTTAGACGAACTAACACTTTCATGAAACTTTATTCGTAATGGTATCAACTTCACGTTTTTTGTTTCACATTTTCTATTTTCTATTTCTTAAGAATTAGAAACAAAAATATGTTTAATAACTATCTCTGTTTATTGATAATTATTTTTGTTTCTTCTAACTGAAACTTGAAATTTAGAAACAAAAAGCGGGAACGAATATCAAAGAAGTCAGATTTTTTAAAATTAAAAATTGGAAATAAGAAACGATAGCATTATCAAACGGGTTAAATAATTTAATTGTCGTTTTGAAGAAAGTTGTAATTATAAATTCTACCTGTAATTTAATTTCTTTAAATAACAATTGAGACAAACATTGACTTTATTTTAAGTTATTTATTTATTTGTTTATTGTTAGTAAGTGATTAATCTGAAAAGAAACAAAGTAGAAGAGATTCTAATTTCAAGTCGTGTTGAAAAGATGGCAATAAGAATTTCGTGACAGACAAGCAATAAAATACCTTGCATTTAATATTACCAATTTCTCTACGTTCTTTTTATTTAATTCATCATAACTATTATTAAATTTAAATTCAATGACTTGATACGACCATATATCTCTCTTTCATTTTCTCTCTCTAGACATCCTCTCTCTTTAACCCGCGCACAAAATATCCACCGTCAACTGTCGAACGCCAGTTGCACCGCCGCTTTATCTGCGCTGACGACCACATGCCTCAGCCACCACCACCAATCGCCGGATTGTAAGCATTGTGAGTGAGGGTATTGATTAAGGGTTAAAGTGGAGTTCTGGGTTTTTTTCTTGACTTATACTAAATACCCATTATGTTTGGGTCACATATTCGAGCTTTTAAGGAATTTTAAGGTCGAAGCATACTGTCCGGTGTTCCAAAGTTTTATTTTGGCACAGTTTTAGGTGAGTAGTTGATTTGGTCTTCTTTTTGGATTAAGAGTAATCGTGGAAAATCAAGTTATTACACGTGGGTGTTCGCACTTGAATCGATGTTGTTGGTACGACTCTCACTGAAATAAAAATATTTATAAATCACCGAAACCTACATTCTAATAAGTAGCATAAGCGGAAAATACGGGGTCGATCCATAGAGAAGACTTGTTTAATCTTTTCTTAAACTAAGTTCAACTATAAAAGCAATAAAAATAGGGGTTTGATAAAGCAAGAAACATACTTGAAAATCAAAGGATAAAAGATAATTGTATACAAAAGTGGTTCAATCTTATTTCTAGTTCAAGTTAGACATTCAACACAATCTCTATCATCAATTTCTACAAATTAGTCATATAAACAAATTATGCACACAACTACTCGCTTGACTCGACTAGGTTAACCTCTACAAAAGCGGATAGCTAGCAAAATCCAATCAAGAAAGCATTCTAACAATTGATTAAAGTTGGAAAGGCCTAACCATAATCAACCTATATGCCTCTAGTTGATGGAACAAACACATGCGCAACGAAAGAAAAATGGATCTAAAATACTCTAACTAGATTAATTACAAAGATATGCATGCATGCAATAAAACAAGAAAAAGGGGGACAAGAATACAACTTTTGTAGTATTTGAATCTTCTCCAAATCAACTCCAATCTTCTCAAGAACGGTTCGTAGGCCACTACGAGAGTCTTCCCGACTATTCTTTAGCCCTGGACTGGGATGGTGAGATCTGGTGAGCGGCCAATTTGGAGAGGAAAAGGTTAAGAATTTGAGAGAAAATTGAAATGAGATTATCACATAATCTCGTCCAATTTCACTATGGCCAAGAGTTCTTCAAAAAGATTAAACACTCCCTTTAAAAGACCATTACATGCAAACATGCAACTTTGAGTTTGATGAGAATTTGATACTAAAAAATCCACTAACTCAAAGTGGGATTTAGTGAGACAAGTGTTTTCAAATAAAAACAACATTTAGCCATGCAAAGTTGACATTTTCCACTCACAAATGTTGGATCTTTCCACTAATTTGGTCAAAGTTTGACTCTTAAAGTCCAAAGTTAATTGAAAGTCAAAAAGTCAACAATTTGACTTCTATTGCATTTTTTACCTAGTCAACAATTTGACTTTTAATGCAATTTTGATCAATTTCATTTAATTTCAAAATTATTTCTAATCGTCAATTTTAAAATTAAATAAATATTAAATAATTAATTAACAATTTAATTAATTTAATTTAATATTAAATCCAACACTTATCCCAATTTTTATGAATCCCTATTCATAATATTGATATTTAAATCTTATTTAAATAACTTCTATTTTCTCTCTCTTTATGTTTACTTCACAATTAAACATTAGGTTAAATATATTGTATATATTTAACACTTTGCTCCAAAAACCGAATTTGAACACTTCAAATTCGTTCGTCACACTATTCTAAGGTTTATTTCGATATGAGCTAGTAGGGGGACCTAATGGACCTACAGATCATGGTTTCCAACGATCCGAGATTAATTGACTAAACTCTTTATCCTAATTAACCAACATTCGTTAACTACCGGGTCACTTCACAAAAGCCGGGTCACTTCACAAAAGCCTAGTAGTTGCACTCCCCTCACTGTAGATATATTGTATCCACTTGATATAACCATAATCAGTAAGTCAACCATTCACAGGTTGTTCGTAATAACAGTTGGGTCATAAGCTAATTTACCCCCGAGATTACATCTTGTTCCTTAAGTCTCACTGATCCTCTAATGTGTTGGGGTTGATGCCCTAAATCTTGTAGGGTATTGTAGTTTGTAAACACGTGTATGAACATATATTTGTGATGTAATAATATGAGATATTTACTTCACTATTGTCAATGAAATATGAGATATTTTAATTGCATTAACCACAAACCAATAAACTAAGATCCCTGGTTATCGTTGTAACTTAAGCATGTATGTGGAGATATACAAGTGGATCATGCCTTAAGTGATAACCTAAATGGTCTATAGTATATGGATAAAGGAGAAAAACCTTATCCTAGTGACACTATGGATATGACTCACTTTGTAGATGTTACAAGTGTTGTAAAGTGTTACAGATGGTCTGATCCTGATCATTCATGTGGAGACATGCGAGCGGAGGTATCCTATACAAAGGAGTTTGTATAAGACTGGACTACGAAATGTTAAGTCTCGTTATATAATGCCGTTCATGATAGAGACTTTCATTTCACTAGGATGACCATATGTAACATGATCTTAATCCTGAGTGAGTTGGGAACTCCTGCCTATGAGGGAGGTTCTTTGATTTTCATGGGTGCGAGTGGCTAGATTGCTGACTCAAACCTACCACTTTGGGGATTCGTCTGATTGGGGAGTTGGGAACTCAGCTACACAAGATGGAATTCACTAATTCCCTGAAACAGGGGTAAGCAGATAGATTGCCCCTTAAGGGTTGATTTTGGGGCTTGAACAATGTGGCGCCACACACTTTCTCACGGCCCGAGAAGTGTTCACTCATAGTAGGACTATGATGTATTATTCATTAGAGGAATCAGTGACACTTAAGGAGTTAGATGTAACTACAAGGGCAAAATGGTAAATTGGTCCAGCTGTACTTATGAGCGATCTGTGAAGGTTATCGTACTATTGATTGGTTATATCCAATGGACACAAAAATATATTTGTTGTGCGTAGAGTGCAACTATCGATCTATAGTGGAGTGCCCGACAGTTAATGGATGGTGGATATCGTGATTAAAGAGTTTAATCAGTTATTCATGTACTGTTGGAGCTTCAAGCTACGGGTCTATAAGGTCCTCTTGGTAGCTCAATGAATTCGAGTTGAGAATCAATTTTTGGGTTAGTTTGAAGTGTTCAAATTAACAAGAGGAAATTTGATTATATATGATATAATTAAATTGGTTCAATTATATGTGATATAATTGATTTGATGTATTAGATACATTAATTGGAGGAATTGATATAAATATAATTTATATTAAATAAAGGAGAAAAGAACTATAATTTAAATATTACATATGATGTGATATTAAAACTATAGGTATATAATATAATATGATAAATTAGTTATTATATTTATTTATAATAAAACAATTATATGACAATTGTGGGTGGTTATTTCTTTCTCCATTACCGTGCAAGTGGGAAGTTATTTTCAGTTTTGAATAACTGAAGAATAAAATGAAAAAGAGTTTTCATTTTTGAAGACCGCTTCATTATCGTATTAACTCATTGATCAAGTGAAAGAAAGCTGTACGATAGCCTTTTCGAGAGACTAAACGATTGAGCAAAGAAAAGATTTTGGCTGAAAAAAAAAGATTGCTCACGAAAGCGAGAGATTGCTAGACGATTGCTCACGAGAGCGAAAGATTGCTAGACGATTGATCACGAGAGCGAGAGATTTCTAGACGATCGACTAGATGATTGCTCACGAGAGCGAGAGATTGATAGACGATTACTCACAAGAGTTAGACAATTAAGTACCCACTATCTATACGATAGACTAAAACTTTCTCCCACTTACTCAATCGTCTAGTTTGATCGTATACATCCTCCTTCCTTCTATCAAATTCACACAGAGCCCACACTCCTGGATTCTCACTCTGAGAATACCAAGGTTACCGAGTGGTAGTATCAAGGGTTGTTGTTCGAGGATCAAATAGTTCGTGATTGTGATGAGAGTGAGATTTTGCTAGACGATTGCACAACGAGAGTGAGAGTTTTCCAGACGATTGCTCCTCGTTTCTTTGCGCCTGACCAGTGTAGCTCGAGGGAATATTAGAAGAAGAGTTCTTCAAAGGTATGTCTCTTGATTCCTTTTGTTTTTGGTTAAGAAAGCATGCTTCAATTTTCTTGAAGATGCATAATAGTTCTTGTATGTTTGTGAATGCACTTATTCTTTCATAATGGACTTGGAAAGATCTTGCTTCCGCTCACCGGTTCTCTTGAATAAGAGTTCCTTCATAATGAACAATTGGTTTGGATCCAATCACCGAGTCCCACTCGGGCCAATGAGAGAGTGAAAGCCCTTGTTCAAGACCCATAGTCAGCACTTAAGGGAACAACCTCTCTACTATCCCTAAAAGCAGGTAGGAGAGAATTCCATCTTGCACCCTATGTCCTCAGCTATGTACCCCATCTTACCCTGAAATGAGAGATTTATTGAGCCAACCCTCACTAATGAAAATCTAAGGATAATTCCGAGTAAACAAGAGTTCATAGTTAGCTCAGGATTAAGGTCAAGTTACCTAGTGTTAAGAATGGTGTCTTAATTCTCCCAGAGTCTCGTTGTTTGTAATGATACACATTTTTATGATGAGCATTACATGCTCCCACTATGATCGTCTACCTCCAGCGCTTACACGATCGGGCAACCAATGCTATGTGATAGAGTAAACGATTTACCCCATTGTTTAGCATTAGCTAAACGATCGTTTAGCAAATACTACAAGATCGTGTACCTTTTACTAAGTGATGAAGACTAAGGTACGCGATCGCCTAGCACGCTCCGCATAACGCACACCTTACGCGATCGTTTAAACGATTATGATGCAGCAAAACACCATTGCCTACACGATCGCTTAGCGAGCACCTTCATATCGTATATCGCGCGGTCGTGTAGTTAGCAAGCCTCATCGCTTAGTTACTACCTACACGATCGTGCGGTATACGATATGAAGGCGCTTGCTAAGTGATCGTGTAGGCATTGGTGTTTTGCCGCATCGTAATCGTTTAGACGATCTCGTAAGGCGTGCATTCTGCGGAGCGCGCTAGGCGATTGCGTACCTCGGGCTTCATCACTTAGTAAAAGGTACACGATCGTGTAGTATTTGCTAACGATCATTTAGCTCTGGGAGTGTTGGTAAACGATAGAGCAAAACGTTTGTTCTTTTGTGTAGATGATCGCAGGGAGTTTGGTACATGATGGTTGGAGACGCGTTCTTCGCCGGATGGTTCAAGATCCGGTCGCCTATTTGAACCGGAGACTCCTTGGTTTTGTAATAGTTAGGTTAATTTTTGTGGATTTGAGGCAATTTCACCTGGTTCATCAATTTTTGTTTCTTATACATGTGATGTAGGTGTTTATATGGCAAAGTGTTTGACATATTAGTTTAGAAATCTACCTTAGGTTTGTGCAATTATTCATGCATAATGTATTTAAAGGTTATAATCTAGCATGAAGAAATTACATGAAAGCATGTGCATGCATCATGAAATATAAGAGTTATATTTTGCATGCAGTGAGTATTGTCGTGCATCATCCTTTTACTATAAGTGTTATAGTCTAAGGGTGAATGAAAGCATGTTGTGCTTGTTTCATTGCTGTTTTGTATAAGCGTTATATAAAAGAAGTAGCAATGATGGACAATACATTGAGCATGATACTTAGGTTGTTTATAATCGTTATGAATGCCTTGCATGTGTTTGCTTAACATTGTGGTTTTGGTTGTTTCCGTTTATAAATGTTATAAAGGAAATTAGAACTAAAATCGATAAGAAAGAGTTGCATGCGGACTTAGGGTGAACTCAAGTTTTTTAAAAGGGTTTTAAAATTGGATTAAGATAGACCTAAGTTCAAATGGTTCTAAAGAGTTTAGTAACCTAGATTAATCTTTTAAAATCGGTTTAATAGGATTAAATTGGTTGGCATAAAAGATTAAATTTGTTTTAAATATATCTATAAAGGATCTTTTATCTAAGGCGGGTTTTGGCTAGGCTGGGGTTCTTAAGTTGACAAAAATGTAACACCCCTACCTGGGAACCTACCTGGAAAGGTGAATTAGATAGATTTTCAACAAGCATGCGACAATTTGGTCAAAGACTCCGTTAAAGAGTTTAATGGATGATGATCAAAAAGTTTTTTTTAACTATCCAAGGTAAAAGTCACTCTTGGGCAAACCTAAAAGTTACTTAGTTAAAATCCTTAGTCGTGTTTTTTATAAGTAAACTAAACCTTAGGTTAAAAAATACTCAGTGGGAGGAAGAGATGTGTCTGATATGTCTATGATTCCACTCACATTTCTCCCTATATGTTCACACTGTGAGATTCATGCTTGGCCTCGTGGTGCCCTGGGAGCATCCCCCTTCGGATGATATTTGCATGAGTCAATATCAAGGTGGACGGAAAGAGTGTTTATAGTAAGTGGTTGAAGGGTGTGTGTCAACACGTCCTATGGTTTCTATCATTGGTTCACACTGTGAGATCATTTTGTACTCCCTCGTGGCGCCCTGAGAGCGTCCCCCTTCGAATGGGTTTTGTGCAGTTGGTCAAGATCAAGGTGAACTCTAGAAATGGATAGGGTCGCTTTAGGTTTTGCCCCAATCGGATTTTTTTCCTTCGGACTGGCTGCTTGGGGTGGATCTCTAGGGCCTAAAATGGAGGGTCACACTTACGGGAGATTGTTAAGTAAGTTAATGATCTCTTGGCTAACTCAATGATGGCTAGTCGTTATAGGAGCAAGAGTTGTTCTGGTATTAATGACTGATTGAGAACTTCTCAATTCAGAGGAGAGATAATTGACCTCCCTTCGGCGGCTTTTGTCCTAAACCTTTGAAGCGTCATTGCGAAACTAGATGTCACACGAGGTTCATATTAGTTTTGCTAAAACCTTATTGGATGTTGTTTTGTTTTACAATGGGTATTTCCTTAAAACCTAACGTAGGTCAATGTGTTTTTCTTTTCAGCAACTCGTTAGTATTTCTGTTTAGTGCTTTTAATATGACCAACTACATATAGTGGAAAGAATCATGTAAAACATATTTTGTGGCAAACAACCTTGAATTTGTCATGGTTGAGGAGTGTCCTCAAGTCCCGACCCTTGATGCACCGCGAAGTATTCGCAATGCATATGAGGTGTGAATGAAGGCTAATTCGTTGGCCCGACTTCACATTTTGGCTAACATACCTGATGTTTTAGCCAAAAGGGTTGAGAACATGGTCATTGCATGTGAGATTATGGACTCGATACAAGATTTGTTTGAACATCAGTTCTTACTTTTCGAGCATAAAGGGATAGATGAAAAAACCAGTAGTGCCAATTGTTCTAACACTGATCCCACTACTCTCCAAAAGAGGAGGAAAGACAGTAAATCTGATTTATTGGTCTTGGAGACGTGTTTGGTAGAGAATGATGATTCTGTCTGGATCCTAGATTCAGGTGCTACCCGCCATGTCAGTTCCTCTTACTAAGGATTAAGTTCCTGGCAAACGTTGCCACAGGGAGAGATAACTCTACAAGTCGGTACTGGTGAGGTTGTTTCAGTTATTACTATAGGTAGGCTGAAGTTATTTGTTGACAAGAAACGCTATCTATTACTGGATAATGTTTTCGTAGTTCCTCATATTAAGAGGAACTTGATCTCGATTTCTGGTCTCATTGAACAAGGGTATACCGTCTTCTTTTCTGAGAATAAAGTGTTTATTTTCAAGAATGGAATGAAGAATGGTTATGGTTCAATGGAAAGTAACTTATATGTACTAAGGCCGTTAATCCTAAAAGCCTTGTTTAACACTAAAATGTTCATTACAGCAACAATAGCTAAAAGACCAAAGGTTTCTCCTAAGGAAAACGCCCATCTTTGGCATCTAAGGTTAGGTCACATCAACCTCAATAGGATTGAGAAGTTGGTGAAAAGTGGACTTCTAAAGATTTTAGAAGAACATTCCTTGCCGGTATGTGAATCATGCCTCGAAGACAAGATGACCAAACGACCTTTTACTGGAAAAGGTTACAGAGCCAAGGAAGCCTTGGAGCTTGTACATTTAAACCTTTATGGTTCGATGAATGTTAGAGCTCGGGGTGGGTATGAGTATTTTATCTCTTTCATAGATGATTATTCAAGATTCGGGTATCTCTACCTAATGCAACGTAAGTCTGAAGGCTTTGACAAGTTCAAGGAGTACAAGGCTGAAGTTGAAAACTTGTTAGGTAAGAAGATAAAAACACTACAATCTGATCGTGGTGGATAGTATATGGACCTCAATTCCAGAACGATATGATAGAACATGGAATTGCGTCCCAACTCTCGGCCCCTGGTACACCTCAGCAGAATGGTGTATCAGAAAGGAGAAATAAAACCTTGTTGGACATGGTTTGGTCTATGATGAGTTATGCTCATCTGTCAGACTCATTTTGGGATTTTGTAGTGCAGACTGCATGCTATATTCTGAACAACGTTCCCTCGAAAAGTCTTTCTGAAACACCTTTTGAGTTGTGAAGAGGTCATAAAGGTAGTTTACGCCATCTCAGGATTTGGGACTATCCGGCATATGTGCTAGTGACTAACCCAAAGAAGTTGGAACCGCGTTCGAAGGCTTGCCTTTTTTTTGGCTACCCCAAGGAAACAAGAGGTGGATACTTCTATGATCCGAGTGAGAACAAAGTGTTTGTTTCTACAAATGCTATCTTCTTCGAAGAAGACCACATGAGGGATCATAATCCACAAAGTAAGCTCGTTTTACGTGAGATTTCTAGTGAGACTGAGACTGCTGAGGATTCAACAAGAGTTGTTGAATAGGCCGATAGATCAACAAGAGTTGTTTAGGTCGGAACATCTAGTCAACTAGCTTAAGAGTTGAGACTGTCTCGACGTAGTGGGAGGGTTATAAACCCACAAGATCGCTACATGGGTTTGACTGAAGCCCAAAACAAAACATCATTTCGAATGATGGGATCAAGGATCCTTTGTCTTTTAAGAAAGCAATGGAGGATGTTGACAAAGATGAATGAGTTAAAGCCATGAACCAGGAAATGGAGTCTATGTACTTCAATAACATCTGAGAGCTTGTTGATCCATCTGATGGGGTAAGACCTATTGGGTGTAAGTGGATCTATAAACAAAAGAGAGGTGTAGATGGAGAGGTGCAAACTTTTAAGGCTAGACTCATGGCAAAGGGTTATACCCAGGTCGGGGGAGTTGACTATGTGAAAACTTTCTCACCTGTTGTCATGCTTAAGTCTATCCGGATTCTCCTGTCCATAGCCACATTTTGTGATTATGAAATATGGAAAATGGACGTCAAGACTGCCTTTCTTAATGGTAATCTTGAGGAGACCATCTATATGACTCAACCAGAGGGGTTCATAGTTCCAAATCAAGAGCAAAAAGTTTACAAGCTTAATACGTCCATTTATGAGCTGAAACAAACATCTAGAACATTGAACATCAGATTTGACACTATGGTCAAGTCTTTTGGCTTTGATCAGAACGTTGATGAGCCTTGTGTCTACAAGAAGATCATCAACAACTCAGTAGCTTTCCTAGTACTGTATGTGGATGATATCCTACTCATTGGGAATGATGTAGGGTATCTGACTGACATTAAGAAATGGCTAGCTGCCCAGTTCCAAATGAAAGATTTGAGTGAGGCACAGTATGTTCTAGGAATCTAGATCATTCGGGATCGTAAGAACAAATGGTTAGCCCTGTCTCAAGCATCGTACATCGATCAAATGTTGATCAGGTACAAGATGCAAGATTCCAAGAGGCGTTTATTACCTTTCAGGCATGGAATCATTTTGTCTAAGGATCAATGTCCTAAGACACCTCAAGAGGTTGAGAAGATGAGGCGGATTCCCTATGCTTCAGCTGTAGGAAGCTTAATGTATGCAATGTTTTGTACCATACTCGACATTTGCTATACAGTAGGGATTGTCAGTCAGTATTAGCCCTTTCAGGATTTGATCATTGGACGACGGTCAAGACAATCCTCAAGTATCTTTGGAGAATGAGGGACTACATGCTCGTGTATGGAGATAAGGATCTGAACTTTACAGGATACACGGATTCTGACTTTCAGGCCAATAAAGATTCTCGCAAATTGACATTGGGGTCATTTTCACTCTGAATGAAGGGGCTGTAATATGGAGAAGCATCAAGCAAGAATGCATCGCGGACTCCACTATGGAAGCCGAATATGTAGCGACTTGTAAAGTAGCTAAAAAGGCTGTTTGGCTAAGAAAATTCCTTTTAGATTTGGAAGTTGTTCCAAATATGGATTTTCCTATCACTCTGTATTGTGATAATAGCGGGGCTGTGGCAAATATGAAGAAGCCTCAGAGTCATCGTCGGGGTAAGCATATAGAGCAAAAATACCACTTGATCAGGGAGATTGTGCATCACGGTGATGTGATAGTCAAGAAGATCGCGTCGGAGCACAACGTTACTGATTTCTTTACAAAGGCCCTCACGGCTAAAGTGTTCGAGGGTCACCTGGAGAGTCTGGGTTTAAAGTGGGAGATGATATTGGGGTATGCCCTAATTTATTGTATATTGTATTGTACATTAGTCTCCCAAGGCATTAGGACCTGTCTCTTATACACATCTAGATGTGTATAAGAGACAGGGCTCTCACGGCTAAAGTGTTCGAGGGTCACCTGGAGAGTCTGGGTCTACGGGACATGCAGCACCTTGTCTAGGGAAAGTGGGAGATGATATTGGGGTATGCCCTAATTTATTGTATATTGTATTGTACATTAGTCTCCCAAGGCATTAGGACAAGTGGGAGATTGTTGGGATTGGTGTCCTAATTCTCCCAGAGTCTCGTTGTTTGTAAGGATACACGTTTTTTTGAATAAAATAACTGTTATTTCATTCTAGCATTTACTCATATGCAGTAAACAAAGCTCCATGGTTACCTTATGTGAACTTCAGCATGTATATGTAATAAACAAGTGGATCATGACTTAAGTGATAACCTAAATAGGTCTGTAGTATAAGGATTAAGGTGGGATACCTGATCCTGGTGACACTACGGATACGACCCGCTTTGTAGAGGTTTTGCAAGTGTTATAAACTACTACAGATGGTAGATCCTGACTATTCATGTGGAGACATGCGAGCGGGGGTGTCCTATACAAAGAATTTGTATAAGACCAGACCACGAGATGACTAGACTCTATATATAACGCTGTTGATACTAGAGACTTACATCTCACCTAAACGACCATAGGTGACACGACCTCAATCCTGAGTGTTTTAGGAACTCTTGCCTTTGAGGGTGATCCTTTGATTAGTATTGGTGAGAGTGGCTAGATTTCCAAATCAACATGCCTACCTTTTTGGGGACTTGTCTGATCTGGGAGCTGGGAACTCAATACACAAGATGAAATTCACTCCTTTCCCGAAGCAGGGATAAGTAGAGAGATTGCTCCCTTAAGGGCTGATTCTGGGGCTTGAACATAGTGGCCACAACTTCTCTTTGGAAGAGAGGACTCAGTCATAGTAGGACTATGACTTATGTTCATTAGAGGGATCAGTGGTACTTAAGGAGTTAGATGTAACTACAGGGGCATAATGGTTATTGGACGAGCTGTACTTACAACCGATCTGTGAAGGGTTGTCGCACTGTTGATTGGTTAAGATGGACACATAAAATATCTATGGTAAGGAGAGTTCAGCTGTCGGTTTTTAGTGGAGTGTCTGGTAGTTAACAGATGGTGGATCCCGTGACTAAAGAGTTTAGTAAGTTATTCACGTACCATTGGAGCTTCGAGCTACAGGTTTATAAGGTCCCCTTGGTAGCTTAATGGATTCAGTTGAGGATCAGTTTTTGGTGTTGATTTGAAATGTTCAATTGACAAGAGGTAATTCGATTATATATGATATGATCGGTATGATGTATGATATACATCTAGTGGAGGATTAATGTAAATGAAATTTACATTAAGTGCCATGGAATAGAAAAAGAGATATGGTTTGTATGTTTCATGACATGAAATATTAAAATTGTAGGTTATAAATATAGTATGGTAAGTTAGTTATCATTTATATTTATAATAATATTAATTATTGGATAATTATCTCTTTTTCTCTAATAACCAATTGAATGGGAGGTTATTGGTGGTTTCATGGTAACCGTGAGATAAAAGGAAAAATGTTTTCCTAATTTTAGTAAGTTTGGCAAAATTGTGTTTTTTGAGATCTCCTCTCTCCGAAAAATTCTCATGGAAGTTTTCAAGTAAATGGGATTTACTAAGCATTAGCTTGGAGTAAGGTAAACGATCGTGGAGTGTTAATAGGTGACAGGTTGTCAAACCCCGCCCCGAGCCCGCACTCCTGAGCCCGAGGAGAGGCATGATAATAACTAATGCTACTTTGGTTAACCTACTAGTTTCTTTTAATAACCTTACTTATAACAACTACTTTGGTTAACCTACTAGTTTCTTTTAATAACCTTACTTATAACAACAGTGGAAAATATTACATGGTTTAATTAGAAACTAGCTTACAAATTCAAGTTACATTTACATGAAAGACACTATCCTGACTACTAATCTCGTTTAATACTATTTCTAGACTTGTGGCAGACCTTGACCAACACCACAACCTGGACTTGTCAGCTACCTGCAAGAGAAACATAGAGAAAAACCATGAGCTTTACAAAGCTCAGTGAGTGGTAATACAAATACAAGTCTTTTACAAGCATTATCACGAGGTTCCTATGCAAACCTCCACCATACCATGAAGTTTTTCACAAACCTACCTACACACACGATAGATAGTTAATATTCATATCTAACAATATCAACCTATATGCACATAGTTCTCCCTTTCATGGGCTCAGAAGCTAGGCCTGTCGGCCCTCTGACCATCCCATTCAAGGTTTTCTGTCCCACAGGCTCAGAAACTAGACTCCTTGGTCCCCTGACCATCCTGTAAGGATTGATTTTGGACTCAGGCTCTAGGTCCATAGACCTCCTAACCATCCCAATGTCATACTCATCTTATAATATAAATTACAACATATCAATTCCAAAATATGCTTAAAAGAGTAAAAGAAATAACCACTCACAGTGATCTGTTGAGATCTTTCTTCCCAATTCACCCGGTTTCCCTTATTCCTCCGTTGGACCCTATTTCAGGTTTAACTTTAAGCTTAGATTACTCACTCTTTCGAGCCTTATCTCAAGACATTCCATTCTTCAAAAATTTGTGAAAATGTCTTAACTATAATTCCTTAATGTTTCGCCTTGAAATTCCTCGGTGAAAGTTCAGAGTCTCAAGTTTATTCCTTTTGGCCCGACTGTCTCCTCACTGGTGAGCACCTCTCGATTTTCCTTGAATTTGACAGCCTTAGAGTTAGAATTGCATTAAAGTAGCCCTCACACCGAAACTACATTTAATTTATAAACTTTTGGTCAAAAAATCATCTGATTTGCACAAGCAGTTTGGAAAAGCTTATTGTTTGAAGTTAGCCTATGCGTCTGTCCGTACAACCATGTACCCTTTGGCACCTTTGCTTGTACCTCCGCCCAAACACTGTCTGCCTGATGCGTTATTTTAATGAATGAAAATATGGATGAAATGCGTTGGTGGAATTACGTTGTGCACTCAAGTTTCCCCAGCGGAATCCAAGTGTAAATTCCTCTGAGTTTCCTGGTAAGTCTAGGGTCAATCACAGGGACTTGTGAAAATAGTTTGCGTTGATAATTTTCTTATGAAAACTTTGTGGTAACTGGTAAATAAATAAGGTGGTTGGTTTGTTGTTGCGTTAATGAAAATAATAATAAATGTGGCAGAGTTCGAAAAAAGTTGGCAACGGGAAATACGATGAATATGCGGTAAACAGGTTGAGAAGGGTTTCGGCTAACACTCCCTAGGTTACGTTCTTGCCTTGCGATCATGCAACATGCATACAATAGTAAACCACCTCTCGGCGTGAATGCCATGGCTTTTAAGGCTAGAACACATGTGATAAATATGCAATAAGTCTACAGGGTTTACACATAAACCTTTATTCCTATTTATGCGATGACAACATGACATTCATACAAATATGCGACCGCATAACATCATTCCTATTCTTAGGATGCATGTGATGAGAGTTGACAAATATAGCTTATCTCTAAGTCCCTATTTCTTGTTTATGTAGGCCTAATCTTGCTTTTTCAAGTCAGATTCTAACCTAGCTCTCTCGAGACATTAGGTTCTTTCTTTAGATTCTCTCTTGAGTAACTCTAAAGGGATGTTTCGCACAACATAAAACAAGACAATCGCTAGCAATGAACTTCCTAGATCATGTTAGCTTAGTTCTTCTTAACCCATTCAACTAGTTTAGCTACTCATGCGTATTAAGAGAGTGAGCAGATGTAGAATTATAACTTCCATTGAATAGATAAAAGATGAAGTATAGAATAACAATGCAAGTATAGCAAAGAGCCTGGGGCAATTTCTTGCCACCAGGTGTTACACTGTTATACTCATGCTCTAAAGATATTCTCGCTTTCGCGAGAGTCAACCTGCTCTCTGCTCTTACACCCTAAGGTTCTCTCTCAAGCTGCCTTGGACGATCTCCAGCATCACCACTCTTCTCTAGCTCCACCGTGAAATGGAAAAGAAAACTATGAACAGAGGTGTGAACTTATAAAGTGATGAATTAATCAACTGCTTAACCCCTTCTCTGAAGAATGCACTTAGTATTTATAGGGCATCAAAAGATGGGACAACTTTAATTCCTGATTGATGCGTCAGATAATTGTAACTGATAAAGCTGAATGTACTCTGTGATCGTTATCGGCTATCAACTTAATTTGGATTCGACTGCTGTCAGCTTTCTGTCCCATCGATCTTAATTGTCCTTTCGTTCGGATGCGTCCACCATCTTGCGGCGATTCTTCTTAGGTGAATATTTGTGAGCGTGATCAACACAAAGTCTTGCGGTGAAGTTGCGCTTGACCGATGAATTCCTATGATCACAATCTCTGTAATGCGTTAATGCATATTCTGCACAAAAAAATAGAAAAATCAACAGTTCCAATGCGCTGACGCACGCAACCGCAATATTATAGATTTTATGCTTCATGGACGCAATTTATCAGTTTTCATCAACGCAATCCAACATATTTTAATAACTTAGCACTATGATAACGTGCATTTCTGCCCGTTATCACACCCCTAAATTTAAACAATACAGATGTGGCAGCATTCAGTTTGCGGTAGTCCATATCCAGTGATGGTCCTCTGCGGTATTAATTCATTGTTCTCATTGGGGACTACTGTCATTCCGCCCTTCTTCGACACACATTGCATGGGGCTGACCCACGTGCTATCGGCAATGGGATAGATAATGCCCGCATCCAGCCATTTGATAATCTCCTTTTTGACGACCTTTTTCATCGCAGGGTTAAGTCTGCGTTGATTTTCAATGGTTGCCTTATGGTTGTCTTCGAGACAAATGTGGTGCATGCAGTATGCGGGGCTAATTGGTAGGGTTGTCAAAAAGGGAATGCATTGATAACCAGCAGCTTCTCATTCTGCCCCAGAAATACGTACTTCAGATGTATTGGTAGGGTTTTTAATTCAAGGGTTGGTGGTTCCACGAGAGAAGGTTGCGTTATTTTTCTTTCTTCCTTCAACTTTTCTTCTTGCGTTGCGATCGATTCTTCTTCTCTGTTTGTCTTTGCTACGATCGCATTGCAGGCAGAGAGCTGCAGCGTTGGCATCCTCTTCTTCATACTCTTCATCAAACTTTTCTTCTTCAATCAAATTGAATTCATCTTCTGAATCTAGCAGGTCTTCCTCATCAAGAAATTTCATGGCGTGAATTATGTTAAATTTGAGCTTCTGTCCATTGATGCACAAAGTGATCTCTCCCTTGTTCACATCAATTTGAGCACGTCCTGTTGATAGGAAAGGTCGTCCCAAAATGATGGGCACATCTTTATCGGCCTCATAATTCAAGATGATGAAGTCAGGTGGCAATAAATTTATCAATGGTGATCAGCACGTCCTTCACCTTACCCTCTGGATGAACCAGAGATCTGTCAGCCAATTGGAAGGTCACGGATGTGGGCACAAGCTCCCCTACATTCAATTGTCAAAAGATTGACAGCGGCATCAAATTTATGTTGACCCCCAGGTCATATAAGGCTTGCCCAATATAGTGTCCTCCTATGGAGCGAGGAATGGTGAAGCTCCCAGGATCGCTCATCTTCGGTGGGATAATAGATTTGGAACTCTGTGTTAGTGCGATAGTGGCAAATTTTTCAGCGCCTCTTTTCTTGGTTACCATGTCCTTTAGAAACTTGGCATAGGCAGGCATTTCCTCAATCACTTCACTAAAAGGAATGTTAACATGTAATTGCTTAAGCATAGACATGAAGCATTGGTACTGTACCTCTTCGTTTTTATTCTTCTTTAGCCTCTGAGGAAAAGGTGGTAACTAGACTCTCACGGTTCCCGTTTCATTTGACTTCGGGGTTGACGCAACCTCAAGTTCTACTGCTTCATTTTATTTTTCTTCTTCTTATGTTGCCGTAATCTCCTGTTCAGCTATGATGGAGGTCGATCTATTCTGCTTCTTCTTTTCTCCTTCCACAGTCTTTCCACTACGCAATGTCACAACCTGACATTGCTCCTTACCTAAACCTCCTGGGTTGCGTGGAAGCTCGGTTGAACTTGGCAGCACCCCTTGCGGTCTACTTTTATGCTCATTTGCAATTCAAGGTTGTGGATGGACGTAGCCTGACTCTGAAGCACCGCCTGATTTTTCTCTATATATTGCTTCAATAGACCTTCTAGGGAAGAAGATTGCGGTGGTTATTGTGAGCTGCTTGCTTGGTTGCTCTGTTGACCATTGCTGCGTTGAAAGAACCCTGGTGGCCCTTCTTTTTGTGCCACATATTGAAAGTTTTGTTGTGTATTCTTCCAAGCAAAGTTTGGGTGGTTTTTCCACCCGGGGTTATAGGTGTTAGAAAAAGGATTGTTCTTTACAAAATATACAGACTGTGGGTTTTGTGGGCAATCCTTCATAGCATGCCCATCACCGCAAGTTGCACACCTTGCGGTGTTTTGACTTATTGTGTTGATTTGCCCACCTTGCGGTGTTGGGCTGCTGATTGTCATTCCTTGGATCAAGTTCATCATTATAGTCATTTGGTTCTGCAGTGAAACAATGGCACCGTTATTTGTGTTAGATTCTTTGAGTCTTAATCTCTGGTCTCTCTCCCTCCAGTCTTCATAATTCTTGGAGATGCGATCCAGGATATTCTTCGCCTTATCATAAGTCTTGTCAAGCAGACCACCAGTTGTTGCCACATTGGCAAGGTCTACGAAGCAGGATTCAAACTGTGGTAGAAAATTTCCATCTGAAGGCAGTATGGCAGCCCATTATGCGGACAATCTTGGACTAACCTTTTAAACCTCGTCCAGGCATCACTGAGCGATTCGTCCATGTCCTGTTCAAAATTAGTGATAAGCTTTCTTCGTCTGAATTCTCTGTAGGTGGGAAATACTTCTTCATAAACTTCTCGACCACCTGTTCCCAAGAAGTGATCTCTCCTGGTTCGAGCGAGTAAGCCCATTTCCTAACCTGATCACAAAAAGAAAATGGAAACAACGTTAGTCGAACCTCCTCAGCAGAGATATTCGGGAACACAAAAGTATTGCAGATTTCAATAAAACTTCGGAGATGGGCGTGCGGATCCTCGCCACGCCTTCCTCCAAATTGACCTGCAGCCTGGACAATCTGCAGCATCACTGGTTTCATTTCAAATCTACTTCCATCTAAGGCAGGCCTCATGATTCCAGGAGAGAAATCATAGAGGTTTGGCGATGCATAGTCCCTAATGGGCCTATTGCGATCGTTGGGCAACAGAATTGGATTTGCAATGACATTGTTGTTGTTTGGTGCTTCATTCCTAGGCTGCTTCGCCATCTTTTCCTTATCGGATTGTGGCTGCTGTTGGCGGTTCCTCAGTCTCCTCTTAAAATTCCTCTCAATCTACGGGTCATAATTCACCAGAGATTGAGAGTTCTGCAAAGAAATAAAAAAAACTACCGTTAACAAACTATTTTGCCGTAGTCCTCGGCAACGGCACCAAAAACTTGATGCGTTATTTTATTGAATGGAAATATGGATGAAATGCGTTGGTGGAATTACGTTGTGTACTCAAGTTTCCCCAGCAGAATCCAAGTGTAAATTTCTCTTAGTTTCCTGTTAAGTCTAGAGTCGATCACAGGGACTTGTGAAAATAGTTTGTGTTGATAATTTTCTTATGAAAACTTTGTGGTAACCGGTAAATAAATAAGGTGGTTGGTTTGTTGTTGCATTAATGAAAATAATAATAAATGCGGCAGAGTTCGAAAAGAGTTGGCAATGAGAAATACGATGAATATGCGATGAATGGGTTGAGAAGGGTTTTGGCTAACACTCCCTAGGTTGCGTTCATGCCTTGCGATCATGCAACATGCATACAATAGTAAACCACCTCTCATCATGAATGCCATGGCTTCTAAGGCTAGAACGCATGCGATAAATATGCGATAAGTCTACAGGGCTTACACATAAACCTCTATTCCTATTTATGCGATGACAACATAATATCATTCCTATTCCTAGGATGCATGTGATGCAAGTTGACAAACAAAGCTTATCTCTAAGTCCCTATTTCTTGTTTATGCAGGCCTAATCTTGCTTTTTCAAGTCGGATTCTAACCTAGCTCTCTCGAGACATTAGGTTCTTTCTTTAGATTCTCTCTCGAGCAACTCTAAAGGGATGTTTCACACAGCATAAAACAAGATAATCGCAAGCAATGAACTTCCTAGATCATGTTAGCTTAGTTTCTCTCAACCCATTCAACTAGTTTAGCTACTCATGCGTATTAAGAGAGTGAGCAGATGTAGAATTATAACTTCCATTGAATAGATAAAAGATGAAGTACAGAATAACAATGCAAGTATAGTATAGAGCCTGGGGCAATTTCTTGCCACCAGGTGTTACACATTCTACTCATGCTCTAAAGATATTCTCCCTTTTGCGAGAGTCAACCCGCTCTATGCTCTTACGCCCAAAGGTTCTCTCTCGAGCTGCCTTGGACGATATCCAACATCACCACTCTTCTCTAGCTCCGTCATGAAATGGAAAAGAAAACTATGAACCTAATATCGTATTGACTTTTACTTCCAACATTGTCAGTTTGGAAAAATATTTTTTGCTTGTAAGTAATGTATGTGTAGTTTCACTGTCTGCAAGACATTGATCTTTCTTACTCATTTTATAGTCACCCAATATATGAAAATGATCGAGGTTTCTTCATTAAAAGAAAATAATTACAATAAGAAAAATAGTATTTAGAATATACAAAGGTTGTCGTCTACTAAGAGGAAAGAAAATATGAAGATGAATAAAAAAAACAACATTAAGTTTAGATATTTTCAAAGTTAAAGGAAACACTTGATGTTCCAACAATTCTGCTGATTTTCTCTTCAAAAAATTCAAAGAAGTCCGCCACATCGAAATTTGTCATATGGGATGAGTCAAATATGTCATTATCCTAGTATGTAAAATTTGTTTCCACATTTTTCTCTTTTTCCTTTAGGGATGCTTGATAGAGATCAACTAAATGTTCTGATGTACGACAGGTACGTGACCAATGCTCAGTCATTCCGCACTAGAAGCATTTATTTTCAACACTTTTTGAACTCTTATCTCGTGGAGCTTTTCCTTTGTGATTTTCATTTTATGTGGTTCTTTTGAACTTTGAATGATAGAATGACCACCACAAAAATAATAATTATTTCTTCCTCTGTCACAGTCATTAATGGGAAATTGTAATGGGTGGCAAAAGGAATTAAGAAAATTGGAAGCGTGTCTGTGAGGTTTTTAATTTTACACATATAGCAAAATATTCAAATTCAGATTTTTGTGTTTTCTATGTTCCCATTTTGCCCTTTTAACAATCGTTGATCAACGTCTAATTTCTTCACAATTTTCTTCTATGTTTTCTTCTGAATTGTTTTCTTCTTCTACGCATTCGCAAACATGTTCTTAAAATTCTTCAGTTTTCATCCATGATTGAAGCTATTCTCTTCAACATTGCTGCATTCATCACTAAAAAAAAATGGGCTCTTTTGAACTCTGAGTGTCAAAGATGAGCTTGAAAAACTCAAGAACTCTGTTTCTGCCATTCAAGCTTCAAGACGCAAATGAGTAGCAATCCCATAGCCATGCATCCATGGATTGGGCATCAAAAGCTTCAAGATGCTTTCTACAAAATTGATGACCTAGTGGACGAATTTTCTTATGAAGCTTTAAGAAGAGAGGTAGAAGAAAGTCCAAACAAGTATATGAAGGAACTCTTATTCAAGAGAACCAGTGAGCGAAAGCAAGATCTTTCCAAACCCATTGTGAAAGAGTAAACACATTCACAAATATACAAGAACAATTATGCATTATAGAGGAAATTACAACATGCTTTCTTACTAAAACAAAGGGAATCGAGAGACATACCTTTGAAGAACTCTTCTTCACGTATTTCCTCAATATACACTGGTCAACTCTCACTCCCTTTGCAATCGTCTAGCAAAATCTCGCTCTCGTTTCAATTGTCTAGCAATCTCTTGCTCTCGTGAGCAATCATCTAGCTGATCGTCTAGCAATATCTCGCTCGATCATTTAGTTTCTCGAAAGGGCTATCGTATAGCTTTCTTTCGCTCGATCGATTAGTAAAATGATAATGAAACAATCTTCTCCAAAAATGAAAACTCTTTTCATTTTTATTCTTTAGTTATTAAAAACAAAAATTAACCCCCCACTTGCACGGTTAATGGAGAAAAGAAATAACCAACTAAAACAATTATCTCATAATTGTTTTTATTATAAATAAATATAATAACTAACTTATCATATTATATTTATAATCTATAGTCTTAATATCACATCATATATAATATTTAAATCATAGTTTTTTTCTTCTATATTTAATATAAATCATATTTATATCAATTCCTCAAATTAATGTATCTAATCAATTATATCACATATAATTGAACCAATTTAATTATATCATATGTGATCAAATTCCCTCTTGTTAATTTGAACACTTCAAATTAACCCAAAAATTGATTCTCAACTTGAATCCATTGAGCTAGCAAGAGGACCTTATGGACCTGTAGCTTGAAGCTCCAACCGTACGTGAATAACAGACTAAACTCTTTAATCACGATATCCATCATCTATTAACTGCCGGGCACTTCACTAAAGACCGACAGCTGTACTTTTCGCATTACAGATATATTTTTGTGTCCATTGGATATAACCAATCAACAGTACTATAACCCTTCAAAGATCGCTCGTAAGTACAGCTGGGCCAATTTATCGTTTTTCCTCTATAGTCACATCTAACTCCTTAAGTACCACTGATTCCTCTAATGAATAATACATCATAGTCCTACTATGAGTGAACACTTCTCGGGCCATGAGAAAGTGTGTGGCGCCACATTGTTCAAGCCCCAAAATGAATCTTTAAGGGAGAAATCTATCTACTTACCCATGCTTCGGGGAAGGAGTAAATTCCATCTTGTGTAGTTAAGTTCCTAGGTCCCCAATCAGACGAATCCCCAAAGTGGTAGGTTTGAGTCAGCAATCTGGCCACTCACACTCATGCAAATCAAAGAACCGCCCTCATAGGTAGGAGTTCCCAACTCACACAGGATTAAGGTCATGTTACCTATGGTGATCCTAATAAAATGAAAGTCTTTGTCATGAACGACGTTATATAATGAGACTAAACATTTCGTGGTTCGGTCTTATACAAACTCCTTTGTATAGGATACCCTGACTCGTATGTCTCCACATGAATGATCAGGATCAGATCATCTGTAGCACTTTACAACATTTGTAACATCTACAAAGCGGGTTGTATCCATAGTGTCACTAAGATAAGGTTTTCCACCTTTATCCATATACTACAGACCATTTAGATTAACACTTAAGGCACGATCCACTTCTATGTCTCCACATACATGCTTAAGTTACAACGATAATCAGGGATCTTAGTTTATTGGTTTGTGATTAATGCAATTAAAATATACCATGTTTTATAGACAATGTGAAGAAAATATCTCATATTATTACATCATAAATGTTTGTTGATACACGTGTTTACGAACTACATAACCCTACGAGATTTAGGGCATAAAAAACTATAGTCGTGAGAGCCTTCGTAAGCGGGTCAACAATGTTGTGCTCCGAAGCTATCTTCGTGACTATCATGTCCCCTCGATGCACAATCTCACGGAAGAGATGATACTTCCGCTCTATATGTTTGTCGCGCTTGTGACTCCTAGACTCCCTAGAGTTCGCCATAGTATTACTATTATCACAATAAAGGGTGATGGGCCTAGACATGTCTGGAACAACTTTTAGATCAGTCATGCACTTCCTGAGCCAAACGACCTTCTTAGCAGCTTCACAGGCCACTACATACTCGACCTCTATCGTGGAGTCAGCGATGCACCCCTGCCTAGTACTTAACCATACAACAACCCCTTTGTTAAGAGTGAACACTGATCCTAAACTAGAATTTTGAGAATCCTTTTCAGTCTAAAAATCAGAGTCCATGTATCCAAAAAGGATCAAATCCTTAGATCCATACACGAGCATGCAGTCCCTCGTTCTTCGAAGATACTTGAGGATGTTCTTGACGGTAGTCCAGTGACCCTATCCTAGATTAGACCAATATCTACTGACTATCCCCACAGTATAGCAGATGTCAGGTTTAGTACATAACATCGCATACATCAAACTACCAACGACAGATGCATAAGGGACCCGTCTCATTTCCTTAACCTCTTGAGGTGTCTTAGGACACTATTCCTTAGACAATGTAACTCCATGCCAAAAAGGCAGTAGGCCTTTTTTGGAGTTCTGCATCGAGTACTTGATCAACATCTTGTCAATATACGATGCTTGAGACAGCACTAGCACTTGGTTCTTTCGATCCCGAAAGATCTGAATACTAAGAACAAACTGAGCCTCTCTCAAATCTTTCATATGGAATTGGGTCACTAGCCAGTTCTTGACTGAAGTCAGTAAACCTACATCATTCCCAATGAGTAGGATATCGTCTGCATATTAAACTAGAAAAACTACTAAACTGTTGATTATTTTCTTGTAGACACAAGGCTCATCAACGTTTTGGTCAAAGGCGTAAGATTTGATCACAACATCAAACCTTATGTTCCAAGATCGAGACGCCTGTTTCAGCCCATAAATGAACCAATTCAGTTTGCAAACCTTTTGCTCTTGACTTTGGGCGATGAATCCCTCGGGCTGCACCATATAAATGGTCTCCTCAAGATTACCATTCAGAAAGGCAGTCTTGACATCCATTTGCCATATCTTATATTCATAAAATGAGGCAATGGATAAGAGGATGCAGATAGACTTCAACATGGCAACTCCTTCCACCTAGGTATAACCCTTTGCCACAAGTCTAGCCTTGAAGGTTTACACCTTTCTGTCTGCACCCGATTTCCTCATGTAGATCCATTTACAACCTATAGATTTAACCTCATTAGGTTGATCTACAAGATCCCATACTGAATTGAAGTACATAGACTCCATCTCGAGATCCACGACTTTGACCCATTCATCCCGATCAATATCCTTCATTGCCTTCTTGTAAGACAATGAATCCTCAACCTCGCCATCGACTACCATAGCCAGGATTTCAGTGAAACCCATATAGCGAATAGGTGGGTTCGCAACCCTCCCACTACATCGAGGTTACCTTAACTCTTGAGGTGGATTTGACTTGCTAGATGAACTTCCATCAACACCTCTTGTTGATGTAGTAGTCCCTTCAACAACTCTTGTTGAAGTTTCAATCGTTTCGTTGAAAAGTTCATGTAACACGATTTACTTCGTGGACTGTGCTCCCTCATATGATCCTCTTCAAGGAAGATAGCGTTTGTCAACACAAACACCTTATTTTCCCTAGGATCATAAAGTAACCCCCTCATGTCCCTTTGGGGTAGCCTGCAAATAGGCACAACCTCGAATGTGGTTCCAGTTTCTTAGGATTAGCCTCAAGCACATGTGTTGGACAACCACATATGCGGAAGTGATGCAAACTAGCTTTACGCCCTTTCCACAAGTCCAAAGGTGTTCTAGCAACACTCTTAGAAGGAACACAGTTGAGGATATAAGCTGCAATCTCCACTGAAAAACCCCAAAACAAGTCCAGTAAGGAAACGTAACTCATCATCGACCGAACCATGTCCAACTTTTCTCCTCTCGAATACACCATTCTATTGAGATGTACCAGACACTAAGAGTTAGGAAACAATTCCATGTTCTATCATATAGTTCTGGAACTCATAATAAAAAAACTCACCCACCCCGATCTGATCAAAGTGTTTTAATTCGTTTAGCCAATGCATTTTCAACTTCAGCCTTGAACTCTTTGAACTTTTCAAAGGATTCTGAATTTCATTGCATCAAATAAACATACCCATATCATGGGTAATCATCAGTAAAAGTGATGAAATACTCGTAGCCTCCCCTGGCTCGCACATTCATCGAACCACAAAGGTCTAAATGCACTAACTCTAGAGGCTCTTTGGCTCGATAACCTTTTCCAGTAAAAGGTCTTTTAGTCATCTTGCCTTCAAGGCATGACATGTGCACAGGTAAAGAATTTTCCTCTACTCGCTTGAAAGTACATTATTCACCAACCTCTCAATCCTATTGAGATTGATGTGCCCTAATCGAAGGTTCCAAAGTTGGGCATTTTCTTTAGGAGAAACCTTAAGTCGTTTGTTTTGAGTTACGACAGTTTTAAATATCTCTATGTTATGGAGGGAATTTGTTGCTAATGGCCTAAGTACAAACTGAAGGATCGCATACCGAAAGTTCCATGAGCGGATTCAGATCACTTCGATTTCACAGTGACCGAAACACAAGCGATATACATTCAACACATACAGTTATGCATATAAACCTAATTATCGGCATGCTCAGAATACAGTAATTAACAAGGAAAGGGTTCATACCAGATGAAGACACTCTTCGAACGTCTGAAGCCTAAGCAGCAGAAAACCTCCAACAAATCTACCAGCACCCGACGAGTATGTCGACTGCAACAGCACGATCAGAGCGTACATGAACACTGCAACGGGGACGATACCACCACAAGAGAAACCCAGGTATCCTTGGCATCAAAAACCCAAAGAGTAGGCATTGGTGAGTTTGGTAGAGGACAGAGGAGAACGCGTTATGTAGATGATAAGCAAGTGGGAGATGAAACTCTGCTATCGTATAGTGGAAATGCTTATCGTATAATAGAGCTACACGATCGTGTATGAAAGGCTGAATGATCATTTAGGAAAAATGTATACAGTCGTTTAGAGAAAACGTGAGGCAGACGATCGTTTAGACGGACGAGCTTCTATTGTATAGGCTCTCAAGATCGCTTTCACGGATTCTTTTGGGCGCGGACGATAATACGAATGCACGATTTTGAAAAATGAAAATGATTTTCATTTTTAATCCACCGGTTACCATAACCTACGCAGCCCACTTCCCACGTTCGAACGTGGATAAATTCGTTAATTATCAAATAATTAATCAATTAATTTAATTAATAAATATAATCATATTATATTTATATCCTATAGTTTGATATCACATATCTATTATAGTATTTTCTCCTCTACTTGATATAAATCATATTTATATCTAATTTCCTCCAAAATAATGTATCTCATACATTTAGCCAATCATATCATATATAATTAACCAGTCCAATTATATCATATATAATTGAACTTCCTCTTGTCAATTTGAACATTTCAAATTAACCCAAACACTGGTTCTCGACTTTATCCAAGCTACAGGTGATCTAATGGACCTGTGGCTCGAAGCTCCAACAGTACGTGAATAGCTGACTAAACTCTGTAGCCACGAGATCCACCATCCGTTAACTGTCAGTGATTCCACTAAAGACCAATAGCTGAACTCTTCTTACCACAGATATATTTCTGTGTCCATCGGATATAACTAATCATGAGTACGATGACTTTTCACAGATGCTTATAAGTACAGCTAGGCCAATTTACCATTTTGCCCCTGTAGTTACATCTCACTCCGTAAGTACCACTGATTCTTCTAATGAACAATATAACATGGTCCAACTATGTGTGAACACCTCTCGGGCCAAGAGAAAGTGTGTGGCACCACATTGTTCAAGCCCCGAAATCAGCCCTTAAGGGAGCCATCTATCTACATACCCTTGCCTCGATGAAGGAGTGAATTCCATCTTGTGTAGCTGTGTTCCCAACTCCCAAATCAGACGAATCCCCAAAATGGTTGGTTTGAATCGGCGACCTGGCCAATCGCACCCATACAAATTAAAGGACCACCCTCAATGGTAGAAGTTCTCAACTCACTCAAGATTGAGGTCATGTTACTTATAGTCATCTTAGTGAAGTGAAGTCTCTGTCATGAACAGTGTTATATAAGGAGAAGTTAACACTTCGTGGTCAGGTCTTATACAAACTTTTTGTATAGGATGCCCCCACTCGCATGTCCCAACACAAATGATTAGGATTAGACCATCTGTGACAAGTCACAACACTTGTGACTATTCCACAAAGCGGGCCGCATCCTTAGCCTTACCAGGATAAGGTTTCCCTCATTTATCCATATACTATAAACCATTTTTGGTTATCACTCAAAACATGATCCACTTGTATGTCACCACATACATACTTGAGTTACATACAGATAACTAGGGATTTTATGTTTATTGGTTTATGGTAAAGCAAATAAAACAAGTAAATGAGAAAATACAAGATGTGAAGTAAATATCATATATTAACAACACAAATGTTCTTACATACTGTTTACAAACTACAGGACACGAGACTTTAAGGCATCAACCCCAATACAAACAAATTATTTTCCTGTTTTGTTGAACAAATCTCAACACCATCTTTCAGAATAAACACTTTATTCACCAAAAAGTTGAGTGTATATTTACGTTCAATCAAACACTTTACAGAAATTAAGTTTTGCTTTAACTCGGGAACAACATATACATCATTCAAAATGAGAAATTTACTCTGTAAAGCTAACTAGAGCCCTCCCATTGCCATAACTAAGATGACGTGCCCGATTCCTACTCGATTTTCATCTCACCAGCCTCAAATTTTCGCAAGGATCTAATCCCTTAAAGAGAAGAACAAACATGATTAGTGGCCCCATAGTCTATAATCTAGGAAGAATCATCATTTTCCACTAAACAAGTTTCCAAAACTAGTAAATCATGTTTACCTTGTTTTTCCTTGGCCTTAGCCTTCTTCTTCTCTTTCAACTAGCGAGGATAGTTCCGCTTCCAGTGCCCATCCTGGTTGCAATGGAAACATTTTCCTTTTTCAACTGGCATTGGTCGCCTACCTCTTTGTGCAACAAGTTGTGGGTTAGCAGGTGCCTTCCCTTTCCCTTTACCACTCTTCTTCTTCTTCCGCTTGGTAGTGTTGGAAGTAGAAGGTGCAAACTTAGTTCCTAAGGTCGAATCCCGATTGAACTTCTTAGATGATGAAGCAGCATTACCAACCTTCTTCTCCTTGCTTTTCAGCAAGGATTGGGATGTTTGCAACTCATTGAGGAGAGTTGTAAGGGAATAATCAACTTTGTTCAGCACAGCATTGCTGACAAAGTGCAGGAAGCTTTCTGGCAATGTTTGCATAATTGTGTTAACCTGGCTACCCTCATCGATGCGGGCCTCATCCATCTCCGCCACATTAAAAGTGGACCATCATGTTCATAACGTGTTCTTGAATAGATGTACCCTCTTCCATTTTGGAGTTGAAGATGCATTTCAGAGCTTCATGTTTGAGTTGTCCAGACGGTTGTCCAAACATTTCCCACAGGGACTCCATGATCTCACGTGTAAAGATTATAGCCTCATGCTTCTTAGCCAAAACATTGTTCAGACTGGCCAAGATGTAAGCTCGGGCTTCTCATTTTTCCTTGTCCATTTCTCGTATGCCTTCCGAACATTTCAAATGACAGTTTGAGTTGGAATAGGAGGACACACCTCCGTAAGGATGAACTTTAGATCATCGATGATAAGAATGGTATTAATCGTGTTTTTCCTACTAACGTAGTTTTCGCCAGTTAATTTGCCAGCATTTAATAGAGGTAACGTGGATGTTGCCATTTTAAAGTTATTGAAAAAATGAACAAACATAATAGCATTACCACTTTTAACACCAATTTTAGTTTTAGCAGAATAGTTCTAATGTAACCTAAGTGAAATGACATCTATTTTGCAATGATGCCCCAACGAGACAGGACAAAAGTCACCGGTGGGGTGATCAAGTGCCCCTTCACTGGGATGAAACATTCTCAACCATTAGACAGAAACAACTCTTGTAACTAACTCTAACAATCACCATTTTTCGGTCTAGAATTTTTAACCTTTAACAATTATGCGTAAGTGTAATCCCTCATTTTAGGCCCTAGAGTCCGGCCCTAGTGCGCCCACCGTAGGAAAAAGCAGATTAGGACAAGAGATTAAAGCGACCTTATCCTATATAGGAGATTAGATAAAGAGTCATGCAAAACTGTCATCCTTTAAGGGGACACTCCTAGGGTGCCTCGAGGTGATGCACAAAACATTATCCAACCTAATGAGAGAGATCGAGGGATATGTTGTCACACGTTTCGCTCCCACTTACTATGAACATTCTCTCCATTCACCTTGGTATTGACTTACCCCAAACACCATCCTTTAGGGGGACACTCTCAGAGTGCCTCGAGGCCGAGGATAGATCTCACGGTGTGAACATTAGGGAGAAACGTGAAAAGGTTTAAGTGAAGTATCATATACCCCAAGTACCTCCCACTAAATGTTCTACCTAGGGATTCATTAGCTTAGACAATCCAGCTACTAATTTTATCAAAGTGTGAGTTTCATTTGCTAAAAAAAAACTCTTGCTTTTGATAATTAAACAAGTTTGAATCAAGTCCCATTAAACACTTTAATAGACTATCATCAAATTTGCATGCATGCATCAAATCTATCTAATTCACCTTTCCTGGTAAGGGTGTTCCGTTTTCGTCACCTTAAAAACCCCAGCCTATACAAAACCCGCCTTAGATAAAAGGTTCTTTGTAGATAGATTTGTACATTTTTATCTTTTATTAGTCAATTTAATCCTATTAAATCGATTAAAAGATTAAACTTATGTTTCTAATCTCATTAGAACTGCGATCTTAGGTCTACCTCAATCAAATTTTAAAACTCTTTTAAAACATTATTTAACCTAAGTTTGCATGCATGTCTTTCTTATTGGTTTTAGTTCTAATTTCCATTATAACTCTTATTAAAGGAAATAACCAAAATCATCCACATTGCTAAGCTAGACTAGGTATTTATAACTCTTATAAAATTAACCTATGTGTCATGCTTTATGTAATGTCCATTCATTACTATATATAACTCTTATACGAAAAAGTAATGAACTAAGCATTCACGCTTCCATCCACCCTTATACTATAACATTTATAATATAAAGATGATGCATGAATATGCTTAATGCATGTATAAATATAACTCTTATATTATATGATGCTTAAGCATGCTTTAAAGTAATTTTAATCATACAAGCTACTATATCATAACTCTTACAATATAGAGATAATGCATGACAAAATGCATAACCTATGGTAAGATTTAAAACTATATGACATATAATTTAAACATACATCTCATGTACATTCATTAAAAATTAATGGACCAGGATGATTAGCCTAAAAACTCGAAAATAAATTAAAACTATCTATTACATAAACCAATGAGTAAACCGGTTCAAACAGGCGAACTGGGTTTTAAACCGCCCAGGCGAAGCCTAGCTTTCTGATCGTGTAGCTTTCTTTGTGATTGTCTACCCCCATCGTTTACATGATCGAGTAGCCAATACAAACCGATTGAGTAAACACTTTACTCGTTTGTTTAGCATCATCCAAATGATTGTTTAGTAAATACTACATGATCGAGTTAGAACTTTTCTACTCGATCATTTAGCCAAATCTAAACGATCGTTTAGCCTGGGCTACATGATCTGACCAACTCTTGGTCTTCTTTTTCCTCGAAGTAAACTGCATCTCCATGCCTTGAAGCTTCATCATAAGCGACTCTTACAGACTCAAACTCTTTGAATTAAATACTCGATAGCAAGTTAATATGCCCAAAAACACAGGGGCTCTTACAATTAACTTTGAAATGTAAAAGAAAACAATAACAAGAGGCAATCATCCCAGAAACTCCATTAATCCATATCCATAAATACATTTAACACTTAAATATAATGTAGACATGCTTAAAATCCACCAAGAATGTAAAAGTAATTCAATACATCAATGGATTTGGATTATCAAAACAACCTGGCTCTCATACCAATTGAAGGAACTCTTATTCAAGAGAACCAGTGAGCGGAAGCAAGATCTTTCCATGCCCATTGTGAAAGAATAAACGCATTCACAAACATACAAGAATAGTTATGCATTATAAAGAAAATTACAGGATGCTTTCTTACTAAAACAAAGGGAATCGAGAGACATACCTTTGAAGAACTCTTCTTCACGTATTCCCTCAATCTACACTGGTCAAATCTCGCTCTCGTTACAAACGTCTAGCAAAATCTCGCTCTTGTTGAAATCGTCTAGCAATCTCTCGCTCTTGTGAGTAATCGTCTAGCCGATCATCTAGCAATCTCTCGCTCTCATGAGCAATCGTTTAAGAACCAATCATCTAGAAATCTCTCGCTCGATCGTTTAGTCTCTCGAAAGGGCTACCGTATAGCTTTCTTTCGCTCGATCGATTACTAAAACAATAATGAAACGATCTTCTCCAAAAATGAAAACTATTTTCATTTTTATTCTTCAGTTATTATAAACTGAAATTAACCTCCCATTTGCACGGTTAATGGAGAAAATAAATAACCAACTAAAACAATTATCTTTTAATTGTTTTTATTATAAATAAATATAATAACTAACTTAACATATTATATTTATAACCTATAGTTTTAATATCACATCATATGTAATATTTAAACCATAGTTATTTTCTCCTTTATTTAATACAAATCATATTTATATCAATTCCTCCAATTAATGTATCTAATACATAAAATCAATTATATCACATATAATTGAAAATTTTTAATTATATCATAATCAAATTCCCTCTTGTTAATTTGAACACTTCAAACTAACCCAAAAATAGATTCTCAGCTTGAATCCATTGAGCTACCAAGGGGACCTTATGGACTTGTAGCTTGAAGCTCCAACGGTACATGAATAACTGACTAAACTCTTTAATCACAATATCCACCATCCATTAACTGTCAGGCACTTCACTAAAGACTGATAGCTGCACTCTTTGCACTACAGATATATTTATGTGTCCATTGGATATAACCAATCAACAATACAATAATCCTTCACAGAGCGCTCGTAAGTATAGTTGGGCCAACTTACCGTGTTGTCCCTATAGTTACATCTAACTCTTTAAGTACCACTGATTCCCCTTATGAACAGTACATCATAGTCCTACTATGAGTGAACACTTCTCGGGCCATGAGAAAGTGTGTGGCGCCACATTGCTCAAGTCCCGAAATCAACCCTTAAGGAAGCAATCTATCTACTTACCCCCTATGAATTCCATCTTGTGTAGTTAAGTTCTCAGCTCCCCAATCAGACGAATCCCAAAGTGGTAGGTTTGAGTCAGCAATTTGGCCACTCGCACCCATGCAAATCAAAGGACTACCCTCATAGGCAGGAGTTCCCAACTCACTCAGGATTAAGGTCATGTTACCTATGGTCATCTTAGTGAAATGAAAGTCTCTGTCATGAACGACGTTATATAACGAGACTAAACATTTCGTGATCCAGTCTTATATAAACTCCTTTGTATAGGATACCTCCACTCGCATGTCTCCACATGAATGATTAGGATCAGACTATCTGTAGCACTTTACAACATTTGTAACATGTACAAAGCGGGTGGTAGTGTCACCAAGATAAGGTTTCCATCCTTTATCCATATACTATAGGCCATTTAGGTTACACTTAAGGCATGATCCACTTGTATGTCTCCACATACATGCTTAAGTTACAATGATAACCAGGGATCTTAGTTTATTGGTTTGTGGTTAATGCAATTAAAGTATCCCATATTTTATAGACAATAGTGAAGAAAATATCTCATATTATTACATCACAAATGTTTGTTCATACACGTGTTTACAAACTACAGGACCCTACGAGATTTAGGGCAGTAACCCCAACAGGATGAATATTCTTCTCAAATCTAATCAATTGTATTCCATTTGAAAACAATAGTTGAAAAGGAATTTAAGAACAAAATACATGTTTCTAGTGTAACCATCAAGCTCACATCAATTGTTGTCTTACTTTAAAAATTCTACATATAAAAGGAATTAGGAGGTTGAGAGGAGTGAGTTTAGTTTTGTAAAATCTCTACAACATTGAAAGTAATAAAGAAAGAACATCCCATTGTACACATGAGGAAATTTGGTTAGTTCTTAGATTTGCATGTAAAGAAGATTGAGAATAAGTCAACTTGGATTATTGATCTCCAAGTGTTAAATATCTTGAACCCCTGAGGGGTGATGTATTTACTGCATGATTTGTTGATTGTCATTTTAATGAGACAATTTTTCAACATTAGGGGAGAAATTAAGAAATTGAAAAAATTAATTACATGAAATGCATTATTATTGTCTTATTTAGATCTCCGTACAGATCATTGTAAACTTGAAGTTAAGAAAATAATTCATTTGCAAAATATAAAAAATTAATTACCAAATGCATTTATAGATGCAAAGGAAGTAACTAAGTCACATATACCAGTTGCGAATGTTCCATAAAAAAATTGATATCTCAACACAAGTTGTCACTAATGAGTCTAAAACAGTGGGTTCCAAAGATAAAAATCCTTGAAAACGAAAAATAATTAATAGTGAAAAAGACTTGGTTGAGGATATAAATACCCATGAAGAAATCCTCGACATAACTAGTGAGAAAGGTGAAATACCTAAAGATAATAATGAGATTTCAATAAACTATGTTATGTCAGAAAAAGATGGAATCGTACTAATGTAATTATTGACAACATTTTTGCATATAATATTTCTCTTGATATTATATCTGAAAATGAGGATCCTGAACCAAAATCTGTTGAAGAATGTCGACATAGAAAAGATTCGCTTCAGTGGAAAAAAGAAATCGAGGCAGAATTAAACTCACTTTCAAAATGTCAGGTTTTTGGACTAGTAGTCCGAACACCAGAAGGTGTTAAACCTGTGGGATATAACTGGGTATTTGTAAGAAAAAGAAATGAAAATAATGAGGTCACAAGATATAAAGCAAGACTAGTTGTACAAGGTTTTTCACAAACACTTGGTATTGATTATGATGAGACATATTCTCCAGTGATGGATGCAATTACACTAAGATATTTAATTGGCTTGACTATATATAAAAGTTTGGGTATGCATCTTATGGATGTAGTCACAACATATTTATATGGATCTCTTGAAATGACATCTATATGAGAATCCCAGAAAGATTTAAGGTACCTGAAACATATACATCAAATTCTTGAGAATGGTATTCAATAAAGTTATAAAGATCACTATATGGATTGAAACAATCAGGACGAATGTGGTACAATCGCCTGAGTGGATATTTATTGAAAGAAAGATATCAAAATAATCCAATATGTTCGTGTGTTTTTATAAAGAAATTGCAATCAGGATTTGCTATTATAACTGTATATGTTGATGACTTGAATATAATTGGAACTCTTGAAGAGATTTCAAAGACAATAGAATATCTTAAGAAAGAATTTGAGATGAAAGATCTCAAAAAAAAAAAAAATTTGCCTTGGTTTGCAAATTGAGCATTTAGTAGATGGAATATTTATTCATCAGTCAATTTACACAAGAAAAATTTTGAAAATATTTTATATGGACAAAGCACATCCATTAAATATTCCAATGAAAGTCCGTTAATTGGATATAAAGAAGGATATATTTTGACCTAAAAAAGATAATGAAGAACTTCTTGGTTCGAAAGTACCATATCTTAGTGCAATTGGTGCACTTATGTATCTTGCTAATAATACTGTTGGGGTTGATACCCTAAAGTCTCGTGTCTTATAGTTTGTAAACAGTATGTACGAACGCTTGTGTTGTTAATATATGATATTTACTTTACATCTTATATTTTGCTCATTTACTTGTTTTATTTGCTTTACCACAAACCAATAAACATAAAATCCCTGGTTATATGTATGTGACTCAAACATGTATGTGGTGACATACAAGTGGATCATGTCTGGAGTGATAACCAAAAATGGTCTGTAGTATATGGATAAAGGAGGGAAATCTTATCCTAGTAATGCTACGGACGTGGCCCGCTTTGTGGAATAGTCACAAGTGTTGTGACTTATCATTGATGGTCTGATCCTGATCATTCATGTTGGGGACATGCAAGCGGGGGCATCCTATACAAAGAATTTATATAATACCTGACCACGAAGTGTTAACGTCTCGTTATATAACACCGTTCATGACAAAGACTTCACTTCACTAGGATGACCATAGGTAATATGACCTCAATGCTGAGTGAGTTGGGAACTCCTGCCATTGAGGGCGATCCTTTGATTTGTATGGGTGCGAGTGGCCAGGTCGCCGATTCAAACCTACCATTTTGGGGATTCGTCTGATTTGGGAGCTGGAAACTCAGCTACAATAGATGGAATTCACTCCTTCCATGAGGCAGGGGTAAGTAGAAGATGGCTCCCGTAAGGTCTGATTCCGGGGCTTGAATGATGTGGTGCCACATGCCTTCTCTTGACCCGAGAGGTGTTCACACATTGTTTGACTATGTTGTATTGTTCATTAGAGGAATCAGTGATACTTAAGGAGTGAGATGTAACTACGGGAGCAAAACGATAATTTGGCTCACCTGTACTTACGAGCATTTGTGAAGGGTCATCATACTCATTACTGGTTATATCTGATGGACACAGAAATATATCTGTGGTAAGAAGAGTTCAGCTATTGGTCTTTAGTGGAATGCCTGACAGTTAACAGATGGTGGATCTCGTGGCTAAAGAGTTTAGTCAGCTATTCACGTACCATTGGAGCTTCGAGCCACAGTTCCATTCGGTCCTTTGGGTAGCTTGTATAAAGTCGAGAACCAGTATTTGGGTTAATTTGAAATGTTCAAATTGACAAGAGGAAGTTCAATTATATATGATATAATTGGACTGGATAATTATATATGATATAATTAGCAAATATATGAGATACATTATTTTGGAGGAAATAAGATATAAATATGATTTATATCAAGTAGAGGAGAAAATACTATAGTAGATATGTGATATCAAACTATAGGATATAAATATAATATGATTATATTTATTAATTAATTAATGGATTAATTATATGATAATTAATCCTAATATCACGTTTGGACGTGGGTTAGTAGACAACATCAATTATGGTAACCGATGGGTTAAAATGAAAAATGTTTTCATTTTTTAGTCGTGCAATCGATAATCCGCCATTTTTTTGCCCAAAAATATTTTTTCGAGAGCGCACTGGTGTTGATCAAAATGATCGCTTAAGCATTTTCGAGAGACTATACGATAACTCTTCTCCGCCTGAATGATCGTCCACCTCGTGCTAAACGATCGTATAGTGTGCCGATTTTACTAAACGATTGTGTACCTTTTCCAAAACGATCGTTCAGTAAATCCTACACGATCGTGTAGCTCTTCCTAAACGATAAACACTTTTGCTATGCGAAAGCGTCGTTTTCTCTCCCACTTGCTTATCGCCTACACGATTCGTGTTTCCTCCGTCCTCTACCAAATTCACTAAAGCCCACACTTTGGGTTTTCACTCTGAGAATACCGGGAGCTCATTTGTGGTGGTGTTGTCCTCGTTGTGGTCGTGAGTTCGTGTTGATCGTGCTGCTGTAGTCAACGTTTTCCGCCGGGCATTGGTAGAACATTTGGAGGGTCCGCTGCGTTAGAGTTCCAGAGATTGAAGATAGTCTTAACCTGGTATGGAACTTTGTCTCCTTGTTATTTATCTTTGTTCGTAGCATTCCGTTAATTATGTTTTGATTGCATAACTGTATATGTTGAATGTATAATGTTATATTTCGATCACGGTGAGATCGGAGCGATCCAAACGCGCTCATGGAACTCTCGGTATGAGATCCTTCAATTGGTATAAGAGCCAGGTTCTGATACTCCGATTTCATCTGTTGCAACGAAATGAGATTTACATTCTCGGTGGGTGCATATTCTATGTTGTTTAATTGTTAAATCTGCTGTGGATTTGTGGATTAATGGATGTTTTCAAGATGGTTTGCCTCGGTTTGATTTAAATCCTTTTACATTTGCAGTTATTTGTAAAGGCCCCTGCATTTTTTGGGCATTAATAATCGTTATCGAGTCCGTATTCAAAGTTTGTTTGAAGTTTTGAGTCGTTCATCGAAGTTCTGGGCAAAGGTTGCGGCTCTTCGAGGAAGAAGGCGATCTAGGGTTAATTGCATCATGCAGATGAAGTTCTATGCCATCGCTGTTCATCGCATCGTAAAGATGAAGGAGTACGCGATCGCTGATGAACGCATCGATTAAACGATGGGGAATGCGATCAAGAGTAGGTCGCATCGAGTTGATGATCGAGTACGTGATCGCTGGGTATCGCGTCGTGTAGACGATGAGATGCTCGCAGATCACTTAACACGCGAGCGCGCTAGACGACCGTTTAGGTCAGCAAGCTTTATCGCTTAGTAATTGACTAAATGATCGCTTAGTAACACAAGGTAAATTGTTTACCTGTCGTCGCGCTACACGATCGCATGGACGGTCAGGCTTCGTAGCCTCGTCGTCGTCTACACGATCGTTTACTTATTCTTCTATCGTCTAGTGCACGCTGAACGATCGTCTACCTGCCGAGTTTGCTACATGATGAAGACCTCCTGATGGTTCAAGACCCAGTTCGCCTACGAACCGGTTTGCTCGATGAAAAATATAATAGATAGGGTTTTTTCATTCTAATTTTTGTAAAGGCTCATTGATGACATGCAAAAATGCATGTCATCTTAGGCCTTTTACTTAGAATTGTGAAGGTTGTTAGGCAGAATATGCAGCAATCATGATAGGAATTCACGAGAAAGTAAGCTTGCATCGATCAGCATGTCAAATTTCAGCTAACCCTTTATTTTGCGTTAATTATGCGTTCAATGTTCTATTTTTGTAGCTAATGCAGGAAATGGATGCAAATGCAGAAACCAGACCACCGCATAGACGACTGCATATGAAGAAACTATCTATCGCAAAGGCAAACGCATCGATTAACGTATGGATGTTGCAGTAATCAGCCGTATGCGTCCATCGCATGGGAATTGCGCTCGTCAAGCGATTGCGGTCATCATGTAGGGTTGCGGTATTAAGCGAATTCAGTCATTGAATGATTGCGGCTACGCGACAACGCATACTAATGGGATCAACACAAGGTTGGTGGAATGAACGCATCAACGCATCTACCTCGAGAAAAACCCAAAGCTGATGCTGACATTTCACCTACCACGCCGTTAGTGGCAGAGGTTCAGAAAGGACTAACGCGCCAAACGTCAGACTCAAAGTAGTCCAATTAATGTTGTCAGCGACCCAAGCTCTATAAATAGAAGCGAATGAGCTGAAATTCAAGTTACTTGTGATCCAAGGATTTTCCCCATGATTTAGACAAACTGCGTGAAAAGATGGCTGAGAGTTCTTCACCTCCTTCATCCATTCCGAGTGACGACTGGAGCCTTCGACTGGAGATACATCTCGAGAGAGTCAGCTTCTCCGCCCATCCATGGTACCACCAACAGCCTTGACGCACCATTCCATTTCCCTTTCTTTTCTTATATTGTATTGTATGACATTTTATGCTTAAGGAATTAATACAATTTGTTTTCAATGCACTTCTCTGTTTCCTTCGAATCCATCTCCATCTTCTTTTCTCAGCATCTTTACTTTCATTGCAACACTTAGTGGGATTGCTTGGGTATCGCATACTTAGTCATGTTGATTAGGGATATGAAGCATATAGCAACCCACCGAGAGGTGTGCGTTGTATGAGTGTGTGAGTAATCTTATTTGCTTAGTGTGAAGCTGCTTGTCTATAGGCTAACGCATTGCTTGTCTATGAGTAAAGTTAGCAACAACCAACTACCTGGGAGGGTAAGTGGTTGGTCTCATTAAGCAATGTATGCATTCTTCACTAGGGATAGTAACAATCTTAGATCAGCAAAGTTCATGCGGTAACCTTGCCCTATGAGCACTTCATTCATCATTTAGGCATACTTGGGAGAGTAGTCTAAAACACAAATCTAAGGCTCGGAAGAGTGGATTGGAACGCATAGGCAAGAATGGGGATCTTAGAAAAAAGCTCTGTTTGCTTCACACAGCGTATGCACCCTACAGATTGGATTTGCATGCGTCCAGTTAGTAGGATAAAGGGTTATGCGTCAGCCATGCTCATACGGCAAGAGCTAGTGAGCTGGTTATGGAGGTCTAAGCAGGCATAGGCTTCTTGGTAATATCGCGGATACACAACATACGTCCTAGAGTTAAGTTCACGTGTGTGTATCATGATTTCATGG